>NC_137695.1:132344377-132745235 GCF_964034855.1 Anser brachyrhynchus
AAGGGAAGGGAAGGGAAGGGAAGGGAAGGGAAGGGAAGGGAAGGGAAGGGAAGGGAAGGGAAGGGAAGGAAGGGAAGGGAAGGGAAGGGAAGGGAAGGGAAGGGAAGGGAAGGGAAGGGAAGGGAAGGGAAGGGAAGGGAAGGGGAAGGGAAGGGAAGGGGAAGGGGAAGAGAAGAGAAGAGAAGAGAAGAGAAGAGAAGAGAAAGAAGAGAAGAGAAGAGAAGAGAAGAGAAGAGAAAGAGAGAGAAGAGAAGAGAAGAGAAGAGAAGAGAAGAGAAGAGAAGAAGAGAAGAGAAGAGAAGAGAAGAGAAGAGAAGAGAAGAGAAGAGAAGAGAAGAGAAGAGAAGAGAAGAGAAGAGAAGAGAAGAGAAGAGAAGAGAAGAGAAGAGAAGAGAAGAGAAGAGAAAAGAAAGAAAGAAAAAGAAAAGAAAGAAAGAAAAGAAAAGAAAGAAAGAAAGAAAAGAAAAGAAAAGAAAAGAAAAGAAACATATAAAGAAGTGATGTACAACAAAATTGCTCACCACCTGCTGGCCAATGCCCAACCAGTTCCCAAGCAATAGTAGGCCCACCTGTCCAACAACCCCAGCTTCACTGTTCAGCATGACACTTTATGGTATGAAATATCCCAGCTCCTTGTGCACCCCCAGCCTTCCCACATAAGAAGCAAAAAAGTCCTTGGCTCTGTGCAAGTACTGCTCAGCAACAAGTAAACATTGATGTGGAACCAATGTTATTTTCCTCCTAAATCCAAAACATAGCACCATACTAGCTACTAGGAATAAAATTAAATCTATCCTAGCTGAAACTGGGATTTATTCAAAGCCTCAGGAGAAAAGGAAAATGTAATAGAATTTCCCACTTTTTATACTAGGGCTTTTCTTAATCTCATTGGTCTGAGTACTGATGTACGTCTTAATGTACTATTGCTTATGGACATGGAAGAATTTCAGAACACGTGAGAATGCAGGGAAGGTTCTTGACCTTTTGGACAACAGATTGAATTATACTGGGTGGTTTTGAATCCCCAGTAGGGGCTGACATCAAGCCAATGCTCAGTAATTAAAATAGACTCAACATTAATAAGAACAGAACTCTGAGCGCTTAACCATTTGGAACATGAAGAATGTTCTCTCCACTAGGCATAGGCACACATACAATGTAATTATCATCTTCCTGCCAATACAGCAATATTTCAAAGAGTAAATTTTCTAGTGTTGTGCTTAATCTGTTCTAAAAGCATTAGCAATGATTCTTCTACAGCCTACAATAGTAGTGTTCTATATCAGAAATATAAATGTGCTTACATTGACTTCTATCACCTTAAACAAATCTCTGTCCTTGAGTTTTGTGAAGAAAATTTTCAAAAGCACGAAAGATTGCGAGGAATTCAACTCACTGAAGGTTACCACTGTTTTCTACAGGAGTTATGCCCATGGTTTTTGGTTTTCTCCTTTGAATTCTCCCTCAATTTGCCATCTCTCTTTTATGATGATGTAATCAAAATCATATATGATCTGGCTAGAGACATGAGAAGTGATGATCAATTAGATGTCAAGATGTAATATTTACAAAATATCTTAACTCATCTTTAAAATGAAATTTAAATATGTTATAAATTTATTTTTTTTATTTTTTTTTTCCTGTGTACATGAAGAAATGAATTAGTAATACTTCAGAAGCTGTGTGGGTTTCCTTTTTTTTTTTTTTTTTTTTTTTTAAACAAATTGAAAGAGTTTGGCATTTTGAAAAACAAGCAAAAAAACCTAAAGATAATAAAGAAAAAATGTGATTTTAGTTTTTTCTACCTATTACTTCATACTGTGATTAATAGTTGCTGCTAACTTGCACGTTATTTGTACAGAAGGTTCAATGAAAGAAAAGAAGCAGATCTACTCTGGAGATGAGCTAAAAACACAGGTTTTGTTCAGCATGGATCCACCCTTTAAGAAAATTAAGGTCTTGTAACTAATAATTTTACAGAGAATATGAGAATATGAGAGAAATTATGAAAATAAATTTCATTAACTTTACAATTATTTCTTAAGCTACTGATTTTGAACCAAATATCTACTTGTATAAGTAGATTTTTTTTTATTTTTGCTGTGGAATTTAAAGTAAAGTACCTAATGTATTTTTTTTTTCTGACATAACAGTAGCTATTCAGGTTTCAAAAGAGCTTAAAATGTTCTCCTTTGTACTATAGTTTGGTGAAGAAAAGAAGAAGAATTTGATATGTTGTGGTTTTTCTTGTTGTTGTTGTTGTTTTAGATGAACAAAGATTTAAAAAAAATATATATATTTTCCACATTTGAATATTCACAGACTTACAGTATGAGGAAGTAAAGAATGGGTTTGCATTCTGGACGAGACAATCAAAATGAGGGTGATTACACAGAGCATTATAGAAGTTGTAATTCCCATTATGTTCCAGGACCATTTATTCCATGCATTTAGTGGAACATAGACGTCACCACTGAGGAGAGGCTTGATTTGTTTACCTACGCTTGGTAGGTAATGTGTGATGCCCCTTACTGCAAGATATGGCTGTTTCAGGTGTAGCTTGAGAGGTGCCTCTTTTTATTCCTAGGATAAGTACCATCCACCACTGAAACATCTAAATTTACCTTACCAATTTGAAATGCAAACTGTTTCATCAGTGACTACAGATATATAGAACACATATTGTGATTATAACAAAATAATATTGTGGTCATGACAAAAGAATGCATAATACCCACAATCTACTGTGTCTAAAATTGATATGAAAAGAGTATATAGGAGAAGAAAGAATATATTTCTTAAGCACAGAAAGAAAAGGACCTAAAAAATTTCTACAAATTTTATTTTTTTCAGTGGAAAATGGTTTACAATGGAATAAATTACTTTGCGTATGGAATTAATCCTCAGAATTAGGAAGGTTTGAAAGACAACAGTACTTAACTATTCTGTGATTTTTACTGCTTCTTTTTCATCTACAGTATACACAAAATTGAAAAGAAAGAACACAGCCTGACACTTCTTCCTAAAATCTGTAAGGGAAAACGTGTATGTAGGTTTTGTTTTGGTTTGTTTTAATGCGGTATCAAGCAAAAGGTAGTCTTTGAAATAAGCCCACAGTTTTTGAAACAAATATTAGATTTTTAGCTTAGGGTATGCCTGGATGTTTTTCTGGGAAGAAAAGGAAGACTAAAAATGTATGTTCTAATAATTCCAATGTACATTCCTTTCTCCTTATTGGAAAGACAAAAAACAGAGAAAGAATGAATAGTCTTGTAAACTAAAGTTTTGAGATTATCTCCTTAGGAATGACTTGTGTGGAAATTTGGAATTCCTGATTTTAATTCTTAAATAAAGTATGATGTTTAGATTATTTTGCATTTGGAATGAAATTATGTTCAATTTATTTCAGACAGAACAGATGTCCTGAAATGATGGTAACATGAATCTGTCTTTTATGTTGCAGCACTAATTGGAATTTTAGCACTAGATTGATCAGTAAAAAGAGAATACCGTGAATAAACAGGCAGAAAAGTCTTAAAAGAGCACAGAGAAAACTAAAATTTAACTTCCCAAACGTTATAGAAGATATGATTTTCATTAAATAATTATTATATTTTATTAATTAAGAACAGAATCACAGAATCACAGAATCACAGAATCACAGAATCGTCTAGGTTGGAAGAGACCTCCAAGATCACCTAGTCCAACCTATGACCTAACACTAACAAGTCCTCCAATAAACCATATCACTAAGCTCAACATCTAAACGTCTTTTAAAGACGTCCAGGGATGGCGACTCAACCACTTCCCTGGGCAGCCCATTCCAATGCCTAACGACCCTTTCAGTAAAGAAGTTCTTCCTAACATCCAACCTAAACCTCTCTGGCGCAACTTTAGCCCATTCCCCCTCGTCCTGTCACCAGGCACGTGGGAGAATAGACCAACCCCCACCTCTCTACAGCCTCCTTTAAGGTACCTATAGAGAGCGATGAGGTCTCTCCTGATTCTCCTCTTCTCCAGGCTAAACAACCCCAGCTCCCTCAGCCGCTCCTCGTAAGACTTGTTCTCCAGACCCCTCACCAGCTTCGTTGCCCTTCTCTGGACACGCTCAAGCACCTCCATGTCCTTCTTGTAGCGAGGGGCCCAAAACTAAACACAGTACTCGAGGTGCGGCCTCACCAGAGCCGAGTACAGGGGGACAATCACCTCCCTAGACCTGCTGGCCACACTGCTTCTTATACAGGCCAGGATGCTGTTGGCCTTCTTGGCCACCTGAGCACACTGCTGGCTCATATTCAGCCGACTATCAACCAGTACTCCCAGGTCCTTCTCCGCCAGACAGCTTTCCAGCCACTCATCTCCCAGCCTGTAGCGCTGCTTGGGGTTGTTGCGCCCCAGGTGCAGGACCCGGCACTTGGCCTTTTTGAACTTCATGCAGTTGACCTCAGCCCATCGGTCCAGCCTATCCAGATCCTCCTGCAGAGCCTTCCTTCCCTCGAGCAGATCGACACACGCACCTAACTTGGTGTCATCTGCAAACTTACTGAGGGTGCACTCAATCCCCTCATCCAGATCATCGATAAAGATATTAAAGAGGACTGGCCCCAGCACTGAGCCCTGGGGGACTCCACTAGTAACCGGCCTCCAACTGGATTTGGCTCCATTCACCACAACTCTTTGGGCCCAGCCATCCAGCCAGTTTTTAACCCAACAAAGCGTACGCCAGTCCAAGCCCCGAGCAGCCAGTTTCTTGAGGAGAATGTTGTGGGAAACGGTGTCAAAAGCCTTGCTGAAGTCAAGGTAGACCACATCCACAGCCTTCCCCTCATCCACCAAGCGCGTCACTTGGTCATAGAAGGAGATCAGGTTCGTCAAGCAGGACCTACCTTTCATAAACCCATGCTGACTGGGTCTGATCACCTGGTTGCCCTGCAAGTGCCGCGTGATGACACTCAAGATACTCAAGATAATCTGCTCCATGAGCTTCCCTGGCACTGAGGTCAAACTAACAGGCCTGTAGTTCCCCGGGTCTACCCTCCGGCCCTTCTTGTAGATGGGCGTCACATTTGCTAGCCGCCAGTCGACTGGAACCTCCCCTGATAGCCAGGACTGCCGATAAATAACGGAAAGCGGCTTGGCCAGCTCCTCCACCAGTTCGCTCAGTACCCTCAGAACAATATATCAGAGAAGATTTTTTTTTTCTCAGTGTTTCAATCATACGTTAAGAATTAGGTGATTACTTGTACAGATCAGGCTTTGAAGGACAGTTTGCATTGCAAAAAACATCTACAAATACAAAATATTGGTCTATACTACATACTAAATACTACATGTACGTATACTACATACTAAATACTACATACTAAATACTACATATTGGTCTTTTTCCACCCAGCAAAAAAAAAGTGTTTGCTTTTCATAAAGCAAGAGAATCCTGGTTTTGTTTTTTTAATTTGTTTGTTTTTGTTGGAATGTCTGTGCTGTCTGATAAATTACATCCAAGTTAAATCTAATTATCCTAGTGTTTTCTTTCTTTCTTTTTCTTTCTTTCTTTCTTTCTTTCTTTCTTTTCTTTCTTTCTTTCTTTCTTTCTTTCTTTCTTTCTTTCTTTCTTTCTTTCTTTCTTTCTTTCTTTCTTTCCTTCCTTCCTTCCTTCCTTCCTTCCTTCCTTCCTTCCTTCCTTCCTTCCTTCCTTCCTTCCTTCCTTCCTTCCTTCCTTCCTTCCTTCCTTCCTTCTTTCCTTCTTTCCTTCTTTTTTTTTTTATGGTAGTTTTATTAAAATAGGATATGTAAAAGGAAGCACAAAATATATTAGAAAAATACTGAACAGCAGCAAGTTGCTTTAAAGAGATTCAAACTAAGCAAACCCTCTAAAGCTTGCTTGAAAAAGCTTGCATACTCCCAGCAAATTGCCCTCAAGGCTCAGAATGAAAAGTAAACTTGAAAGGTGCCAACACTTTATATTTATGATTGGAGAAAGAGCTCTTTCATTGGAAGCTAAGACTGACTGAAGGAAATCAAGTTACATCATGTGAGTTTGTTCTAGCTTTCCTTTTTCTGGATTTTGACTTATTATTACTTTATAATTATCATATCTGTATTTTTAATTCACATGTTTACGTATGAATAAGGAAGAGATGTTATTGATTTCACTACTGTTTTTGTAATTACATTTTACGTGGTCCTCCACATAAATAACTTACTGGTTAATTGACTAAATTTCTTTTCCGTTCCTCAAAATGAATTGAAGTTTTTACTTCAAGATAGGCACTAAAATAATATAACAATAAGATAATAAGAAAAACAATATGATAATATAACAATATAATAACTCTCATCAGCTGCAACATCATATCACACCTTCTTTGACAAGCAGGGAA
The DNA here is from genome assembly GCF_964034855.1 of Anser brachyrhynchus. Taxonomy (NCBI): domain Eukaryota; kingdom Metazoa; phylum Chordata; class Aves; order Anseriformes; family Anatidae; genus Anser; species Anser brachyrhynchus. Next base: position 132,350,758 of record NC_137695.1, read on the forward strand.
AAAAGGAGAGAATGTTATAATAATTGTTACCTTTCAGCATATTCTTTGCTTCTTCCCAGACACAAAATATCTAGTTTGCAAATCAGCAGGAAGACAAACTTTCTTAAATTGGTACTTACAGAACTACCTGTTTATAGATAAATATATGTATCCTTTATAGCTTTAAGTGGATGAGAAAAATTGGATTTTTGCCATGCATTTAATGCCTAATGGATCATTTGTATGTAATAATTTGTAATGAAATGATATATTTAATCTCAGGAGGTCCTTGTCTGATTTGGGATTAAATCCCACACCCCTACAGATCTGGAATTAAATGGACACCAGTCTAGCTATTGTGTAACTTGGCACAAGGTCACTCTATGACTATGGCAGAAAAATCTTTTTCATCCCCTAGCATGTGGTCGCTGAACATTTGTCCATTTAAGAACAATACTATACATAAAAATAATGGTCAAGAAAGTAAATATCTCTTGGACTGGAAAGTCTTTGCCCTATTTCTTCAAATGCTCATCATCCTGACTAGTAAAATCTTACTGAACATTTTTTTTTATTTTATTTTTTTTTTCCTGCCCACAGCCATACATTTCTGTCTAGGTTTTAAGGATCAGATAGCTTGGTTCAGGTTTACATTGGTACAATATCAAAAGTTTTTCTAGACAGAAGGAACATTAGAAGACAACCTATACCAACCAGGCAAGAACAGTGATATCAACAGCTTTTCTGACAGACTTGTTTCCTAGTCTGACTCAGCCTATCTGTATGAATTTGCTTGCAGCAAATTAGTCATGTGTCATTTCCATCTGCAGAGAAAGGAGATAATTCCAGGTTTAAATGTCTTAGCAGGAACGACAAATATAGACAAGACAAAGAATAAGTTTATATAATTGATTTGCAAATGGCTCATCGCTAATACAACCTTCCTGAATTTCCATAAATTTAACTCCATGGAATTATGCACAAGAATAATGTATACTCATGTACTCATTTACTCATGAATCTGTTTGGAGGACTGTGGTTGTGGAAGACAAAATAGATACAAAACAAGGAATAGAAATATCATGCTGCATACAATTGCTTCTACTCCTAGTTCTCTGACTTAATGTTGGTTTCATAAAAGCAATGGTGAACTTATTATTGTTGTGAATGCAATGAGCATTTCTGGAAGATTTTCATTCAGTATTAATTAAGTGATAGATATTTTAAAGCATTTGCCATTATTCTTTCTGTGCTCTTAGTTAGTTATTTTTTGAAGTGTCATTTCTGATGATATACTTTTAAAATACTTCTTTGTCTAATTTGAATTTCTTAATCCTAACTGTGTATACCAGTTTCTAACTGTTCTCTAGAGAGAAAAATAAACTGACATTAAATTAAATATTTTAATTTTTCTTTTACATCTTTGTCATTGGAAATTACCAGCTGTGCATTTTTTTTCCCTATAAACCATCAAAATCTTCCATGCACAAGATGTCCTGTTTGTGATCATCATCAGAAGCTCAGTATCTTTCCATGTCACTAATGGGACATGGACAGGCTGGAGAGTTGGGTGAAGAGGAACCTCATGAGGTTCAACAAGGGCAAGTGCAGGGTCCTGCACCTGTTGAGGAACAACCCCAGGCACCAGTACAGATTGGGGGTTGACCTGCTGGAGAGCAGCTCTGCAGAGAGGGACCTGGGGGTTGTGGTGAACAAGTTAACCATGAGCCAGCAGTGGCCTTGTGGCCAAGAAGGCCAATGGGATCCTAGCCTGCATCATGTGGACAGCAGATCGAGAGAGGTGATTCCCCCCCTTCCCCTCCTCCCTCCCCCCATTCAGTCCCCCCCCCCATTCAGCACTGGTGAGGCCACAACTGGATTATGTGCAGTTCTGGGCTCCCCAGTACAAGAGGGACATAGAACTTGTAGACAGGGTCCATCATAGACCCACGAAGATGATTAAGGGATTGGATCATCTGTCCTATGAGGAAAGACTAAGAGAGCTGGGCCTAGAGAAGAGGCGATTGAGAGGGGATCTTATCAGCCTGTGCAAATACCTGAGGGAACCATGTAAAGAGGATGGGGCTAAACTCTTCTCAGTGGTAGACAGTGATAGGACAAGGGAAAATGGGTATAAATTGAACCACAGGAGGTTTCATCACCATATGAAGGAGAACTTCTTTATGGTTTGGGTGACAGTGCACTGGAACAGGCTGCACAGAGAGGCTGTGGGGTCTCCTTCTTTGGAGATATTCAAAACCTGCTTGGTTGCGATCCTGTGTAACATGCTCTAGGTGACCCTGTTTGAGCAGGGTCACCTGAACCATTCTGTGATTCTGTAATAAAATCATTCCATGCTAGGAGATGCTTTTGGTGCAGAGGATTAACATTCAGAAATATTATCACTGATCCCCATCTTTAAATACACAATAGTTTGTCTTGTTACAGTTGGAAGATTGAGATGAAAAGAGTGTCTGTGGATTTGAACTTTTAGAGAGGGAACATGAAGTCATGTCCATTTGAATGAATCTTTTCTATGGACATACATGGGTGGACTCAAACAGGCTTAACAGCTCATGGTATTCATAGAATCATAGAATCATAGAATATCCTGAGTTGGAAGGGACCCTTAAGGATCATCAAGTCCAACTCTTGATACCGCACAGGTCTACCCAAAAGTTCAGACCATGTGACTAAGTGCACAGTCCAATCTCTTGTTAAATTCAGACAGGCTCGGTGCAGTGACCACTTCCCTGGGGAGCCTGTTCCAGTGTGCAACCACCCTCTCTGTGAAGAACCCCCTCCTGATGTCGAGCCTAAATTTCCCCTGCCTCAGCTTAACCCCGTTCCCGCGGGTCCTGTTTCGCAGTTCATAAACTATTGTACAAAAATACTCATTTTCTTCTTGAGTTTATCAAAAAGATTTAAGGATAAATAATTGTAATCATATTTTCCATACAGCAGTCTTCTTAAATGAATAGATATTTACATAGGAATTAAATGGGACGTATACTCACCTAACATCTCAGCTATTAGAAAGTATTAATGATATTTGATATTCAAACTTAAATTATGAACAGTATTTCACTTGAAATGAAGTTCAAGAAATCTTGCAAAAAGAGCCTAAGAACATCAATTTTTCCCTGAATTTTTCTTTAAATAGGAAATTTTTATATTAATAAAGAAAGTAGGAAAGAATGCAGCCTTTTATATAGTTAAAGTGAGAGAGAAAAACAAACAAACAAACAAAAAAAAAACCCTTTCCTTCTCATTTAGCAATGGAGAAAACTATATGAATGAAAATGAGAAAGGAATAGTTGAAAGGAATTGGGGAATAATGGTAGGAAAACTGAGAAACATGTGCATTGCTGAATGATAAACTGTTGGTTATTTTCAAAGAAAGATATATAACTAAATCATTCGTGCAACTCCTGAAAGTCAAGAAATGCCAGTGCTTTGCAGTAGATTTTATTTGCCATGATTTTTTTTTCTAAACTGTTTGTTTACTCAATAAACAAACTTTACATAACTTATGTATGTATCTCTGTATTTTTATTAATCACCTACACACTGGGATTTGCACTCAATAGAGGAGAAGTCCATATCTACAAGTCCTGATATTCCTAGATATAAAATTACGAAATAGCCATTTAAAATACCACTGTCTGATCTTATTGCTTACAAAATATTTTTAGTATCTTGCTGAGCTAGTATGTTGGGAGATTTCTTGTTTGTTTTTAATAAAAATACAATTATCTATGACTGATATTCCCCTGTAAGAATTTGTTTAGACATGTCTGTTTTCAGAGAAATAATAGCATATTAGTTGCGTAGACTGTCTCAGCAATAGATCATAATGTATATTGGGCAGACTGTATTGCAAGCCTCCTATAAATTAGTGTGTCATTTTTCTGAAATAAAAAGTCTTTCATTTGCTACCAAGGAAAGGAATTTGAATGTATTTCTACACATTAAATGGTCTATGTTTTATGATTTCTAAACATTTACTTAACTTTGAAGATTTAGAACTTATCTGTTTTCTGTGGCTGGAAGACATAATTGTGACATATACTATTAGGAAATGCCTTAAGTCATATATCTGGGGAAACTGAAATTTTACCATATTGATATTGATATTTTTTTCAGTGTGTTGTCAAATTAAATGTATAGAGAAAATGAAAAGACAAACAAACAAAAAACAAATGAAAGAAACCAAGAACTTAAATGTAATGGTAAAGCTAAAATATTAAAAAACAAACCAAACCAACCAACCAAACAATAAAACACAAATGAACAAACCAAATAAGCAAATAAGTAAGTGTTATTTTTGTTATTTATATTTATATTTATATTTTGTTAGTTATTTTTGAAACAGGTAGCTTCAATCTAGCTGCTCTCCAGTCTTAGATATAATATGTTGGAATAGTTACATCTACTAGGATCTACAACCATTTTTACAAAACTGATTTGAAACTTCTTGTCCATGCAGATGATGCGGTCCTACAGTGATATTATGAGTTGAAATCAGTGCTTTGGAAGAAGAAATGTTAGTTATGTGTGATATATGGACCTTTCAAATAAAATCAATTGCTTATTAAATATACTAATGCAATCATCCTCTTAAATAAAGTATCTTGGTTTACCAGTTTTTATGTTCTATGTCTCACTGTTAAGGGACTATTGAATAATACAGATTCTTGAGTGAAACAACAATTTTCTTTTATAGGCCAAGTTCATCCTTTATTTTTATTTTTATTTTTTTTAGACAAGCAGATGTTATGGCACATTTTGGCAATTTGAATTCTCTTCTTAACTTTGAAACACTTACAAAACTGTCATTTAGGTTCACCTCCTCATCTTACCTAAATTTATGTATAACTAGGTATGGACCCAAAGATTTATTTTTATCTTGGGTTAATTAGCTTATGTTGTGACATGTATCTTATTGTGATAACCAAGGAAATAATGTTTGTGAAATATATTAAAAAAACTGCAGCTATAACAGTTGCCATAGAAACAACATTGAAAAGGAGGAATAATGTAGAAACATAATAATTTCTGTACAAGGAAATGATAGTACTAAATACAGGACATTATATTAAAGAAAGACATAATACTTTTCCTACTTTGTTCCAGATAGTAACAACCAAGATAATGGGCTATTTTGTACTATTGTCTATGTAGCAATCTTCATCTTTGTATCTGTATTATTTTCAATCATTTGTAATTTAAAAATATTTCCTTTAGTACAAATCTTATCTTGAATTTTGCTATCAAAAGAATAGAAATATATGGTTGAGTTCCAAATAAAAACTCTACTGATACATCAATGAGCAGGTATAATATTCTTTGAAATCAAAGAACCTGATTTTTCACAGTTGGAGATAAAAATTTTGCACAAAGAAAATAGATTTTTTGTCCTATGAAAAGAATAACATTAATTTTATTTTAATTTCTTTTTGAAGGGAGAGAGGCTTCTCCTTGAGACTGTGAAAACATTTGGATTATACTTGAACATAATTTCTTTCCTTATTATATTTGAGGATCTCAGATGTTTTTGGTTTCAGGGGAGGGGGGAAATAAAAGTGCTTTCACAATCTGGATAAAATAATACAGTGGTTACAAATTAGTGGTAAATGTCTTGTGGGATTTCACTGTTTGCTTTTAATGAGAGAATAGTGTGCTAGAACTACACGAAACATACTAGGCAACCCTCAGTTCTCCAACTGTATTGAAACTGGAGATCTGATATTTCAAATTCCTTAGCAAGTGTCAAACTCTAACCTTATGATCAATTTCACTAAATTAGGAGACACTATTAATTAACTTAATTAGATATTTATACAATGTCTTCTGAACAGTATAAACACTTTATCATTTAAATATGAAACCAATATTTGAATTTAAGACTATATTTTTTGATTACTTTTTTGGATTCATTATGGGCTTTTAAAAAAATATTCTATTTTTTAATACTTCAGACAGTATTTTTAATATGTGGTGCATTTAGAAAACCAATTCTTTATCACATAGATCTCTACAATTCTTTAAAAGCACTCATCTTACTGATCTTACATCTGATATCTGATACAAGAACTCAGCATCATCACAAACTGAAGACAAAACCATAAAGAATCCAAACTATATATTTCACAAGGCAGTGAGGCAACTCTAATTGTCACAGAACAAAACTGATTTGACATTTATTCCGCTTTGCATCTCTTTTACTCCAAATAATTATATTTTTTTCATTGAATTAAACAGACACTTGTGGAGTAATGTTCTTGTGAAAAAGTGCAGTTGTGGACTATCTAATATTCCCTTTAAAAAAACTTTTAATCAGAAACCTTCAGATACCTTTTCTTGAGCTAAAGGTAGTTCAGGTACTACTTCAGAAACCTTTACTGTTACTTTTTTATGATAATTCAATATTTTAATCTGTAATGTGAATCTTTGTCTTCACAGCTGTAGACTTTTTCTCCAGCATAATGATAATTTTATATAAGAAACTTCTAGAGAGGGTGTCTAGAAAAGTTACCAAAAGACTAAAGTGTCTTTTGTATCTCAGAGTGCTTGGCTTTAACTTAAGCAAGTTAAGGTTTGAATAAACGTAATGTAAAGCCAATGTAAAAACCTAGTTTTAAGTTATTTTTACATGTTCATTCTGAGCATTCAGAGTGTCAGTTCAGTATTCAGTTCTCTGTATTGTGACTTAAACAGGGAAATGTTGAGCATTCATTCCAGAGTGAGATTTGTTAGAAACTTGGCTTAAACAACTGCAAAATAAAAGGAAACTTTGCACTTCAACTAAAAGTTCAGATTTCTCAAGTTTCTTCAGTCTAAGAATTATTGATCCTTCTCTATTCACAAAAGACATCTGGCAGTCATCCTATTTAAGGTGTTCTATTGGCTCCCGAAAGATAAATAAAATGTTATATTTCATGGGTCCTGTATTTGGAAAAGTAAATATATATACATATTAATTGCATTCAAGTTTGAAATTATTCTCATATTCACCAATATTGGGATTTCACTTCCCCAGTATCCTTTGCTGTATTACTTTTTGCTTTCTGCACAGAACATTTGAATTTTAGTTCTTGTCTTGCTCACCCAAGTACCCATATTCATTGTTTGTTCTTCAGAGTTACTGTAGATAACAAATGTTGTTGCACCCAGCAAATGAAAATAGATTTACTTGGTACTGCCATACATAAATTTCTTGATGACATTGGTTTTAATATACAGAAGGACTGTAGCAGCTTTGTCAGTCTGAGTATAGAACTAGTCATTACCTAAACCCTGATCTTAATGGTTTTAATGTTATCACCACCAAAATTCATAAATGTGTACACACATGCTCACGCACACACAGATTCTAGATTCCAACATGTAATTTTACATTCCAGTGACTTCAGTCCTGTGCAAGAACAAAAGGTCTGCCTCATTTTAATGACTAATTCTAGTTTCCACAGAAATATTTTGAAGTGGAAAACTCTCTAAATAACTGCCACTGGCTACTAAAAGGTAATGGAAAATGTCATGCATGAAATTATAAAATGGATGGAAGCAGTTACAAAACTGACAAAATGCCTAGAATGAGTTATTTGAAAGAACATGCAAATGATATTTTAAGGAGGAAAAGAAGTAAGAAAAAAAGTGATTTCTTTTTCCTGTGAACATTTTGCAGCACAAAATCTGTTAGGCAAGATAGCCACCAAGATAGTCAAGCAGATTTCACTGTTAAAAAGCTCTAAAAGTTTGGTTTAAATACATTTGTTAACATTTTAAGGTAAACATTCACCTGTTTCTTTTTATTTCATTATTTTATTTTATTTTATTTTATTTTATTTTATTTTATTTATTTTATTTTATTTTATTTTATTTTATTTTATTTTATTTATTTTATTTTATTTTATTTTATTTTATTTTATTTTATTTTATTTTGTTTTGTTTTGTTTTATTTTATTTTATTATTTTATTTTATTTTATTTTATTTATTTTATTATGCATTTTGTTTTGTTTTGTTTTTATTTGTTTGTTTGTTTCAGAGATGCTTATGATTTGATGACAGTTTTCTCTAAGGAGGGTCTCTTGATAATATGGAAGATTTAGACATAAAAATCTGGAGCACATGCCTCATGCTGCACTGCATCCAATGATGCTGGGTCTTCTAGGAGTCACTGCTCCCCCTGTTCCTCCTTTACAGTTAAGTATCTTTGAAAAGATAAACGTTGTCATACCGCCAAACTGTGAACTTCATTATCTGAATTTCAGTGAGAATATAAACAAAGTATTAAACAATTATTATATGAATATTAAAAATCAGAGTAGCCCAAAAGAAGAAAAAGAACTGCAAACCGGTCACAAGTCTAACTGCTTTCAGTTGCTTCCAAGTGCTTTTATAGCACCAAGGAAAATGTGTTGTTGCAAGCCAGATCTGCCCAGTGGATGCCAAACTCCACCTGGTAAGAAAAGCAGTACAAGAGAACATGTGAAATAGGCAAGGTTTTCTCTCCTGTACATGTAGCAAGCAACACTTTGGAAGTGCAAGAGCTATCACACTGCCATCTCTGGAAGAAGCTTCTGGAGTGTCCATCTTGTACCTTAAGTTAATACAGGCTTTGCAAGTTTTGTGTTGAATGTTAGTGTTAATAAGCAGCTTCTAGGTTGTCTTTTATTGACCCATAAAATCATATAATGTTTTAGGTTGGAAAGAACCTTAAGGATCATCTAGTTCCAATCCCCTGCCATGGGCAGGGATATCTTCCATTAGATCAGGATGTTCAAAGCCCCACCCATGCTTAATAAAAGTGTCAAAGATCTTACTCTTCAGTAATTATTTGAAAAAGCATAACAATTTGGTGTACTACCATCAATCAGAAGCTGACTCTTTATGTGAAAAAGGTCCTTTGACGGCTGTATCACAGGATTCCCATGATCATAGTTTTCCAGAAGAGCCTATGCTTATCATTTCAGATGAGCCTTAATATGTAAATTCCTACTAATCTTAGCTGGATTATTTTTTTTTTTTTCACAGAGATATTTTCTTGTTTGAACTGAAGTTACTGTGGAGAATTTTAAAACATAAATTTGTTCTGCTCTGTTTAATAGGATTGGTTTAAATTCTGGCAGCTGTCCTTAGTTTTGAGTTTCTTTAAGTATAAAAAGCCCAATCACACAGTGCAGGATTAATATAACAGTTAGCTCCAGTGATTTGTACAGACAGGAACACCACAATCAACCTCTTGAAAAGGTCTGACAGCAGCATCTTGATGAAACAATGATTCGAAGGACAAAACACGCTCATTAAAGTAAGACTTTATTGTTAAAACTAGCAGTCTTCAAAACAAGGCCTTGCAAATAAATTTCACAGTGAAGTTATGCTAATGAGGAAACAGTTTAACTTGTTTGTTATTGTAAAAGATAGTAGGCCTTTAAGTGAAAGTATTTAGGGAAGATGGATGCTGTGGGGTCCAGCTCCAGTATGGGGTCCCTCCCTTCAGGATGTAGACTGCTCCAGCATGGGTCCTTCCCTCAGGAACTGTTCTAGCATGGGTGCAGTCTTGCAGGAATGGAGTGTGCCAGCATGGGCTTCTGTCCATGGAGTCACAGTGCCTGCAAGGATTCTGCTCCTGCCTGGGCTTTCCATGGGTTGCAGCTTTTTTTCAGGGCATCTCCACCTGCTGTGATGTGGGGTTCACTACAAGCCATGGTGTGGATGTCTGCACCAATGTAGTCCTCCATGAGCTGCAGACAGTCACCTTGCTCCACCATTTTTCTCTCCACAGGCTGCAGGAGAATCCTGTCCTGGCTCCCGGAGCACCTCCTCTCTTTCCTTTGTCACCAACCATCATGGCTGCAGTGCTGTTTCTCTCACATTGTTTTCTCACTTTTCTCTCTCACAGCTGCATGGCAGCACTTTTTACATTTTTTAAAAAACATTTTCCAGGGGGTGCCACAACCTTGGCTGCCAGGCTTAGCTGTGTCCTGTGGTGGGGTCATTGGAGCTGGCTGGAACCGGCTGTGTCCAGCACAGGGCAGCCCCTGCTGCTCCTCATAGAGGCCACCCCGCAGCTTCCCCACCGCCAAAACTTTGCCAAGTAAATCCAACACAATAACTTATGAAAAAATAACAATTAGTCTGAAAATGTTTTAGAATTTGCCTTCTGCGATTAATCTGATGCTTTATCTCTCAGTATTTATGATATATGTGCAATCTAAGTGAGATTTCATTACAAACTGACATAATCTCATATCTTTCATGCATAGATGGTAAGAAAATTAATGAGGATTCTTGACCTTAATTTACATTAACCAAACTTTCAGTACTGAATAACGATAGCTAAAAATTGTTCAGCTGATACTGAAATAACAGTAGTAAACTTTTTTTTTTTTTCTATTTTGGTCTTTGTTTCACTTATGTTTTTAGTATCCCTTTCTTCTTGAGAATTTTGTTATGAAAGCTTCAAACAAATCAATCTGTACTGGAAGGGTCTGGATAGGCTGGACCGATGGGCTGAGGTCAACTGCATGAAGTTCAACAAGGCCAAGTGCTGGGTCCTGCACCTGGGGCGCAACAACCCCAAGCAGCGCTACAGGCTGGGAGATGAGTGGCTGGAAAGCTACCTGGCAGAGAAGGACCTGGGAGTACTGGTTGATAGTCGGCTGAATATGAGCCAGCAGTGTGCTCAGGTGGCCAAGAAGGCCAACAGCATCCTGGCTTGCATAAGAAGCAGTGTGGCCAGCAGGTCTAGGGAAGTGACTGTCCCCCTGTACTTGGCTCTGGTGAGGCAGCACCTCGAGTACTGTGTTCAGTTTTGGGCCCCTCACTACAAGAAAGATATTGAGGTGCTTGAGCGTGTCCAGAGAAGGGCAACGAAGCTGGTGAGGGGTCTGGAGAACAAGTCTTACGAGGAGCGGCTGAGGGAGCTGGGGTTGTTTAACCTGAAGAGGAGGAGTCTCAGGGACGACCTTATTGCTCTCTATAAGTACCTTAAAAGAGGCTGTAGAGAGGTGGGGGTTGGTCTATTCTCCCACGTGCCTGATGACAGGACGAGGGGGAATGGGCTAAAGTTGCGCCAGGGAGGTTTAGGTTGGATGTTAGGAAGAACTTCTTTACTGAAAGGGTCGTTAGGCATTGGAATGGGCTGCCCAGGGAAGTGGTTGAGTCACCATCCCTGGAGGTCTTTAAGAGTCGTTTAGATGTTGAACTTAGTGATATGGTTTATTGGAGGACTTGTTAGTGTTAGGTCAGAGGTTGGACTAGGTGATCTTGGAGGTCTCTTCCAACCTAGACGATTCTGTGATTCTGGAAAACCACTGATGCTCATCAAACACATAATTGATGTCAGTGTAAGTGGCACTTAAAGCTTTTCAGAATTTCCTTTTAAAGTTCATTAGAACAAGGATTTCCATAATGCAGGAGCTTCTGCAGACTGTTGCAATGTTATAAATTACAGTCTGTGTTTAAGGGCTACTGTCAAAAACAAACAAACAAACAAAAAAAAAACAACAAAAAAAAACACCCTACAACCATTAACAGCCAGTTAACATATCCCAGGAGGCCCCAGTAGGAAAGCACAGGCTACTTTTTGTCTGTGAAGGAGGATGTTGGATACGGCCATTAGACCAGCAAGTGCTGCTATTCTTACAACTAAAAATACCCAAATTCTATTTCATACCAAAAACGTTGTTATAATTAGATAGTAATAAAAAGTAGCTTAGAAGGTATTTTATATGTATGAGTATGTGTGTGTGTGTGGGGGGTGTATGCATGCATATATGCTTCTAAATACCGTTAGCATGTAAAGGGAGGTATCTACATTGTTATAAATTTAATTGACAATTACAATTAAATAAAACATCAAAGAAGGACAGTGAAAGGCCAGACTCTAGTATTATATGTTACCAAAACATAATGTATAGCAAGCTCTATCAAATAAATGCAAGCTTTTTTTATAACACTATTTTCTTCCATATGCCTGGTTCTATATGCATGTAGCTGAACAATATACTTCAGTATATGTAACAGCTTGTGAGAAACACTTTGTAGCCAATAACTTAGGCTCAGGCAAGGATCTCAGTGAAGTAGTAATTTATTCGCGATTGCAATGGTGGGCGTCCCACAAGCAGGAGCTCACCTACTAGTCACACAGTACAGTTTATATACTTTATTTCTGGATGACCGGGACCCACCCCTGTTTCCCCATTGACTGGGTAATCCAGGTTCACAACCTATCTGATGCTTCACAGACAATACATGGCCTTCAGTTACTGGCCTGTTAAATTTCAAATTTCTTTTGACTTTTTTACTGTTTGAAGTGGTAATGTTTCTTCACTTATCTGACTTGACTTGACACCATGATCTTCACCTAATTGTTCTAAGGAGTCTGTTTGTCTGCATTTTACAAGGTCACCTGCTAAGTTTTCTTATCACTGCAAGCATATCTCGATACCCCATTCCTTACCTTTAAACAATGTAACTCTGCAAAAACAACATTTTTATTCCCATAAGCTTATTTATGCATGTACCAGATTTGTCTACTTTCAGCAAAAAAGGAGTAGTTTAATCAGAAACTTTGCATCTGTATTCCTTGCTTCGTAGTACTCATGTTCCAACACGTCTTTGGTTCTAAACTCAGAATTCAAGCAAACATTGACAGTATTAAAAATGTATTCTTCTCTCATTTCTCTATTAATAAAAACAACATGTACTAATCCCCAAGGGTTCTGAGTTTTTCCCATAACAACAAAACAACCTATGTTTATAAGATTTAAGAACTGGTGATTTTCAGTGAGTAATAATATGAGCAGTAATGATATTAGCATGTATTTTTTTTTAGTGGCAAAAGACATCTTCCTCTTAAATATCTCCTATAGGAAAACTACCAGCACAGAATGTAGCAGTAAACTGTGACAGCGATGGTTTGATCAGAGTATTCTCTGCACTGTTTTAAATTCTGTAAGGTTATGTAGAAGGAGAATTTCTGCTCCTTTAAGGGTATTTGGTCAAGAAAATTCAATTCAACAAAGGGATAATAAAGAAAGGGATGAAGTTATGGGAAACAAACATGGGCAGAAAACAGAATGTGGAAATGTTGACTCAAACAAGGTTGTCTGAGTGAGGATCTCAGGATCAGAATGGGTGAAAAAAAAAAAAAAAAGGTGGAATGATAAGCAAAATGCTGAGACACAGACCTGACAAAGCAAAAATGGAGACAAAGACAAGAAAAAAAACTCCCAGTCACACTACTTGATGGCTATCAAACTACAGGTGGAAGAACAATCTGGAAGAACAATCTGTATTTTGCAGGTGATAAGACTGAGAAACAGGGGTGTGGAATGGGAGGTTGCAGGAAAGTGCATAGCTCTGCAAACCCATGGGGATGTGCAGGGTGGAGGTGGAGTGGGAGGAGCAGTAGGGAGAGAGGTAGAAAAGGGTATAAAAACACTGGTTGCATACAGCTGTCTGGCCAAGCCCTGAACCTGATCATTGCAGTCTCTTCTACCTTCCTATATCTTTTCTCATTAATTCTTTTCTCAGCTATTTCAATTTGCACTCCCTCTCCTGCATGTATGTGTACTGCAAGGACTATGCACCAGTTACTGGTGAGACCTGTGCGTGTGCAAGTGAAACTGGTGTCAGCTACTGGAGTCAGGCCAGGGGTGTAGGCACCCCGCAGACTGTGGTGATAGCTGCTGGGGCAAGTGGGTGTCCTGGCCTCAACATTTGGAGGGGCATAGCTCTACAGATCTGAAAGAATCCTACAGACTTTGTGCCCAGAGTGCCAGCTGCTGGGGGACTGGTTTGAGTGAACTGGGAGCCATCAAATGGTGTCAGACAGGGGTGTATGGACCCTTAGCCTGTGGTGTCAGCTACTGGAGTAAGTGGGATCCTAGCATCAGCTCCTGGAGTAAGTGGGGTCTTCTACACCCTGCCACAGAGGTGGGAGTGGTGTGTTACACAAATCAGCTACTGGGGAGTGGTGACTGGCATTGAGTAAGGCAAGTGTGGGCTCTGCTACAGCAGCTGGAGCAGTGCTGTGGGTCACAGCTCATGACTGGTGCCAGCTGCTGGTGGGGCTGAGTGTTTGTATCTGCCCCAAACCTGATGTGTGTGTATTCGCTAGCAGATTTTAAGCTAGACCAGCTGGCAGGTCGTGGGGTCCTGGTGTCTGAGCTGGGGTATCAGGCTGGCTGAGGGTCCATGCTATAATGCACAAGGGGACTTGCAAATGTGGTGTGCCTGAGGGTTGAGAGTGTGAGTGTGTGCGTGTTTGCAGCAAGCTGGACTAGCCAGCAAGCAGGCAACCTGTGAAGTGGGTGTGAGTGACCAGGATCTGGACAGGGGTCCTGGACAGATGATGGAAGGGCTGTGTCGGTACTCAGATGATCCACAGATGTGTGTGTGATTGTGAACCTAGAGAGTGCTGTGTGTGTGCCTGCATTAGGGAACTTTGATCTCTACCAGATGGAGAGAAGGAAGGGGTCTTAGCTGTCTGTATCTGTTTTACATGAGTCTTGCTGAAGGCAGCCCTTGGCTGGGCAGCCTGTGTGAATGGTCGTGTAAATGTCCTGTCTCTGTCTTTGTGTGTGTGTGTTAGTGCATCTCTGGTAAATGTGCTCAGCTTTGCTACTGGTTGAACCTGCAAAAGGGAATGAAGCAGCTGTCATCCCCACAGCCTGAGCAGAGATCCCTATGTCCTCAAGTACTGTACTCTGCTTAGCACAAGCAGCTAGGCAGTAGCAGTCCTGGGCTGGACTCTGCTCCTCACCTGACCTAAGTTCCTGTACCTTTGAATACACATTCCTTTCTCCTTCTGATTTGTCAGCCAAGCCATGCTTAACAAAATTTCCAGGGGAAATATCTGAAGAAAAGTATCTCAAAGGATAAAGTCAGATTAAAACACTTCTAATGAAATGAAAGTCATAGTCTGTGTTAGTGGATTTCTGAATTTTCAAGTAATAAGAACTTTTGTGTTGATATCTATCACGCTATGCAACAAAGGGTTTACAGAACACCTGGGCCATTGAAAATGAGTCATTATGATTTTAAAATTCATTGTCATTGACTTTAATTAATTTGCTGCCAATTGTTTTATACCGTAACAGTCAAATTAGCAAAGAAAGTGGTAGCTGAGATTTCCAGCTCATTTTATATCATATTGTTTGATTTGTCTGAAAATTATTACTGTAAAATATTGGGTAGCATTTTCATTTGTTCAGCATATGGAAAAGAAAATGTAATACAATTCTAAATCCTTAACATACATACTATGCCTGTCAATCATCTACAATGGAAATTCAGGGTACCTTTCACAAATTTCAATCTGTTTTGAATTATTAATTATATTTCTGTTGGACTCTATTCTAATTGAATTGTTAATGCAGACAAAAATGATTACATAAAAATGCATATTCCAGAGAGTAGTTGGTCAAATAAGGCCAGTAATATACTTGTATTCATATCAGTGACCCAATAAACTTATTAAATTTGGCATAGACTTTCTTCTACCTCTTTCTCCTTTGTCTAAATCAACACTATCTTTATGACAATTGCAGTTCGGCAAAAAAGTGTTAGTGGTGTACATTTGATGTGATCTGACATATTCTTACCAAAAAGGGGTATCGGAGATTATCCGTTTGTGTATCCTTGAAAAGCAGGAAGTCTCCTTTCAGTTACATTTTTGTAATTATAATCTAAAAGCTGCAGTTCCTGGATTCCTTATCCTTTATTATTCCTTTATTATCTAAAGAAATAAGCTAAGCAGCTGATTGCTAAAACCATAAGTTATAATGCATTTTAAAGAAGTCTGCATTTTAGGTAATTTAAAACTTATAGAATAAAAACGTTTCATGACAAAACATAACCGTTTTAGAGCATGACAGTGAAGCATTGGGGGAAATGGCATCACAAAAAAATAAACTCTCATTTGCAGTCATTATTGCCTAAAGGTTTCAGCTTGATGAAAGTAATCAAAAAAGAAAGATGTCCTTTTTTTTTTTTTTTTTTTTTTCTTAAATCAATCCTAATCATTACTACTAGAAAAGGGGGCAGTTGCCAGCATAGTTTATCATAAAAAGGTCTGTAATGACTAAAGTCATTACATTAACATTTTGCTAATAACTTCAGATATATCACTTCTATTTAATTCAAACAAAATGTGCCAAATAATGATACTGTAAAGTCTGCAATTTCAGCTTTATCTACAAGCCTCTGGTTTAGGCAACCAGTAGCTTCCAGGAAAAACAATGAATATTAATTAAGTCTTCAGCTTGTGTTGAGACTTTTAATACATTCTATGTTTTGGGGAGGTATCAGACTAGCACATTTATCGTCAATTAACAGAAATGTCAGTTGGTGGATAAAATGAGTATAATCTGATGCTTATCAAAATTTAATAATCCCTTCTTATTATAACAGATTCTCAGTAGGGAACAGAAATTCACCAGTCAGGTTGCTCAGCAAGAGAGTACTTTTGATTAGAGAAGTGATTTACTTAATATGCAAAATAAAGTTGAGGGTCAGCAGATTAATGTACCATTCAAACGCATAGCTATTCACTTTCAATTCTACAAAAGCTTCAAAATCTCACCGGAAATTTATAGGTTTAAAACCTACAGGAAATACACGTTAAAAAACAAAACAAAACAAAACAGAAATCACTTTTAATTTAAGAGCGGTTGGTTGGTTTGGCAAGTATTAGTGTAATACTTGGTAGGTTCTTAAGTGTAGAGCTTGACTTCACTTGACGTCTAAAATTTGTGGTCATATTTCTGTGGAGAAGAGAGTCCTGTTTCACACTGAGGTCAGATGCAACATTTGTGTTGACTTAACTGAGGAATACTGTAAATGAAAAGGTGTGTTTCCAGTAAATTTGTTTAAAAACTGTATTGGAATGTGGAATATGTAACTTTGAAAACTATGATTTGAAAATTTTATGCCATTTCATAAGATTAAAAAAGTGTTAAAGCATCATAACTGTAAGATAAAAGCTCTATTAGATTTCAGTTTGGACTCAAATATAAACATGTAACAGAATAGGAACATGGGAATAATGAATTTTGATCCAATAAACATTTCCTGATGAGCAATAGTATATAGTAAAATGATACTTACAAAAAGCTCTGCGGGCTGTCCCCCTTGGGTCTCCTTATCTCCAGTCTGAATATCTCCTTTTTCAGTTTCTACATGTAGTACCTCATCCTCTCATTATGCACTGATGTGAAGAGACTGGCTCCAACTCCTCAGACACTTTCCTGCAGGTGTTGAGGATGGCCCTGAAGCCATCTCTTCTCCATGGTGAATAAGTCCAGCTCCGCACCCTTTCCTCAAGAGGTAAGTGCTCCAGTGCCCTGAGTATCCTGAGGGGCCTCTGTTGAACTCACCACAGTTTATCAGTGCTTTTCCTGTCTTGGGGGCTCAATACTGAATGCAGTGTCCTAATGATTGCAGAGTAAGTGGAGATAATAATTTCCCTTAACTGTGCTCATATAACCCAGGATATTGTCGGCCTTCACTGCTCCCAAGGCATGCTGCTGTCTCTTGTGCAGCTTGGTGCCTACCAGGACATCACACACTTTTCCACAAAAGCTCCTGCATAAAATATAAAATTTAAAAAGTGCTGTGTCTATTATAACATTTAGTTTAGATCCAGTCAGTCAAACAGTTGTATATTTAGTTAAGTTTACACACCGAGTAGACCTATTTCATACATGGCTATGTGATATCTAATGTTTCTGTCTAAAGAATAGAGTTAGGAGTTTAATATGAGTGTATGCTGAACATTTCTCCCTTCCTGTGTAAAGTATATATTTTTCTAGTATCTGACTATAATATGTAAATTAGAAGCTTACCTAAAGTGCGATATTTTGCGCAATAAAATTTCTATTAATACACTTTAAACTTACCCAGTTTTAATTGCATAAAGAAATCCAAAACAGAGGAAGAGAAAAAGAGAAAAACAGTCAACATATCAAAAGTTAATTCAAGATTTGGAAAATTTAATGAACTGAAACTCATATAGTGGAATTTGTGAACTTAGAAGATTTGAATAGAAATCTGCAAGGCAGATTAAAGCCTAATACTTCTTCCTTTAAAGAATAAGATAAAAATTGACTGTTCTGTGTTCTGTTCTGTTTTTAGACTGAGAACACCTTCTTTATTAGATAGATAATGGCAATGATGAAACATTTACTAAACTTACAGAAATGTTTAGGATCCATGCTGAAAACACTGTAGGTTCTGTTTATTTAAAAGAACTTGATGAAACTTCTTGCAGTTACTAATCCAAAGCAATTAATTGCCACTGTACCTATTCCCAGTCAAAAGCGAGTTATACGCAACAGAAAATTAAACTGTTTAGATGTTTGTTCTGTGTTTTAAATGTAAAACCTATTGTAATCATAGTGTAAGATAAGAACGAAAGATATGCTCCTTACTGAGTAATGTTAAGCATTCATCAAAGGGAAGGGTGTTTCGTTCTTCTAGAAGACAAAAAATTGCTTACTCTTTAGGTACATGCAAAAGATAACTGTCAGAATGTTAGGGAAACAGCCTCTCTTAAGATAGCTTTCAATGGATTAAAGGAGATTCTTTTCTTTCTCCTAAAATACAGAATATAAGGATTTTTGGAAAAAAAAAATAAATTAGATGGTACCATCTAGAAGGTTTTGAAAGGGTGATTGGCTATAGGAGCTGAAAAGCGGAAGGCCTAGAGACTTAGCTGAAGATCTTCCACCTAGAGCGGAAGCAAAAAAAAACTTGACTACCTACCTATCAGGAGGGGCTATGAAGTGAACTGAATGGTGCTACATTACTGTTAGAAGGTTTATCATACTTTTAAAAATATCTTAAGAGATGTCTTTTGTAAGCATTTATAGCTGTTCTCAGTCATGAATGGTATGAATTGATACTTTTATTCGATTTTTCATTATTTCCCTAATGTACTATTTACCTCTTTTTGTAGGCCTCCACAGTACTCAAGACAGGCCATGTAGAAAGACATATGTCTCTCTTTCTAACATCACTCTTCTTTATATGACTTATTTCTTGCTAAAAAGTTCTGTCCGACATCACAATGGCTGACCATGATGATTAACTGAAATATGTTCCCTAGATATCCTTTGATGCAAAAGATATTAAAGCATCAATCCATCAGCTTTTAATTGTGATTTCTTACCCTTCAATGATTTTGGAGTCTTATTTTCTTTTCCTGTCATGAAACAACTGCTACAGATCCATTCCCTAAAATAAAACCTGTCCAATTCGCTTCTCTATTCAGCAAGCACATATGTTTAATGGCTTCTACTAGTAGTGCAGTTAGGATACCTAAAAATCACATTCTCTAAATTCTTTGCAGGGAACACAAATACAAATTTCTAATGCTTGGTGCCACACTGGATTTTCCTCCCTCCCTCCCTCCCTCCCTCCCTTCCTTCCTTCCTTCCTTCCTTCCTTCCTTCCTTCCTTCCTTCCTTCCTTCCTTCCTTCCATCCTCCTTGTAGATAACATTTTTATTTCCCTCATAACAGAAATTTTGCCTGTAAGTACATTTAAATTTTATTTTAATTCACAACCAACAAGAAAGTTAGAGAACTGCTGAATATTCATTTTTTTAAGGATATGCAAAAGTCTTATATAAAATATTGTAGGCTTTCAGCTCAGAAATCCCAGTCCTTCACTTGAAAAATTATAATTTTATTGTTCATATAGATTGTTTATATGTTGCTTATATCAATTGTCTATGACTTATATGAGATATTAACTCATCCAATGAAATCCATTAAAAACTTTTAACTGGTAGGAGTGAAAAGTTAGGAGTCCTTGACCTGATTTATCCCATCTTGCTTGAGGCATGTAATTAAGCTATCTAGGACAAAAACCTAAAGGCTCTAATATTCTTTAAAATATGGATTTTTGTAAAGCTTAATGTTTAAAATTACTCTGTATATTCATTGAATAAATTATATTGATAATAGCTGAGTATTCAAAACTTAAAGATTAGAAAATACCATTTATATTATTTGTTTTGTTTAGCATTAGTTGATGCAGTTTCAGTGAAGTTGAAAGCTGATGAAAGATTTATATTCTTCAAAAGTTGAAAAAATCACTTGAATTAGTTTTGGAATGATTTTGAAGCAGTTTGATGCTGAGAAAAGAATAGCAAAAAAATACATGGCAAGAGTTAGGAAAAAAAAACTAATTTATGATGATAGAAAAACTCTAAAAGCTTGCTGTGACATTGCTTTCTTTTCAAACCAAATACTTTCTTTATAAGCATGCTGAAAGTACCTAGCACATCACAACGCTGCAGAGATCATGCTTTCTCATAGAATCTGTAGCTTTTAACCTCCTTTAACAGAGCTTGTATTTATCGTTTCACATTTCACACTTTAATTATTATGTAACCCGAGAGAAAGGTGATCTACCATAACAAAGAGAAATTGGAGAGTTGGAAATTAAAATATTTTCCTTGCATAAACATCTTTGGGAAAGAAAGAAAGAAAAAAAGTGTTTAGCATAAACACTTTCTTCTCTTTAAGCACAACATTCAAGCCATCAATGGTTTGATTACCATTTCCTTGACCATAGTCAATGAAAGTAGATTAGAAGTGTGGGGAAAGAACACAATTTTCACTCTTTAATATGTAGGTGGTGAGGTTTCCTTAGAACAAGGTTTGCGTAATTAGTCATATAATGGTTACAGGGATGTGTCTTAGTAGGTGGAATGACACTAAAGTGTGCAGGGGGATCGTTGGAAGACAAATTTTCAGGCTTACAAAAAGTTATTTATATTAGACAGGGTTTGGGATTATGCTGGATATGTGAGCTACATTTACAAGACCAAGTGAACTTTTTCACCATTATTCAATAATGTTTTCACGCTATGTCCAGTCATGTTGCACAGGCAAAGACCTTGGATAGTCTGCAGCCCTGGGCCATGAAGTTGTTATCAGTATCTCTGGAAGGAAGGACTGTGAAGCTGGCAAAATAAATGAAGGATATAAAATGAGGAATAAGGGTATTAATAACAAAAATGCAAAATAAGGTCGATTTCTCATAAACATGGAAGAAATATGTAAGTTTTTTGGGGTTTAGTGTTTAATAAAACTATGTAGTAAAAAGTAACAAAACATACATAAACATTTTACTTATAAAACATTAAATTGGATAATAACATTTATAAAGGATACTTTGTTGAAGATTGTCAAAGTCAGAAAAAGAAAAAAAAAAGATGCTGCTCCAACTAATAATACATATTTTTATTTTCAGTGTTCTAGCCCTTCAGGACTAGAGTTGTCAAGCCAGTCAGTGTTCATGGTTACAATCCACGAGAATTCTTCTCTCTTAGTTTTTTTTTTTTTTTTTGACAGAATAATAGAAAGATATCTAGCTAAATATAGCTTTCCCCTATAATAATGATAGCTGTAAACTGAAAGACCACGAGTAGTTGAAGTGCTCCCCAAACAATTGTAATCTTTAAGTTTAATGTACTACTGTGCCAGACTGGTCTGTTGCACAAACTGGTGTTTCTACATGATGGTGCTAAATGATTTATAAACGTTGTTTTGATTATCATTTAGCTACATTTTATTTGAAATAAAATATTAGTGAGTAAATCCATGTTTTTATTTTTATGATTTTAATATATAAAACAATAAATATATTGCTTTAATGTTTAACAGTGTTCAAGGGAAAATGTAATACACTAACATATGATCAATATTTGCAATGATATGTTCAAATTATATGCATATATAATTTCCATTTTTTTTTTAGAAATGACAAGTCATGAAGTATTCAAGCTAATTTGCAGAATATTATGCATAAAAACAGAAGTATTTTTCAAGTTGCTTTAGCGTTCTAGTAAACATGGCTATGTATAGATGAAATCAGAAAACTTAGTGTGAACTGATCAGTCACAGTACCTGTGTTATTGACAAAGCTGAATAAAAACACTATAATTACCATTATGCATAACCATTTACACAGTTTATTAAATTAAGATTATTTTTTTTCCTGTTTTTGAAAATTATTCAATGAATGCTGTATTTGCCTATATACTTTCTGATACTAAGTTTTAGTAGCAATACCTAATGGCTAGAATATGAGATTTTGACTTAATTTTCTGCTAATAGTTTACAACAGATAGTTTTCCACCTGGACCACTGAGACTTGTCATTTTTCTTTTCTTCTCTGTTTCAGATACCCAACATGATACATTTTAAAATAGACATGATTTTCAGAAGGCCCACTGATTGATAATTAATAAGTTTCCTCACAAGTCTCAGAGCAACATGCAGCTTACAACTCTGCAAAGCAAAACGTGTTGTTAAGAGGTCATACAACAAAATCTCCAGGTCTACTTTCTCTCTACGCACCAGTATTATTCCAATTGAAAATGTCTATCAAATTAAATAAACAGTTAAACTTTTAATTGCCTAAGTCATTTAGATCATACAGAGCATATACTAAGAACTGAAGAAAAATTTCTGTAAAGTTTAGAATTTTGCTTTTTTCTCTTGATGAAGTCACCTCCATCAGTTCATAAAAATTCAGAATAGAAGCATTAAGAAAGAGACTGGAAAATAGTCATATGAACGTGGTTTTTATTGTTATTATTATTATTTTTTGTTATTGTTCCCAAAACTCCAATATGTGCTTGCAATTTATATTTATATTATTATTATTATTATTATTATCTCAAAATAGTACTGTATCTTCTGCTTTCTTCCTACAAACTAGGGTAGATTTTGTAGAGGTAACTGGCTACTGACTAAAAATGCAGGACTAAGAATATGTTTGTAACACAATAGCAAAGATCTATAAAAGGTACCGGTTTTCAGAGAATGCTGATGGATAGAGACTGAAATATACATTAGTTTTGATTTCAGTATTATGTCAGATTTTCAGGAATTCTATATCTTTCAACATAAAAAGGTGCAGAGGGTGGAGATGGCCCTTGAACTGATGGCAATTCTTACAAGGATCTCATTACTATTTAAAAAGTGACATATAAGAGTAGATAGTCTCGATAGTCTTCTACTGTTAGGTTACACACTGTCCCTGTTCTTTGCACTTTGAATGCTATTGCATGCAGTATATCTATTATTCATCTATTTTCTTGCTTTCCTATTTTCAAGCCAATAATGAAATCTACATGCAAGCAGCCTGGTCCAGGGAAAGGTGTCCCTGCCCATGGTAGGGGGGGTTGGGACTAGATGATCCTGAAGGGTCCCTTCTAACCCAAGCCATTCTGTTATTCTAGGATCCTATGATTCTATAAAGATACGTGTTGAGTGTTCAGTGCAGTTTAGTCATAGCAACATTTGTTCTGCTGAGTTACAGCAGGTGAGCATTGCTGCACTCATATTGTTGTTCCTCAACAAAGTGATAAACTGTCCAAGGTCACAAAGCAAGTATAATATCAGACTTGAAGGTACAAGTAATTTCTTGTAGAGTAAGGTGCAAGTATATTATTTCTGACAGGTGTTCAATATAATAACATTAGCATAAAGCTAAAATAATTTTCCAAGTGACTTTTATTTCTAATAAACGTGGAGAAATGTATCTTGTGTAAAACCTATGTTCATTTCATAATCTTAGTTTGATTTAATTACAGACATAAATACTTGTAAAATTTATAAAAGTACTAAAAAATGCACACGAAGTTTTGCATCAAATTACAAAATATGAGCCCAATTCTATTTTTAAGCCTATTTGGGGGAAGGTTCATAGGGATGTGGCTGAAGTACTAGTAGAAGTAAATACATGAAGTACCTTGGACATTGCATATGCTGTGCTGCCGGAACTGGGCTCATCTCTTTCTATCTACTGGGTGCAGTACCTAAAGGTATGAAGTGGTCTATGCCTGTTAGTTATGCATAATGAACCTACTGTACTGCAGCTCGTTATCTATGAAGTTGATACATTATGCTTAATACCTAGAACTAGAGGAGACAGCTGTACCCTAAAGAGACAATTCAATGTACATTTTATAATGTGTGAATTATAATAAAGGATAACCCCTATTAAAAACTTTTTGCTCTATGAGTATCAGAGGAAGGTGTATTAAATTAACCTATGTTAATTCTAAGATAACACTACTTAAAAATTAATGAGATCACTTTAGCAGATAATATCTCAATGTTTGCATTCATTATAAGTGTAAGAATAGTTGCAAAATGCGATTTCTGTACTCTGAAATAGTGGTTACTGAAGCAAGTGGTACCTTGATCAAGCTTTAAGAAATAAAAATAAAATCACTTGCTGAAAAATTGTTCCTGTCAGGTTTACCATATGTTTTAAGGAAACTGCTAGTAACACATATGATCAGTAAGCTAAAAAAGGGAGGATAAATCTAACAACCAAGGTGGCAGATGGTCCAGTGATTCATTACAAAACTAGGTCCAGAATTATTTCTTTGCCATTACCTTGACTAAAGCATGATGGAAACTCAGAAAATTTTTCAGCATATGTGAATCAATAACTGAAATGCTGCAAACATGGCCAAAACCTGTGAATTTGAAAATGCAATGGTAAAAATAGGCTAACTTTACAAAACTAATTTATTATCCCAGGTAATAAAGTGGAATGTTAATACAATTAATGAGCTGTAGAAGAGGTCTAGTTCAATGTTCATGAAGTCATGATGAATTAAAGAGCAAAAAAAAATTGCTGGACATCTGTGGGTTACAAATCATTTTTTTTTTTTTTTAATGCATTTATAGTCATTACCAGTAGCAAATCTCATATGAAATGTAAAGGAAATTATTTTTGTAGCCCAGTGTTTTTTGCTATCTTCTAGTGATGTCAGTCAGCAGAGTCGGTGATTAACACTCATTTGAAAAAAAGTCATCAGTCTCTCATTTCTCAGAGCACGTTTGCAGAATGTTATCACAATTCCATGCTCTGAAGTTGGACTTTATGTTATTTCACATGTGAAAAATCTTAGCTATGAGAGCACAGAAACTTCCAAATTTTTCCTCCTTTTTTTTGCAAGTCATAAATAATAGCAGGGGCAGTCCAATATACTGTCACCATACAAATGTAAATAAATAAGTTGTCCTGAAAACATGGTTCATGAACTTCCCTTCTCGAAGTCTAACATTTAACCCATCCTTTTCAACAGAGAACTGGGGTGTGACAAGAAAGATGAAGTTATACTCTCATTCAGTGGTTACAAAAACAATCATGATCTTCTGCAACAGAAATGCAGAGTATTAGATATGAGCATCCGATAAAGTAGCCTTTTATATTTTGAACTGATTGCAGTACTCCTTCGGTCTGCATTCACACACATGTAAATATTCTTCTCAACAGCCAAATAGTCTAGAAAAGCACATTTGAGAAATCTTGTCCTATGTATTAAATGATTGAGTAGGTGGAATTCAAATTATGTTATGTATTGCTTGTGAATTTCCCCCTCCTCTTTTTGTTTATATATGAAAAAAAAAAAAAAAAAAAAAAAAGCCTGGTCATACTGTGTTTTTATTGCCATTACATTAGGATGACAATTATATATTTAATCAAAACAGCTAAAAATAGAGACTCATAGAGAATTGTTAATGCTCAGGATCTGTGGTAAAATGACACTGTTTTCACCTAGGGCTCATACAATCTCAAAATATTCAAAAGGCAAACCGGAAAAGAGGCCTCTACCTGGTTATATAAATGTCTGTGACATATTATGTGAGAGACTGAGACAGAATTGAGGAATAAATCAATTTAAATAAATTATTTTTGGAACAAAATACATGTCCATTCCTTCATTAGCACTACATAGAAACACAGATGCATGAAAGCACTCCACAAAATTGTAGAACAGAACCTAAATCTTCACAAAGCTATTAACCCTTTCACCTTTCTTTATTCATCTTGAATTCAACATCCAGTTGTCAAGATATTTCCCTTTAGGTTTTATCTACAAAGAGATGTTTAGAGAAATTAATCTAAATCAGTTAATAAGTTTGATTTCCAGAGGACTAGTTAAACACTACTGGCTCCCTGTATAGACATTCAAAATCAAAAGTGAGTTAAATTGAAAGGGTTCTAACTCACCTGGAAAAGAAGTGAGTTAAATTAAATAAAGAATACTTTCCTTAGGAAGAAAAGAGTCTCCATAAATGTTTAATGTATTCTAATTAACCCTTTTAAAATGTACATTTTTGATTAATTTGAATGAGTTTTCTTGATTGTCTTTATAGACAATGACAGCTAATAAGCATGGATCATATATTAGACTAGTTTTTGAACTTCAATATGTTTATATCTAAGAAAGAAAGAAATTGTATCGGGGTTTCCTAATTAAAAGGAACACTTCAAAACACTAATTAAAATGATTAGGAGTGATAAAAAGCAGTGCCAGGATCTCTCCAAATATTATTTACAGTTAAATTATATTATCTGAGGAACAGAAATACATATTAAGTGTGTAAAAAAGATATACCATTTTGGATTAAATAATAAATTTTGAAAAAAAAAAGTCATTTCTTCTGTTTTATTTGTTGCATTTGTTATTGTATTTTTTCTTGTTTTACTTGTTGTTGTGTTTTTTTATTGTAACTGTATTTTTTCTTCTTTTTTTTTCTCCTGATTCCTTAGTCCTGCCTTCTATTAGCTAAATTGCAGCTTAGCTTCTAAACTTTAATTAATAATATTTTAAAATATTGCTATATTTTAATATATTAATATTTTAAAATATAATAATATGCTTTACCAAAATGAAAAACAACAACAACAACAACAACAAATGCCCTTTAAAGTTTATTTCAAGCCCACAAAAATAATAGAGAATATTTTCAGGAATTGTATGAATAGTAATTTTCCAAACTGCTTTTGAGTAACACTTTTTGTTGAGATTTGTGATCCACACAAATAAATTTATCTCTAGAGAAGGTTTGCCAACAGTCATTGCTACCTAATTCCAGTTTCATGATTAAGAAATTAGAATTCAGGATGTCCATGTTTTATTGAGATAATTCTCTTTCTTGGAGCTATTCTGCAATACTTTCGGGGGCTTTTCCCAGTTTTGTTTGTAGATTTAAAAATGTATATATATATTTAGGAGAGCTGAATATTTGTGGGGAATCTTGAGAATAATAGCCATTTTATTCCCATTGCTTCTTCTAGTCTTACAAGGCTTTTCATGAAAGGTCTGATAGTTCATCTAGTCAGTTTCCCACTTCATCATTATTCCCTGAGTTACAACTACTACAACTACTTTTTTTTTTTTTTCTAGTCACAAAGCACCCTTCCACACATACATCTCTATATATTTAATTTTATTTTTTTCCTATACCAGTAAACATGACACTATTTGAATATCTCATATCTTCATATAAATATATCCAATCACCAAAGTTAATCACTTTGACAAATAAGGAAGAAGACATGAAGAAATTATCCGTATGTGGTGCTAAAACCAATGTGTAGAATATAGAACAATAATAGGGAATGTTACTGGCATGTACAGGATTCATTGCTTCACTATAAGCATTTCCCATTATATGAAGTTTTTCTTCTTGAAAATATAAATTGATAAATTCCTTTCATACACTTAATAATTTACTTATCTTCTTAATTCACTGTTTTAAATAATCATGGACTAAATTAACAACAATTACAAAAACACAGCAGAATTAATGAAAATATACTACCTCCTTTCACTGATCAACTACTATATTCAATTATAGTGAAATATTTTACCACTTGTGCAGAATTCAAATATTCATAAATCTCCCAAATGCCAACAGATACTCTACATAACACTCCATTCAATAACAAATACCTAAATAAAGAAAATATGTCATTTAACACACCTTGACATCATTAATAAGAAGAGTATCTGGGCTATCAAATAAATAAATGTTGAATATGAGAAAAGGAAATAAGAAAGAAAAAAAAAATGGAAGGGCTTGGTTCTGATTTTATCAAACACAATATAGAATTTTGTGAAGTGAAAAGTGAAAGCAGAACTCACCACATCAGACTTTCCTGCACTTGGAGAGTGACAAACTAGTAAAGGGGATGACCAGAACAAACCTAACACAGAAACAATGTAGGTTTCCTTTCAAATAGACTTTTGCAATGACAAATAGCTGTAGACTATCATGGAACAACCTTTTTTTTTTTTTTTTTTTTTTTTAACATACTTCTCATTTCCTTAATCTAAAATTGCTTCTGCTTTGTTTTGTTCTAACGTTTTACATAGGTTTTGTTCTAACATTTGATTTCTGGAAGGATAGTTCAAATACAGTTAAAAAATAATTTAAGCAGACTGGCCTAACTATGCATGGTTCTTGCAGGTTTTACTGTCTTCTCTTACACAGTTTTAATTTTTCAAAAACGTATTAATTCATAGAATCATAGAATACCCTGAGTTGGAAGGGACCTAGAAGGATCATCAAGTCCAACTCTTGGCTTCACACAGGACAACCCCATAGAGCTTTGTTTAAATGCTTCCTGAACGCTGTCAGGCTTGGTGCCATGGCCACTTCCCTGGGGAACCTGTTCCAGTGCCTGACCACCCTCTCAGTGAAAAACCTTTTCCCAACATCCAGCCTGAACTGCCCCTGTTGCAGCTTCATGCCATTCTCTTGGGTCCTATTACCGGCACCAGAGAGTAGACCAGTGTCTGCCCTCTGTTCCAACTTTGTGAGGAATCTGTAGGCCACCATGGCACTGTACCTCAGTCTCCTCTTCTCTAGGCTGAACACACCAAGTGACCTCAGCTGCTCCTTATAAAGCTTCCCCTCTAGACCCTTAACCATCTTTGCAGCCCTCCTTTGGATGCTCTCCAATAGTATTATACGCTTCTTATATTGTGGCACCCAAAAATGCACACAGTGCTTGAGGTGAAATTGCACCTGAACAGAGCTGAGTTGGGTGGCCCTTCTAGCTTTAGGCTGCCAGGGCACGCTGTCGACTCATGTTCAACTTGCTGTCAACAAATCCCTAAAGCTAAAGAATTTTACAGAATCACATGCACCCTTTGACTCAGCAAATCTGAAGGGTCCCATTTCCTATGGTGTATTTAAATCTTTAAAATGTTTGCAGACAATTCTGGTAGGAAGCACAACCTGAGTGGCATTAAGAGCACAGGCCTCAGGCCAAGAGAAGTGATTATTCCCCTCTATTTCACACTTGTGATACTGAATCTGAAGTACTGTGTGCAATTTTGGGCTCCCCAAGAGGAGAACGAAAAAGGCAGGAAAGGCTGGAGACCTAGCTTTGTTTTACCAGCAGACTAGAAGACTGAAGGAAAATATAATTGCCTTCTTCAGTTCTGTATTTCCCAGTTATGGGAAAGTTGGAGCCAGACTTTTGTCAGAGATGCAGAGTGAAGCTGACGAAAAAGAAATTCCCATGAGGCTGAGGTAAAAGAGTTTTCCTCAGAGGAGTCTTTATTAGGGTGGGGGCCTAGAGAGGTTGTGGAAGTTCAGACCCTGGAGGGTCCTTAAGAAAACTTAACTGACATGGTCCTGGGCAACCTGCTCTAATATTACCTGACTTTTACCAGGCCTATGTATTAGACAACCTCCAGAGCTCCCTTCCAGCCTAAAGCATTCAATGGGTTTATGAATTCAAGAAGGACATGTAGGTTTCAGACTGGTTGTTGTATTTATTCATTTCTGCAAAACAAAACAAAATAAAGCAAAACAAAAACAAACAACCCCTCTCCCCCAACTAAAAATATACACTATATAATAATTCCGTGATCTTATTTATAGAACTCAGGGCATTTTATTCACAGACTTAATTCAATTTGTTAAAGTCAAATATTTTATTCTGAGTTTTTGGGTGGAGAAACTCTGTTCTGCTTATATGACTAAAAATGTTGTACAGTATAGTGAACCAGGTTTATGCAATTTCTATTAAATTTTAATAATTCAATGAAAACCTATGCTATTTCAACAACTCATCCTGGAGCATTATTCAAATTGTTCTCTATGATGAATGAGAAAATTAATAATTTCCCTATCTTTCTTAAAGCAATTCTTCTTCCTCTGTTTTGACCATTACTTTAAAAAATATATATATAAATAAATTTTTAAAATGAGCATTGAAATATATCTGGAGCTTTTTTTACTTGTCATAAAGTTTTATTTAAATGGAAAAGCATTGCAAAAGTACATAGTATGTTGCTTCAAAAGAAAGCAGATCAGAAAACAAATCATTGGAGGATGAATCTTTTAGAGTTTTAAAATAAAGGTGAAGTCTTTAATTTGGCATATATATATACATATATACATACAATATCAAAATAAGTTATAAAAAATGTTTGACTTTGACTACTAAAACCATCCTGAGAGTCTTTAAATAATTCAATTTTCTTTATTTTCCCTCTATGACTGAGGACTCACAACATCTTTTTATTTTTTATTTATTTATTTATTATTATTATTTAAGTTTTGATCAAGTGCATTGATATTTCTTTCTATCACAAACAGAACAAAACAATTGGAATACGGGCACATTAAGAAGTCCCCCAGAAATCTTTGGAATAGATTATCTTTTATTGCTGGCTACAGAGCAGAAGCTTTTAGTTAACTCTGTTTTTAATACTTTTATTTTATTTTATTTTATTTTATATTTTATTTTATTTTATTTTATTTTATTTTTATTTTAATTTAATTTAATTTTATTTTAATTATATTATATTATATATTTATTTATTTATTTATTGCCAAAATGCATGTTTTAAATATGGGAAAACAACTTTTCCTGTAGATTCTGTTAGCTTCTCTCATACTTTCAAATAAGCGCTAAGACCCGATACACTATTTTTAACAAGGATGATTTGCTCTCCTGTCATTTTATTTATTTATTTATGAAGTATCATGCTTACCTACAGTGCTAAAAAAGAAATTAACATTATATAATGAGTCATAGTGAAAAGCTGACATGCTCGATGTTATATGAATTCCAAATGGTCTTGATTTACAAATCTGGTTCATAACTTCCCTTCTAGTGATTAATCATACCCTACCTTTTACATACAGTTGTTATTAAAGGGGGTCTCAAAGCTCTTCACATCAAATATAGGCAACTATATCTGCTTTGCCAGTATCTTGAGATTTAGTATATACACTCACTATAAAAAAAGTGGTGAAAATGATAAAGGGAAGGTAGAAATGATGCTCAATATAACTGTCTTGAATGTTGACATGGCATTTTAGCTTATCTCAAATAATGACAAGGTATACAGTAGAAGTTAATGGCAACTGCAGTGTTCAGCTAAATCATCATTAATTTTTAAGGATATATATTTTTCCCATTATATCTTTGAGATAAAAGAATCGGTAATTTGTGAATAATTCATTCACATCACTGGCTTAATGTGTTGCTTCCCCTCCCTCCCCCCTTCCATCTTTTCCAAGCCTACTTTCTTTTTCTTCTCAATTTCAAATTAAATTTCTTACTGTTCTCTCTTTCTCTTCCTTTTTCTCTTTTGAGCATTAATTGTATATATCCACGCTAATAACTTGAGTCTGGAAGTAATATTATTCTCATGCTCCAGTTTACAGAGACTACTCAAAAATGAATTGTGTGTAAAATGAGGCGCCCCTTTCAATAAAATGGATTTTTTCATTATACTTGTATTGTATATCAATTCTGCACTATATGTGGCTATTGTTCAGGTGAAGTTCAATGTGCCTCATCTTAAAATCCATTAGTAATAGAAACAATAGAATGTCCTTAAGCTAAGTAGCTACTTAGTTAATGGAGACTTTGCTCACCTCCTCTGCCATACTGCCAAAATTTACACTGTCAGAGGTACTGGAGATGCTATTTCTGTGGTCCAGTTGAATGTACTGACAACAAATCTTTCCAGGCTACAGGTTCTGAAATTCACTCCCCTGTCTGCAGGTTGCATAAATCTAGTGATTTTAGAGGAAACTTGGAATTCTTTCCCTTTCTTAAATTTTTGAGGAAGACTTAAGTATCATTGGAAATCTATTTGTAAACAGAGAACTGAAACATATGATAACTTTACATATATATATATATATATTTTTTTTCCTTAACTAGTTTTGGTATCCTTGTTTATCCTTGCTTAAAATTGCAATATGGACAATATATAGTGTAGGTGTTATTTCCTGATGATTAAAAAAATCTAAGCCTTCCTTCCTAAAGTTTTACCCCTTCTCTCTTAAAGCAAGATATGTTAACTCTGTAGTCATACAATTGTTTTGTTTTGTTTTATTTTGTTTTCATGAGCTTGAGGTAGAAATAACTGAGGACTAAGCACCATGTGTTTCTGAACCCTAAGTCAGCAAAATTACAATCTGCAGAAAGTTCCAGTATAATACCTTTACAAAAAAAAATAAACCATAGGATATAATCATAGATTCATTAAGGTTGGAAAAGACCTTCAGGATCATCTAGTTCAATGTCTCCCTGCCACCAATATTACCTACTAAACCATGTCCCTAAACACCACATCCAACCTTTCCTTAAACACCCACAGGGACGGTGACTCCACCACTTCCAGCACCTGACTACTCTTTCTGAGAAGAAATTTCTCCTAATTTCCAACCAGAACTTCCCCTGGTGAAACTTGAGGCCATTCCCTCTAGTCCTATCACTAGTCATCCATGAGAAGAGGCCAACCCCCAGCTCACCACAGCTTCCTCTCAAGTAGTTGTAAAAAGCAATAAGGTCTTCCCTGAGCCTTCTCTTCTCCAGACTTTACAACGCCAGTTCCCTCAGCCGCTCCTCATAAGACTTGTGTTGAAGACCCTTCACCAGCTTTGTAGCCCTTCCCTGGACATGCTCCAGGGCCTCGATGTCTTTCTTGTAGTGAGGGGCCCAAAACTGAACCCAATACTGTGGTGGTTTTACTCAGCTGGGCAGCAGAGCTCCACCACAACCGCTCTCTCACTCCCCCTCCTTGAAGGAAAAGGGGATGAAAATATGATGAAAAGAGCTCAAGAGTTGAGATAAGGACAGGGAGATCACCCAACAATTATCGTCACGGGCAAAACAGGCTCAGTGTAGGGAGATCAGAGAAATTCATTGCCTATTACTAACAAGCTAGAGAACTGAGAAACAAAGAAAAACTAAAAACACCTTCCCCCCATCCACCCACTTCCACCTCTTCCCTCAAGCAGCACAGGGGAACGGGGGAATGCGGATCACAGTCAGTCTACAGCACTTTGCCTCCGCTGCTCCTTCATGGTCATTCTTTGCCCCTGCTCCAGCCTGGGGTCCCTCCCAGAGGATGCTGTCCTTCCCAAACAGGTCCTGTGTGGGCTTCCCACAGGCAGCAGCTCTTCAAGAACTGCTCCAAATATGAGTCTGTACCATGGGGACCATCCATCAGGAGCCAAGTGCTCTAACATGAGTCCCCCACAGATTGCAGCTCCTGCCAGGTCGCCTGCTCCTATGTAGGCCCCTCTCCACAGGCTACAGAGTCTGGGGTTCTCCACAGACCGCAGCCTCCTTAAGGTCAGATCCACCTTCTCCACCATGCACTCCTCCATGGGCTGCAGTGTAGAGATCTGCTCCGCCATGGTACATTATGGGCTGCAGGGAGACAGCCAGTTCCACCATGGTCCTCTCCATAGGCTTCAGGGGAACTTCAGCTCCAGTGCTGAAGTATGTTCTCCCCCTCCTTCTTCACTGATCTTCGTGTCTGGAAGGCTGTTTCTCACTCCTCACTCTCCCAGCTGCTGTTGTGCAGCAGTTTTATTCCCTTTCTTAAATCTGCTCTCACAGAGGCACAAACAACATCACTTATTGGCTTGTCAGTGGGCAATGGTGGGTCCCTTTGGAGCCAGATGAAACTGACACTTATCTAACATGGGGCAGCTTTTGGACTCTTCTCACCTGCAGCCACCCCCGCAGCCCTCCACTACCAAAACCTTTTCACATAAACCCACTACAAGTGCTTGAGGTGTGGCCTCACCAGAGTTGAGTTCAGGGGGACGATAACCTCCCTGGTCCTGCTGGCCACACTATTCCTGATACAAGCCAGGATGCCATTGGCCTTCTTTGCCACCTGGACACACTGCTGGCTCATGTTCAGACGAGCATCGACCAACATCCCCGGATCCTTCTCCTCTGCACAGCTTTCTAGCCACTCTCTCCCAAGCCTGTAGTGTTGCATGGGGTTGTTGTGACCAAAGTGCATGATCCAGCACTTAGCCATGTTGAACTCTTTGGCCTCTGCCTATCAATCCAACCTGTCCAGGTTCCTCTGCAGGGCCTTCCTACCCTCTGGCAGATTGATACTTCCCCCCCAACTTGGTGTCATCTATAAATTTACTGATGGTACACTCAATTCCCTCATCCAAACAGTCAATAAAGATATTCAAAAGGATGGGCCCCAATACGGACCTCTGGGGAACACCCTCAGCAAGTACACTGGGGGTATGCAAGAAGTTGAGAGAGCTCATATCTAACCTTGGATATCACAGGATGTGGTGGTTTTACCTTGCTGAGCAGCTGTACTCTACTGCAACCGCTTTCTTACCCCAACCCCCTCAATGAAAAAGGGGGAGAAAATATGATGGAAAGAGCTCAGGGGTCGTGATAAAGACAGGGAGATCACTCAGTGATTATCGTGACAGGTAAAACAGACTCAGCATCAGGAGATTCATAGAATTTATTGCCTACCACTAGTAGACTAGAACAGTGAGAAACTAAAAGCGAACTAAAACCACCTTCCTCCCCCTCCCACCCCCCACTGCTGTCCCACAGGTAGCAGCTCTTCATGAACTGCTCCAACATGGGTCCATACCACAGGGTCCATCCATCAGGAGCAAACTGCTCCAGCGCGGGTCCCCCAGAGCTGGCAGCTCCCCCCAGACCCCCTGCTCCTGCGTGGGCTCCTCTCCACGGGCTGCAGCTCTGGCCCGGGGCCTGCTCCTGCGGGGGCTCTCCATGGGCCGCTGCCTCCTCCAGGCCACATCCACCTGCTCCACCTGGGGCTCCTCCACGGGCTGCAGCATGGAGATCTGCTCCGTGTGGGACCCACGGGCTGCAGGGGGACAGCCTGCTCCAGCAGGGGCCTCTCCACAGGCTGCAGGGGAACTTCTGCTGCGTGCCTGGAGCACCTGCCCCCCTCCTTCTGCACTGACCTTGGTGTCTGCTCACACCTCCTTCCCAGCTGCTGTTGCCCAGATTTTTTTTTTCCCTTTCTTACATCTGCTCTCACAGAGGCGCAAAGAGCACTGCTTATACGCTTGGCTGTGGCCAGCGGCAGGTCCCTTTTGGAGACAGCTGGAGATGGCTCTATTCTGACATCACAGATGGCTCTGCTCACAGAGGCCACCCCTGCAGCCGCACTGCTACCAAGCCCTTGCCACATAAACCCAATACACAGGAACATCTTTGTAATGACTGTGCTGGCAGCCAGGTTCTAGAACCTCATGAGTTTTTTGACGCTCTGACACTTGCTAATTTTTGTACCTGTAGTGGTGTTTGCACAGCAAGTATTAATTTTATTTAATTCTGGCTAATGTTCTGAAAAGGAGCTGCTCTGGCTGCTCTGGAGCTCAGAACACTGATCCAAAACACTGAGAGGCTTGGTGGAACTGCTGTCAGGAATGCTGGCAGAAAGGTATATGAAGCACCATTTGTCTTTCCAGATAGCTGTTTGAAGCAATGAAGTTGCGTATCCTGCGGTGCAAGGGGAGTGAAGCCTGCTATTTTAGTTTAGGACTGAGAGTCAGGAATTGGACTTGATGATCATTGTGGGTCCCTTCTAACTTAGGTTATTCAATAATTCTATGATTCTAAGGTGCCATGCTTAGCAATAAAAGCTCAGGAAAGGGAGGATGAAGGGAGGATATTCAAGGCTATGTCGTTCATTTTCCCAAGTACCTGCTTTGTGTGTTGAGGCCCTGCATTAGCCCCAGTAGCCCCAGTTAGGCCCAGCATTCCCTGCTGATGGGAATTAGTGAAAATTCCTTAAATGGCTTTGCTTGCATGCACAGCTTTATTTAACCCATTAAACTGTGTTTACCCTGGCTCATGAGTTTTATAACTTTTGCACTTCTGATTCCCTCCCCCATCCTGCTGGGGAGTGCTGAGTAAGCAACACAGTAGGGGCTTAGAGGCTGGCTAGGATCAACCCACCCAGTGTCATTTTACAATCTATGTTTTGAAGTCTGAGCAGTTTATAAGACTGCAATGCTAGTATTCCTAGCACAGATATAAGCCAAGTATATACTAACGTATCTCCTCACTTCCCCAAAGCAAATGAAAAGCCTCTGTACTTTGAATAAGCTTCAGTAATTTAAACTTTCTTCAAATCTTAAGCAGGCTTAATCAAGGCGGATGAAGAAAGTTGTACTCTATGCATCACTGAAAATATCCAAGGGAAAGGGAAAAGAAATACCAGCTTATATAAAAAGACAACTTGGCCAGAAGAAGATATCAGGAACAATATCAGGAATCTTTCTGGAGCATTTCATAGAATTACATCAGAATCTGATATGGAAAGTTTTTTTTTATTCATTTTCTCTGTGTTAGATTTATTTTCTGGAATTCTGTCGAATGATAAAAAAAATACATTTTCTCTATTGTTTTGTTCTTATTTATAGAAGTCATTAAAATTTAAAAGGTTTGAAATTAATTAAAATTAATCAGATAGTTGAAGATCATTTAAAGACCTTTCTTGGAAGGGCACTTCAAATTGTGTCTGAACTACTTTGGCCTTTTCAATGATAATTTAGGAGCAAGAAGTAATATCCTTATGTTCCACTCCTAGATGGAATGTTAAACAGTGTCGTCTTGGGGAAGTAAAATACATCCTTTTTGTAGGAAATAAATTTTCTTTCAGGTAAGTAAAACTTTTAGATATGCATACGGATCGTGAAAACAACATTAAAGAGTACATTCTTTATTCTATTGTGAAGATATTTAGAGAAAATGAGCTACTTTTTCAGTGCCAAAACAATAATTCGTGTCTGCTTACTGTATTATTTAAATTATGCACCTTTTATTTTATATATATATATATATATTTATGGATAACATTCCACATACAAGTTATTCACTAGCTTCTGCTGTATTTATGGTACTGACAATGGGTTATTTTAGTATGTGTCCTTTGCAGAATGTAGTAAAGTTGTATCCACAACTGACTATGATAGAAGAATAAAACACAAAATTCTTACAGGTAATAAAACATAGTCTTGAACTAATGGCAATAAAAGGAACATAGAGAAATTAAAAGATGTGCTGCATAATTGCAGGCATACCATTCATGCCTGTCAGTCCAGATTTTTGTTCCTTCATTTAGTGAACAGAATTTGTTATTGCTATGGATTTCTGAAACATGCCAAATTTGGGGCATGCTAAAAAAGGATGAGGAAATCAGAAGAAGGAAGGAAGGAAGGAAGGAAGGAAGGAAGGAAGGAAAAGAGAAGAGAAGAGAAGAGAGAAGAGAAGAGAAGAGAAGAGAAGAGAAGAGAAGAGAAGAGAAGAGAAGAGAAGAGAAGAGAAGAGAAGAGAAGAGAAGAGAAGAGAAGAGAAGAGAAGAGAAGAGAAGAGAAGAGAAGAGAAGAGAAAAAGGAAAAGGAAAAGGAAAAGGAAAAGGAAAAGGAAAAGGAAAAGGAAAAGGAAAAGGAAAAGGAAAAGGAAAAGGAAAAGGGAAAGGAAAAGGAAAAGGAAAAGGAAAAGGAAAAGGAAAAGGAAAAGGAAAAGGAAAAAAAAGAAAAGAAAAAGAAAAAGAAAGAAAAAGAAAAAGAAAAAGAAGAAAAAGAAAAAGAAAAAGAAAAAGGAAAGGGAAAAGGAAAAGGAAAAGAAAAAAAAAGAAAAAGAAAAAGAAAGAAAAAGAAAAAGAAAAAGAAAAAAAGAAAAAGAAAAAGAAAAAGAAAAAGAAAAAGAAAAAGAAAAAGAAAAAGAAAAAGAAAAAGAAAAAGAAAAAGAAAAAGAAAAAGAAAAAGAAAAAGAAAAAGAAAAAGAAAAAAAAGAAAAAAAAAAAGGAAAAGGAAAAGGAAAGAAAAAAAAGAAAAAAAAAAGAAAAAGAAAAAGAAAAAAAGAAAAAAAGAAAAAAAGAAAAAGAAAAAGAAAAAGAAAAAGAAAAAGAAAGAAAAAGAAAAGAAAAAGGTGTTTAGAAAAGTAAAATGAGACAACATTAAATGTGTAGAAAAAATCAGAGAATAATTGAAAGGAAACAAAAAAGGAGATGTGGCTGATACACCAGAGATTTGTGCTGACATCCAAAGGGACCTCACCAGGCTGGAGAAATGGTCTGACAGGAACCTCAAAGTTCAACAAGGAGATAAAAAGAAGCTCTACACCTGGGGAGGAACAACCCCATGCACCAATACATGCTGGGAGCCATGTGTCTGGAAATCAGCCTGGCAGAAAAAGACCTAGAGGGTCCTGGTGGACACTACGTTGGACATTAGTCAGCCACTAAGAGCCCTTGCCACTGAGAAGACTAAAAGTATTCTGAGCTGCATCAGGCAAAGTATTGCCAGTGGTCAGGAGAGGTTATCCTTTCCCTCTGCCATGGTTTCAGCTGGGATAGATTTAATTTTCTTCCTAGTAGCTGGTATGATGCTGTGTTTTGGATTTAGGTTGAGAATAATGTTGGTTACACACCGATGTTTTAGTTGTTGAGCAGTGCTTACACTAAGTCAAGGACTTTTGGCTTTTTATACCGCCCTGAGGAGGCTGGGTGTGCCCAAGAAGCCGGGAGGGGACACAGCAAGGACAGCTGACTCAAACTGGCCAAAGGGATATTCAATAACATGTGGTGAAATGCTGAACAATGAAACTGGGGGAGTTGGCTAGGGGGTCTGCCATTGCTTGGGGACTGTCTGGGCATCAGTGGGTGGGTGGTGAGCAATTGCACTGTTCATCACTTGCCCTGTTTATTTTTATTTTTTTTTTCTTTCAATTCCTTTTTTTTTTTTTCTTTTTTATTAAACTGTCCTTATCTCAATTTTCACAAGTTCTTGCACATTTCATTTTTCTCCCCCATTCCACTGTGAGGGCTGGGGGGGGGAGCAAACAGCTGTGTGGTGTTTAGCTGTCTGCCAGGTTAAACTACAACACCCTCTGTTCAGCACTGGTGAGGCCACACCTGGAGTGCTATGTCCAGTTTGGGGCTCCACAATACAAGAGAGACATGGAGCTACTAGAGAGAGTCCAACAAAGGGTCACAATTAAAGTACTGGAGCAACTCTCCTATGAGGAAAGGCTGACACAACTGGGACTGTTCAGCCTGGAGAAGAAAAGGCTCAGGGAGGATGTTATCAAAGTGTATCAATACTGCAAGGGAGGGTGCAAACAGAAAAGGGTAAGACTCTTTTCAGTGGTGCCCAGTGACAGGACAAGAGGTACAGGCACAAAGTAAAACACAGGAAGTTCTGTCTGAACATCAGGAAAGACTTTTTCACTGTAAGGGGGCCTGAGCATTGGCACAGGTTTTGCAGAGAAGCTGTGGAGTCTCTAAGCCTGGAGATATTCTGTCTGTACATGGTCCTGAGCAACCCACACCAGGTGACCCTGATTCAGCAGGGGGCTTGGACCAGATATTCTCCAGAGGTCCCTTCTAAACTCAACCATCCTGTGATTCTGTGAAAAGTCATTAAATACACGAAAACATAAATAAAGGGGAAAACAAACAAACAGACAAAAAACAAGCAAACAAAAAAAAAACCAAACAGTTGAGTAGAAGAACAAAGTAGAAGAAATGATATAAAAGCTGACAATTGTAGCTGACAATAGTCAGTAAATTCTATTAATCTCCCTATGCTGAGTCTGTTTTGCCTGTGACAGTAATCGGTGAGTGATCTCCCTGTCCTTATCTCAATCCTTGAGACTTTTTTTTCATCATATTTTCTCACCTTTTTTCTTTGAGGAGTGGGAGTAAGAGAGCAGTGTGATGTTTAGCTAGCCATTAGTGTGAAACCACCACATCATGTGATTAATTTTCTCCTTTAATATTCTGTACAACTTAACAAGAACCTCAAAACAGACTTTTTCTTCTCTTGTTCTTGTCTTCATCTTTTTTTTCTGTGTGTGTGTGTGTGTGTGCCTAAACCTACAATATCTGTTTATCACGTAACATGCTTTCACTGTTATGTTCTTTATGAAAGCTCACTTCCATTGACATATACAGAATACTGATATTAGCTTTAAAACTGTCCAGTGAATTTATTCCCCAGATTCTTCAGTGTGTCCTTTTGACATCCTTGTTTTTAAGATTTTAAGTTCTTTGGGGCACAGATTGCAGTTGCTCACTGTGTGCAGCTGTTAATGTTTCCAGTTAGGAAACAATATTAGAGTCTGATTTCTGTTTTCTATTTTCATGCTAGGCATGCAACTAGACAAGAGAATTTATGTATTAGTATGAGGACAGGAATTAGTGCTCTCATTTTTTGATTGGCTAACAGCACTGTAGACTGATTTGTAAACCTGATTATACTTAATGATTGATAATGGTTAATTTATTTCTAAGACTAAAAGGAGAATCAGCCAACAAAAACATCACTTTATCATGCAGATAACTCTATCCATATTTTTTTTTTTCACTTTCAGCTGTATTAAAACATTTTAAAAATACAGTCCTTAAACAAAGAACATCATGGTGCTGATTCAAGGCTCTATTTAGCTGAAAATTATTCATACCCAATAGAAATGACATTTTAGTTTTAGACTGCCAAAGTGAACTTTATTAGTATGTCATTAATCATTGTCTTGGAGGTGACACCTAGGAAAAAAAGATTTAGTGGAGATTAGAGCACTCAAATGTAACACTGAAAATATCACATTTATTTCCAGCATCAATCAGTCAATGAAACACATATTAACAAAAAAAATGACATTTATGTATATTTAAATCTGCTCATAACAAAATGCCCTGCTTTCTATTCAGAAGCATTTTTTTCCACATTTTACATTGAGTTTATAGTTCAAAAATCTACTGTTATCAATGTGTTCAGTTTTAAAACTCTGTAATAAAATAAATTTGCAAGAATATAGAAATTGGAAAGTAGAAATAGAAACATTTGTTGGAAAAAAAAGCATTTAAAAAAAGAAAAAAGAAAAGAAAAAATCAACACCTCTATATTCTACAAGTGTTGCTGAAGACAATATTTAACTCCACAGATTTTAAATTCTTTTCACTTTCTCAGACTTTGCTAATGTTATAATAACACTAATGAGAAAAACAACAGCAAACAGAGAAACACACACAAAACAACACAGGTTTTATATCATGTGGGAATTATTCCATGAAACAGCTGGCATCAAAGTAAGGGTATACTTATTATCCTTTGAAGAACAATAACTTTTATATAGTTTCCATAAAGTCATATGACTTGACTAGACAGTAAAAAATTGCTTCTTAAATTGCTTTCTTTCTTTCCATTTCACCCTGTTAACACCTATTTTTATCCCATCTTTAAAAGACTCAGGGCGTCAAAATCTTATGGTAAACTTATGGTTTCTAAATTAACTTATTTCCCCTAATTCTCCCTAGGAATCCATTGTTAAAACTGCAAAAGTCAGGAAATCACACTTTTCTACATGAGGTGTTCTGATGGTTTGCAGTAGAGGAAGGCAAAATCAGCCGTTTCCTGCTCTTTAGTCTTTTTAGAATGAAATACTCTCCTGATAGAATTAATCAATCAATCAATAAATAAATCTGTTACTAAAAAATCAAATGTACCATTAGAATGATTTATGTCTTTCTGAAAGTTTAGGTCACTGCAATTTAAAAGCAAGCATATTTAGTAGTGATAACAGTTTTTATACATAAAGCTAGAAGTACTCAATATTAATATATGTTTTATTCTAAAGAGTTTTTATTTTTCTTCCATATTAATGAAAATTATTATCATCTGATTCTTAATGGAAATATTTTCCCAAAAAAATCTCAGTATGTTTTACTGTATATTAAAAGCACACAGTAAGAATTAGAGACCTTTAGAGATTTTTTTTCACCATTTCAGAGAAAAACTGAACTTGTTCATTTTCAAAATGGGTGGCTGCTACAGAATCTGGAAAACAAATACAATTCAGAACT
This sequence comes from Anser brachyrhynchus, assembly GCF_964034855.1. Taxonomy (NCBI): domain Eukaryota; kingdom Metazoa; phylum Chordata; class Aves; order Anseriformes; family Anatidae; genus Anser; species Anser brachyrhynchus. Next base: position 132,392,736 of record NC_137695.1, read on the forward strand.
CTTAGAATGCAGAGGCAGTTCAAGCAAGTGCAAATGAATTGGTGTCTATGACATCAATTTAAAAGGTACAGACAAAAAATAATAGCACCCATCTAGTTTCTCTAGTCAATAAAACATGAGCTCCCTAGAGCTGCTGGCAGTCCAGGTGTATTTGCTTCACTCAACAATAAGCATTGTCTCCATACATCAGCAATCCACAACAGGGAGAAAATATGAATAACTATGGCTACAAATAAAAAAAAATATATATATTTTACAAGCTAGTAATTTTTCTTAAATAAAGATAGATACTTGTAATCCACAAGCCTGTTTTTTTTCATGCTGGCAGCAATGGCACTGTGAGAAATAAACATTTTTGCCACAATAAGGGCTTTGGGAGTAGAAGATGAAAGACAATGAGAGAAAGTGTTAGAAACTGTAAAGAAAAAATGAATGACTTCAGAACTGAGTCATTAGGAGTAGAAGCTACAACCTGAAGTCTTATCTGATATGAAGCACATACTTCCTAAATGTAACTTTCACTCCTGCCTTTAAAAGAAGATTGTCCCTGTGCAGAGGCAACTTACTGCTGAGAGCTCAGCAATGTTTCAGGATAAGGTGAGGGCAGAGTAATTTCTGAGGAGCAGCAGCAGAGTGCAAAGCTAGATTTAGTTGTCTTTTCAACCAAACACAATCTTTTTATTGATAGACTATTTAGTCCTTCACCAGTCTAGAAAAGTCACAACTGCTCACAGAAGTAATGCCCTTTCCTTTACAGAGTGTTGCAGTATTTCCCTCCATTTGCTGCACAGAGCACACCTTGAACAAGTGATCCTCACTGTCCTGTGCCCCACTCTCCTCATTGATTATAAGAGAACTACAAAGTCTGTGAAGCGCAATGCTCTTAAGTAAAAGGTGATTTATTAACACACAGTAGAGCTCAGAATTATATAAAATGAGAAGTAACCCCAGGAAAAATGTTTTGTTTTCTTCAAACATATATGAACAGTGGTAACACCAAGCCCCTTTGGACCAATCGCTTGAATTTTTATAGTAGTACAGACTGATTATAAATTAAACCAAACAAAACAAAACTTAATTTAAGGCTCTGTGAAAGAATTTTGACATTAGTCACTGTATTTTGACCCTCATGAGAACATATTCGTACAGGAAAGAGCACATGCTACTAGCAGACAGAAACAACCCCTAAATAAATGATATGAATCAGGGATATCTCAAGGTACTACAAGTATTAATGTTTGGCAGAACCTATTTTTCTTCAGATAAAGGTCAGGAATTCATTTACAAAACCATTACTGCAAATATGAAATTTAGCATGGAAGGAAAGTCAAACTGCAGCTGGCTGCTATAGGTTGCTACAGCAACCTGTAAAGGTTGAAAACTATGTTCAATGAAGTCAAAAGTCAGGAAGTTGAAGTCAGAAGAGACTTCATTGTTCATTTTATGTTATTTTACTAGGCTAGTATATGCTTTATATTTTAAACACAGTCAAACCAGAAATGGTTGATTTATCTGTGTGATTTTGCTTTGGGAATATTTACTATTTAACACATCAAAATGTATTTTGTTATACTGGAAGCTGTGGTAACTTGTTATCATATCTTTAAAAGAAGAAACATAACTTTTTATTAGTGAAGCAGTAATGCCTCGGTTCCATGAATGGTAACTATACATTTATTGAGACATGGGAATACTAAATTAGCTTTTGAGTGAGTATTGAAGTTGAATGATGGTATGCAAAACAGAGAATATTTTGCCTTTAGGCTCTATGATTTTTTTGGTATTAATAAAATAAAATAAAATAAAATAAAATAAAATAAAATAAAATAAAATAAAATAAAATAAAATAAAATAAAATAAAATAAAATAAAATAAAATAGCTGCCCTGTTCATATGTGGATGAAGATTTGGTATAATATGGAGATAAATTATTTTCATAGACATTCCTGGATGGCAGGAGGTCTCTTCTAGGAGAGAGATTCCTATTAAAATGTACATTTTTTAAAAAAAATATACCTTACAATTTCACAAAATTTTAAAAATTCTTTGAGAGGCAATCTTTTCTGAGGTCCCTTTAATCAAGTTAACCAAAATTCCTGATAAGCATAGACTGCTAGGTCAATAAATAATGATGGAAAAATAACTTGTGGTTTGTTTCTTTTTTTTGTTTGTTTAGTACATCTAATAGTTACCTTTATAGAAGAACTTCAGGAAGTTCCACAAATACTCTTATTTTTAAGAAACTTGTCTTAAGAAAAAGGATTGTCCTAACACACCTAATCATTTTGATGATTAAAAGAGGCAGTTATTCCAATGACAGTAAATACTAGTAGTAGAGCAATCATAGTGAAAAGCCATAGTAATATGGCTTACATTTTTTTTTCCCCGAATTTCTTTTTAGGCATTTGTTTAGTTCTCATTTTGTTTTATTTTCAGAAAGTAATTATTAAATATGACTCAATCTACCATACTGTCACTGTTTGTTTTTCCAGCCTTCTCTGTTTGCATTACATGAAGAACAATAATTTTCACAAATGTCTTTTTATTCATTAGTCCCCTAAGATGAGACACTAGTGATGCCTCTCTCCTCTCTCTGCCTCTCTCAATAATGCTTTTTGTCCATTGGTCTAAATTATTACAGGCATCTCATATAATCCAATAACATCTGAATAAACCTTTTGCTGTTTTCATAAGTTTTGTCTGATATGGGCCCTGCTATCTTGGGAAAGTTATGGAGGGAACACAGAAGGCTTGTGAGACCTCAGAAGAAATGATTGTGAGTATGGAATTCATATTAAGATTGAATAGTAAGGTTAGTTTATATTAGTATGCAAAGAAATATATAAAAGGACACAAACATACACAAACCTTAGAAAACAAATGTTGCTTCATAAACATCCCAGGCCCTGATTCTTTTTTTTTTTTCTTTCTTATTTTTTACAGCCCGGGATTGCTTTCAACAGTGATTCTGATTTGGACTTCTGAAGTTATTGCTTTGTTTTCTCCAGCATCCATAGGTTAATGTCACTAGTACACTACCGAGAGCGTTCAGTCCTCTCAATAGAAATCTCATTTCCAAAACCTATTTCACATATCCAGCTGGGAGAGATCAACAGACATATCTTCACCACCATGTTTTTCTAAACGTGGGTTTCACTCAAATTTTCTGAATTTACTGGATGATATCTTGACAGGGTGATAACACTATCCTTTGGGTCAATAAACAAAGTTATCTGTATAATTTCTCAGAAAATTTGAGTAAGTTAGAGCTGATAGAAATGTATCTTACTTTTACATTTTTTCTCCCTAACTCCTTTTGTACCATTCTTTTCCCACATAAAAGTCATGAATCTTGTTTACTGAGAACAACCCCCCTCAGCGACTCTTATCTTTTTAAGTTTCAAAGTTGTAGAAAACTTTTGAAATGCAACAGATGAGTAAAATGTAAATTTATTATTGCCTTCCCACTCCTAATACTGTAATAGTCATAGCCATCTTTGACCCTCCCTATGGCTAGTAACATACTCTACACACTAAAAATGAGCTTTGCTAGTCTAAAAGTTGTATATTTGTATGACTAGAAACATAACAGAAAATGCCAAAAAGCCAGTTCGTGTACAGCCATGGTATAATGATCTTTATAACATATAATTATCTGTGTTATATAATTATCCAAAGGCCCTTTAAACTGAGACTCCAAGTTTGTACAAAATGTACCGAAATACGTAATGAAATCAATGAAATCACGTATTGCAAATAGTAAGAAAGAAGAAATCAAAAGAGAGGGAAGACAGGGAAAACAAACTGGAGTAATATGCCTAACGAATTATTCCTCTTTAAACTATTTTCAAATAATATATTATTTCCAATCAGAGTACAAACTCATTATTGGGAAAAAGAGATTTAGGGCTGGCTGAACCATTTCTCAGGGATTATTCAATCCCTATGACGGTAATAGCTTACTCATGTATTTGTTCATCCATATTGGAAAGCTCAAGTTCAACTCACTTTCTGTAGAGTAGCTTTTTTTTTTTTTTAAAAAAAAAAAAAAGTGAGTCTTTCCTGATCTTATGATATTTTTGTTGTCAAAATGAAATATATAGTGCATTTACCATTAAATTCTTCACATGGCTCTTGCACATCTAGCCTTTACTTAATAAGATCTGTGAATTGTATAGTCAAACTTCATAATATAGAAAATTCCATTAAGAGCATGTCTTTACAGTGGAAGTTGCAGGCAATTCTTGCTATGCAGATTCTTTCTCCTTCCACTTTCAGTTCTCAGTAAATGTAAACTGAAACTCAAGTCTGTAGGTTTAGATCAATAGAATAGCTCAAGGTTTTAAAAGAGTAGAAGCAGGTATAGTTTGGTTCACAGATCATATGCTTTATTTTATACACAAGTCAGAATTTGAAAACAAAATATGAGTACCTATAAGTAGTTTTTTTGTCCAATGTGGGTCATTTGACTTTAGTGGCTATTACTCTCCTACCCAGTATTTGATTAGTCCTGCTAGTTTAAAATTACAGGGAAAAAAATGTCATTGCAAACCAGGGACAAATTGAGGGTTTTACAGAAACTCATTTCTTTACTAGGTCTTGCATTTTTTATTTAATTTTTTTCATCCATGTTAACATCTACCAATTTTTTAAACTAGGGCATTTTTTCTCTAGAGTAAGCAAACTAATAAGGTATATCGAGCAATAGCACAAAAGAACACCTGTGCAGTAATGAGATAACAGATCTCCCAAATGAATATAGAAAAAGGAACATATTGCCTAACCAACCTCTTTACCTTTTTGAAAGAGATAAGAAATGATGACAATGGTAGCTGAGACGAGAACATTTACTGGGATTTTCTTAATCCTTTGGTAAATTATAGCAACATGTTTTGCATTGCTTTGGCAGCCAGAGTGAAAAAGGACAAAGGATGAAAAGCTGATTTTAAAAATATCATATGAAGACTTTTTTTGGCACAAATGGGAAGTTGCACTGTTCATTAGTGAAGATCCAAGTAGGTAGTGGTACATGGAAGAAATATGTCAAACACATGATAGAAAATCATTGCTCAAATCCTCTAATTATGTATAAATTTCCTGGCAGAAAAAACAGGTAACAACTTGTGGAATTTTCTGATCATTCAGAACTTTGAGGAAGTAGTAAGCAAAGACTGCATGCATCAAAAGGAGTTCAGATAGATAAGAGTCAACTGTATAATTGGCTTCACACATGACAAATGAAATCTAACATTAAAAAGCTTAAGGTATCACACATACAATTTCAAGAATATAACAAGTAGAAAATGAATAAGGCTGATCTGAGAGCAGGAGGCTTTGAAAAGTGCCTGTAAATTAAAATTGATGTCAAAAACTAAGCCTTGTTTTTGTGATTAAATGGATTCAGCAATGTAAGATGGGTAGAATATAAACCTCAGGGAGATCCATAACATCACTAGAATGAACATGAATATGGTAGTAGTGGACAGGATTGAGTGAAACTTTTTTAAAAGCTGTTTTACTACAGAAAACGGTGCAGTTTTGGTTTTATTTTTTCCTGTCACATGAAAATTCTCAGGATAAATTAGACCTTTACATAAAAAAAAAAAATCAGGGTTGATAATTTCCATTTTGGGGTTTTTCATTAAAAAGGATATCACAGGTAAAACCTATGGAAGTTATTTGAAAATTAATCCCTCCCTGTATCAGAATGGATTAAGTAATTTAATGAAACTGAAATGTCTTCTGGCTGAAAAGGGTAGATCTCTGCCTCAGCTCATCAGCACAAAATGCCTTAACAAGAAATTTAATCTTCATGTTATCAAACATTCAAGAGGCCTTAACAAAAAATGCAGTCTTAATATCATCAAGCATTCTTTAGTTATCTGTTGATGTCCTGTCTTGTAAGCAGAACTGATTGAATAATAGTTTATTCAATGAAAAACTGAAAACAAAAAAAATTATTACTTTTTACAGAATGTCTCACTTAAAGTGAAATTAATACATTGTAATATATGAAAAATATATGTATATATACAGTGTGTTACATAAGTGAGAATGACTTTGCAAAAGTAATACAACTTTAATATGTTATATATAGTTTAGTCTAAAAACCTCAATTTATAGTCTTGAAATATCTCTTTTGTCTGGCAATTTCAATGTTTTTTAAACATGGCTCAGGTCAGTCTCATCATCATTTACAGAGAAGGCAATTATTTGTTCTTCTTTCTAGCTTGTATGCAGAAGTCAGGATATATATTTCTAGCTTCTGATTAAGAATGATTATTAAGAGGCTTTTTAATTCCCAGCAAATCATTAACTGTGACCAGCAATATCGTCTCTTGATTCTATTGTGCAGTCTTGGGCTCCACAATATAAGGATAACAAAATATTAGAATGTGTTCAAAGGAGGGCAACAAAGATGGTGAAAAAAAATAATAAAAAAATAAATAGAAACCACACTAGTGGGCATGATATATGAGGATCCTTGGTTTCTTCAGTTTGGGAGAGGCTGAGGACTGACTTCATTGTTGTCTAACTCTTCCCCATGAAGGGGAGTAGAGACCAAAGTGCTGATCTCTTATCTCCGGTGACCAGGTAGGGCATGAGGGAATGGCTTAAAAACGTGGCAGGGGAAGTTACAATTGGATATGAAGATTTTTTATTATTATTATTATTATTTATTTATTTTTTTACCAAGAAGGTGATCAAGCAATGGAACAGGCTCCCCAGGGATGTGGTCATTACCTCAAGCCCAAACAGCATTTGGACAATGCTCATAGACACATGGTTTAACTCAAAGGTAGACTTGTGTGGAGTCAAGAATTGGACTCAATAACCCTCGTGGGTCCCTTCCAGCTCAGGATATTTTCCAATTCTGTGAGTCTATGATTCTAAGAATTAAAAGCACAATTTCAATTTTAGTAAAGCCAAAAGGAATTGCAGATTATTTCTATATACTACAAGGATTCTAAAGGGTTTTGATACCAGCTGAACTTGATGTCTTATTCTACATCTACTTAGGCAGATGCTGCATTCCATTGTGAGTATTAAAGTAATTCTGAAAAAAAAATTTGTGATTGTAGAAAAGGGTTCTGAAGATGAAAAGGATATGCTTTTTTTTTTTTGATTATGTGTATGCTATCTTTACATAAATCACAGTAAAGCATTATAGATGATTTTTAAGAACAGTGCAAGTCATCAGTGACTGAGTTCTTAGTATTTTCAGAGCACATTTTTCCATTCAATCTACAACACAGCAGCTTGAACTAAGATATTTTGTAATTTCTGTTTTTATTTGAAAAGATTATATAAGTCTGTTGTACCACCCTGAATGTATTTATGTTAAAATAACAAGACAGAAACCTATTCTTAAATTAGTTCAGAAAATAGGGGTAGAGTACACAGGGTGCTTTCCCCTCCTTCATTGAGTATAGAAGGCATTCATAGCCCAGATAACACAAATATTTAACTGAATATATTTGTGAGAATGAATAATAAAAGTCTAAGGGTTATTTCATTTGTATTTTTATAATACCCAGTAAAGTCCACTTGTAATTCACACACATGCACATTTATTAGAGCACTGCACAATATAGTCAGCTAAAATATGACTAAAATTGTTTTGTACAGGGTGCTCAAATTTATGGAATCAATGCACTCTGAACAATGGAGTGCAAAAAAAAGTGTTTTTTTGTTATATTTTACTTTTACTACTAAATTACATCAAGGAAAAAGTGAGAAAAAAAACAACACAGGTTTCTGACTTTTTTAGTACTTACTTGTACTACTATTTTTTTTTTTGTGTGTGTGTGTGAGAATACACTTTTTGAGGTATTTTCAAGAATAGAGTTTTTTTTCTGATCACTTTCAATACCCATTTCTTTGTAATTATGTTTTGACTTCATCTGTGGATAGAACACACACATGAATCTATTGTCTATCAGATGAACAGCAAAATGCATTTGCAAAGTCTGCTGGGCTGACCCAACAGGTCTACAGCAGATGTCATGTTCAATAATTCCAGCACTGCTGGACTGTTCTGAAAAACTGCTATGGACATTACTGGGGCCTTCTTAGAAAATTGTATACAAATATACATTTTCTCAGGTATCTGGACAAATTTACAAGGGAAATAAAACAAGTTGTGTTAGTTGCCATCATTTTTTTTTTTTGTCCTGCACAAAAATAAATCAGACTGTGTGACTTTCTTAGTGAAATTATAGAAGCACCAGAGATAGACATAGAAAATTTTAGTAGTGCCAGACTGTTTTGAAGTCAACTTAACATGTTCATAAACATATTTAACCACTTCTTCTGCAGGAAGAGATCATAAAATTATGGGTGTTTTATATAGCCATAAAGTTCCTGATTAATACAGTTTTTAACACTCAAAAATAAATAATTTATATTATGAGAACCTTCCCAATATTCTAAGAATGGAAGTAATTTTAATTCAGATATTCATCTGCTATTCAATATCATGATTAATGGAAAACAAGGCATTAGACATACCTTATACTTTTCATGATTTAATGGTGGACTTGGCAGTGCTAGGTGAAAGGTTGGAACAGATGATCTTAGAGGTCTTTTACACTCTAAATGATTATATGCTTCTATTCTATGATCCTAATGTTCACCAGCTAACAGTAAATTTAAATCTTCAGCTATGTTTACCATTCCTAACAAAATCATTACAATAATTACAATAACTGTACATTTTCTTGAAATCCACATGCATATCAATCCAGTATAATGCTGATTCTGAAAGACTGTTTACTAGCTTCAGAGCAATGACTTCCTGCTATAATAATCCCTTAGAATCAGAACAGACTTTTCTCAAGGTCTTCGTTTGTGACCCTTTTAAACATTTATACAATGTAATACAGTCCTCTTTCATCCTTGAAGAAAGAAGAGTAAACATATTCACCACTTGAAACCTTTTCTAATAGGACTTCTAATCCCCTACTAAGCCTTGTAGCCCCCACACACCTAACACCTTCTGTCCAAGGCTGCAAACAATGTGGTCTTCCCATAAATTGTATAATTGAACCATTATACTTTAAACATAATTAGTGCCTCTGCTTATGCACCTTAATCCTAGCCAGAATGTTTTGGGCCATCTTTATATATTCATTTTCTCCCATCACAGAACTATGCCATTATTTTATTACCCGTATTACCTGTTTTATTACAGCATTGCTTTTCTCATGTTCATTAACCTGAACAGGACATAATGGAGTAACATTAAATTTCCTTCACCTCTGTGATGGGTTAATCATGGTTAACAGCTCCCACCCAGCTGCTTGCATAGTCTCTGACTCAGAAGAACAAAGGAAGAAAATAGGAATAACCCAAGCAAGAAAGGTTGTGGGTCACGTTGAGACAGGCAGATCATTTTCCAGTTATGGCACTGTTGTGGGCAAAACAGACTCAATATGTAACTTCCTGCCAATTAAAAAACAAACAAATAAATAAATCAATAAATAATAATTTGTCCAGAGGGAAACAAAAAGACATACATTAAAGCAATGCCTTTCTTTTCCCCTTTCCCAGGCCCAGCTTCACTCCTGACTCCTCTACTCCGCCCTGAGCAGCAGGGGGGAATGTGTGTGTGTGGTGGGGTGGCAGTCAGTACATGGCAGTTTCTATATGGTGCTCCTTTCTCTGCGCACTTTTTAATCTACTGTGCTCTGGGGTGGGGTACTCTGCAAGCTGCAGCATGGATAGCTGCTCCCCTGTAGTACTCTCCGCAGGCTGCAAGGGAATCATCTCCTTCAGCTCCTTCTTCTCCAACGTTGATGTTCCCTCAGCTCTATCTCACTGTTTCATATCTGTTCTCCACTTTTACTCCAGTGTTGTGTGTTTTTTTTTTTTTTTTCCCTTTCATAAGTTTGTTTCCCCAGAGGTGCCACCACCTTGGTGGCCAAACTCAGCAGTGCCCTGCAGTATTGCTCATTGGAGCCAGCTGGCACCGTATGTGTCTGGCAAAGGGCAGCCCCTCCTCACAGGGGCCTCCCCTTACAGGGGCTGCACTGCAGCCCCTGCTGCCAGCACCAGGACACCGACATGCAGTGCAGCTGCAACATCTATAATCCCAGGACACCTCTAGGGCATTTTCACCTCTTTGATATAGTCCCTTTTTTACATTTTCCTTTCACAGGACCTCTATAGCTGTAGTTGTAGTTGCCATCCTTTACTAAGAGTTGAATTTTGCCATATTTTCATTGTTTGTCCACTTTCAGGACTTTCATTTGTATTCCTTCTAGAGGTGAAATACTTCTGCCAAGAAACCTATACAGCATTTGCTGTTCCACACAATAAAAGGTCTGATATTGTGGTGGTTTTACCGTGCTAGACAGCTGAACTCACCACAACTGCTCTCTCACTCCTTAGAAGAGGAGGGGAAGAAGTAAAGGAAAGAACAACTCACGGGTTGAGGTAAGGATAATTTAATTAAAGAGAAAATAATAATTATTAAGGAAAGATTATTATTAATTAAACAATTTAACTAAAGGGAAAAAAGGGAAAGGGGAAAAGGGAGGGGGAAAGGGAAAACAAAACAAAACAAAACAAAACAAGTAAAGGCTGTGTGGAAGTGCAGAGGAAAGAAATTACTCTCTACTTCCCACAAATGAGCGGTGCTTGACCATGTCCTTGAAGCAGGGCCTCAACGCACATAGCCGGTGTTCGGGACGAGAGACGTTTTCACAACAAGAGCCCACCCCTTCCCTCTTCTTCCTTTTTCCACCTTTTATTGCTGAGTGTGACATCATAATGGTATGGAATATCCCTTTGGTTGGTTTAGGTCAGCTGCCCTGGTGATGTTCCTTTCTCACTTTTTTGCCCACCCTCTAGGAGGGTTAGAGAGAGTCCTGATGCTGTGCCAGCGCTGCTCAGCAGCAGACACAACACTGATGTAATACCACACCTGTTCTAGCTACAAGTGCAGATCACAGCACTGTATGGGTTGCTGCAGGGAAAGTTAACATTCCAGCCAGACCCAGTACAGATATGTGATAGAAAATGTTATTTACTTAAGAAAGAAAATGAAGAAATGAAAATACAGAAAATATTATATAAAATATTTATTAATGCTTATGAAGCCATCTGTTTTTTCACCCATTGAAGAGTTCTGACCCGGGCTATACATTTATTGAGTGAGAACATATATATCATCCAACTATCATGTTTTATTTTTATTATTATTATTATTTTTTAAATACTGTTGGTGGATATAATATATTAGTGGATGAAAAAAAATAGAATAATAGAAATGTAAACATTAATGTTTAGGGAAAGACCTTGATTGGTCTCTGTGGATCAAATCATCTGTTATTCCCAACAGAACTAGTAATTTGAGGTTAGTGATTGTGGGAACTTGTGTGTTACTCCAACAACTTTCAAAGGAAATGCCTATTAAAGCTAGTTTATTTGGGTTTTCAAACTATTCTTCTTAAATTGTTCTTCTACAAGATGGATGAAAACAGATGGAAAATAATTGTCCATGTGGGGTGTGCATCCCTTCAATGCTGACTAGATTGAATGTGACAGGATGCTGGCAGTTGCTAATAAATTTCTATCATAAAAGACATGACTTCCTTTTAGGTTAAAAAAGACAAGTGATACAATAGTATTTTAATGCTAAATCTATGATTTTAGCCACCTATGTATATGCCAGGTTTCCATTGCTTATTAAGGCATGAAGATTTAACAAATATTGTGAAATTCTCTGAGGGGAGCTTCTATTTTTGGGGTTATAGAGTACCCTTGTACTTTAAGTTTGAAACCTGTGAGCAAATACTTATGATCTTGCATATACAGCTATGTTCAAATGATGACTAACTAGTAAGGTAAAAATATTCTTACATCAATATTTGTTACTAATTGATTTGAATATGAAAAAGGCCCTTTACTATAAACAAGCCTTTCTGTATGGTCATAACACTCCTATGCAATAATTTTCGTATTAGCCCCTATAGTAACATGGTGAAAATTTGCAGAATCCTTTCAGACTTCATATTTGAAATCTTAATTGTGAAATTTAGGCAACAGCCTAAATGCTGCCTAGAGCACCGCCTTTTCCTGGTATGAGGTATGTGATAAACATTAACATCTAACATAAAAAAGAGAGAGAGAGAGACAGAGAGAGAGACTGTAGACTTGTAGCTTACTGAATATGGTGCAGCCTTTACAGCAACAGCCCACAAGTCTTGTGTTATGCTAACAATGACAACCTCAGGGCTTGTGAGGCTTTACCTGGACTTGGATTACATGGAAGTTTCTTTAAGCTTGTTTAGCTTTAACAGCTGTCCTAACAAGGTGACTGTTATCTCATTTCCTTTAGCTTTTGCTTAGCTTTGATTGATTGCATGGTATGACATCTATTGCTATGTAAACAATTCTTTGTAAACAATAGGCAGCAATAGCAAGTGGTTATGCTGGGTGGAATGAACTATTTATGACCCTAGAATAAAAATGCAATGTAGAGGATTACAGGAGATTATAGCAGAGGTCTTGAAAGCACAGGCAGAAGAAGTTACCAGACAACTTAAATAATTTGCCAGTGGTTAAATATCGGTTATTGAATGATTGCATTCCTGGGACTTAAGTATAACCATTTCAGGGATAACAATGAATAAGTAGCTAACATGTAATATATACCATATATAGCAAATTTGGGGTTAAATCATGGAATTACATAGCAGTGAAGAAAGAGTAATTTCTAATGCGTAGTAGAAAATGTAGAAAAACAATCCTGAGTAGATCCCAGGGTGGAGCAGAAGAAATCTTCATTGTTAACATCAAATTCCTTCCAGAAAGGACTTTGGATCACCCAATGCAAAATTCCCCAAGACTGAGGTTATCTGAAGTTGAGAACTCAGAGGTGCAATGGGAAGGTCCAAAAAGTGTGCATAACACTTTTAACTGTGATATTGTTGGCACGTTTTATGTGATAGTAATATTTTCTTTCTTTTTCTGTAATAGTTAAATCTGGGCTGAAAACAACTGTTTAATTAGACTGTTTCAATTAGACTTGCAATAAATTCTTGTCTTTTAAAATAAGGTGTATTCATTTAACCTACAGAAACAGCCCAAGTTTAAGAGCAACAAGCTGATGAGAATTTAGGCAACTTGACATGTAGTCGGTGTACAATAAGAACAAACAATTAGTGTCAGACAGATTCAGACTTCAAATCTATGATGACTCTACATACCTGGAAACCCATCAAAAAGGTCGCTTTCTGATATTCTAAATTACTTACCAAATTCTGTTTCCATTTCTCCACAGTATATATGACATGAATTTTGTCTGGCCCTACTTGTTAAATAGTTAGCATTATGTAAAAAATAATGCTTACAAAACAAATGCAAAAAACAAACCCTACTGTAAGGTAAAGACACAAGAGAAGGCCGGAATTCTTCCACATTGCATGCTTGTCTTGTTCTTTCGTATTTATCATTTCAATTCAGTCCTACTTTGTGACAAATTCTAGAACTATTGAAGTGTTCAGACAGTGTAATGGATGTATTTATTCCTACTTCCTTCTATGCATTCTTCTTTAGTCTATTCTTTCACACACTGTTTGCAGTTTCAATCAGAAAAACTGAATGATTGGGAAACAGATTATCAGTATAGAGACTTTTTCTCTTTAATTGCTCCATGATGTTACAATTTAAAGGCAATGGATCCCTTCTATCTGGAGAGCAAGGCCAATAGCCCGCTGGAGTTACATGTGTAGGACAAAGAAGTACTTACACCCTGGAAAAAAAAAAAAAAAAAAAAAAGCTTAATTGGTGGTCACCAAAGTGTTCATCTTTATGATAGCAATAAAGCCAACTGATTCTCTCTTCCCAAAACTGAGTTGCACTGAGCTACTCAAAATTAATTAATTTTATTGTCCCTAAATCAAGCCAACATCCCAAAAGTCAATTATATGTTTATTGAAAGGTCTCCAGTGAAACCCATTTAAAGGTACAGACTACCATTAAAATATTAGATAGCAGGTTCAAGCACAATGAGCAACCCAAACAAATGTTGCAAATCCTGGGGATGTCTAACAGCTGAATTAACACCTTACGGTTAAACCAGTTGGAGGGGATAAGCCCATTTGGATTTAGTGAGGCACTATTCAGGCAAAATAGCGTGTTAGCCCAGAGATGAATATCCTTTTAGCAGAAGCAGACAAACTGAAAACTAGTGCATTTCACAACCTAAGTTCTTAATTACCATGTTTCAGTTTAGACTACTAAAGGCTTTGAAGTTCAGTGGCTGTCTGTGAACATACCTATTCATCCCATCCCCCCAAGGGTAGACACATTTTAAACTAAAGCATTGTAATACAGTATGAAATAATTTAACCAAAATGAACCCAGGCATGGTAGTATCATGACTACTAAGAATGCTTTTTCTATTTACATTTCAAAACAACAACAAAAAAATCATTTACAATGCCAGAGAACAATGGCTTACAAAGTTAACCATTCTAGAGAATATATATGTATATTTTTTTACAGTTGTATGAAAAACACACAGTATGATAAATCAGCAATGATGATAAACTTCAGTGTTTTACACTAATTATTTCTTTTTCTATTTTTCATTTGGTAAACTCCAATGGTATTGAAAATGCAGAATTGATCTCTCCTGGGCAGGCAAGTAATTGATACAGGCAGATTGGTAGCTTACAGCAGTCAATGCTTCTTTCATCACTTAGTCATGGCTGTGGTAGGAATACATTGTTACTTGTTTTCCACCTTACATTTATTCAGAAACATTGCAGTGATACTGCAGGGTATTTGTGGCAGCTTGGAAAATGTCAATGCAAAGTATGAGATTTTTTGTTGATTTCATGAAATTGTTAGATCAATGAATCGTATATTCACTACTTGCTGACACACCTGAAGTAGTGTCAGTACTAATTAATACCACTATCAATCTTTGCCTGAAAATGCTGCCATATTTCTTTGCTCAAGGACTAGGGCTAGGGATAGATAACAGACATATATACCTGGTGGCTTTTGAAATGGAGTAACGTGGAACTGCAGTGTGCAATTCTAGTAACTAAATGTCTTTTTCAGGTTATAACTTCTGTTTAGAGACTAAAGAGTAATAGGATTGTTCTGTAATTAGAGATATTTAATCAATTCCATACAGGTTTTGGAAGCAGAATATATTTTTTGACGTGAGGGAGAGGTCCAGATGTTTCTAACATTCCGCATCTGATGTGTTACAAATTGCATATAAGAAGGTTACCCTAAAAGGAAGTTACCTCAGTGCATAATAATTCTTAAATACATTACAAGAAAAAAAAAACACAACATATTTCATGACATATTGAGAGTACCTTCTGAAAAATTTGTTAGAGCTGTCTGAATGTGTAACAGATGAGAGAAAATGAAGCAAGATATCAAATCACTTTCATGTCAGAACTAGAAAGGCTCCTAACTGAGAACTGATTTGTTAGAGTTCTTGTCTTTTGTATTTCTTAATGTCCTTATAAATCTTATAATTAAGAAAAAATAAATAAATTTCCTAAACCAAAATACAGGAAACTTTCCTCCCCATGGGCCAATCGGTCTTCCCTATGGGAAAGAATTTAAAGCAGTGTTTGAGAGCCATGTCTTGAGGGGTTAATGAGATGCCTGCATGTCTGGTTTGATAAAGACTTAGAAATTAGCAGTTTTCATTTTCTGAAAATGTTTCAAAATATAGTGTAGTTTTAGGTTGTTTTCTTCAGTTAATCTTTTACACAAGTTACCATTTTTTTAATGCAATATCCTCTTATTAGATTGGCTGAACCTTGATCATGGTCTCTAAAAAGTAGGGAATTCTGATTAATTTTCTGTTTTAATTAATTATTTAATTAATTAATTAGTCAGTCTGCTTTTGGGCTTCTCATCCTCCTAGTCTCTGAACACAATAGTTTTCTTTGACGTTTTTCTTGTATTTTCCAAAAAAGAAAAAAGAAGAAAACTCAGGGTATCAAACTATTCAGTACATTATTTTGAAGCTTAATAAAGAAACCAAAATCTACTGAGGGGTCATTCTAGCTGTAATAGTTTTTTTTTTTCTTTTTTTTTTTCTCTGAGTTAGAAACATTTCTCTCTTTTCCTTTAACTTTGATCCTTTTATTTTAGACTGTATAAATAGTTTGCCTTGAAATAGAGTTCAAACACATCTTCTGTATACGCAAATGCTTTACAAAAGTAAAAGTTGTATGCCTGTTTGATGGGAGAGAGAATCTCAAAAACAAATGAGAATTGCATCAAATCAATTCTCATCTACAGAGAGCAATAGTAGTATTGTGTGTTATCACAGAATCATAGAATCATAGAATGGTTGTCATGGTTGGAAAAGACCTCAAAGATAATCTAGTTCCAACCCCCCTACCATGGACAGGGACGCCACCCACTAAATCAGGTTGCTCAGGGCCTCATTTAACCTGGTCTTGAACACCTCCAGGGATGGGGCATCCACAACCTCTCTGGACAACCTCTTCCAGTGCTTCACCACCCTCTGAATGAAAAATTTCCTCCTAACCTCTAATCTAAATCTTCCCTCTTTTATTTTAAAATCATTCCCACTCATCCTGTCATTATCCGATTGAACAAAGAGTTGCTCCCCATCTTTTTTATAATCACAGAATCATAGAATCATAGAAACAGAGAATATCCTGAGTTGGAAGGGACCCATAAGGATCATCAAGTCCAAGTCCTGGCACCACACAGGTCTACACAAAAATTCAGACCATATGACTAAGAGCACAGTCCAAATGCTTCTTAAACTGCGACAGGCTTGGTGCCATGACTACTTCCCTGGGGAGCCTGTTCCAGTGTGTGACAACCCTCTCAGTGAATAACCTCTTCCTGATATCCAGCCTGAACCTCCCTTGTTGCAGCTTGACACCATTGCCTCGGGTCCTATCACTGGTCACTAAAGAGAACAGATCGGTGCTTGCCCCACCACTCCCCCTTGTGAGGAAGCTGTAGACCATGATGAGGTCTCCCCTCAGACTCCTCTTTCCCAGGGTGAACAGGCCAAGTGACCTCAACCGCTCCTCATACGTTTTCCCCTCTAGGCCCTTCACCATCTTTGTAGCCCTCCTCTGGACACTCTCCAACAGTTTCACATCCTTTTTGTACTGTGGTGCGCAGAACTGCACACAGTACTAAAGGTGAGTACTTGAGGTAAGTCCCCTTCAAGTACTGAAAGGTTGCAATGAGGTCCCCCTGGAGCTTTTTCTTCTGTAGTCTGAACAGCCTCATCTCCCTCAGCCTTTCTATGTAGGAGAGGAGTTCCAGCCCCTTGATCGTCTTTGTGGCTCTCCTTTGGATTCACTCTAACAGATCAACATCCTTCTTGTCCTGGGGGCCACAGACCTGGACGCAGTACTTCAAGTGGGGCCTCAAAAGGGCAGAGTAGAGTGGGGCAATCACCTCCCTTGACTTGCTGGCTACTGCTCTTTTGTTGTAGCCCAAGAATTGTGGGCTGCAGTTGATGCAGTGTTGATACATAAATCAGCATTGTAAGTTTTGAAGATGCCAATAAAAATAAGCATAGAAGAAGTTCTAATGGAACTGAGACTTTTAAATTAAATCCAGGGATCTATTTCCTGTTGGTTAAAATCAGCAAAGACATCTCTTGTACCTCCATCTTTTACCTGGTCTACTGGGAGAATAAATAAATGAGGGATAATCAGAAAAAAGAAAGAACAAACAAACAAACAAACAAAAACAGTGTTCTCATATTCTGGGTTTTTGATGTCCCTTCCGTGTTCTACACAGGTGTTAGCCTGGTCTTCCACTAACTTCACTATTTGCAAAAGAAAGGATGTCATAGTTGCTGTTGCATGTATTTTGGTGGCCCCCTTCTCATTACATTTCTGCCAAATTACCAATTCCACGTCAAATTCTGTTTTCTCGGTCAATATTTAGGGTGAAAAAATATTAATAACATGCCCCAAATACATGGAAATATAAATTTATGCTTTAAAAATGAACAAATAATTGCATATTTCTCCATTCACGGCTTTTGAAGCTTTACTGAATATACTGTCATAGTGCCATCCTTTGATTTAGATTCCGGGATTAATTTTGTTAGAAAGGTTTTAGTACGAAGATATATTTTTACTTTTTTATTACTAAAAAATATGTAGGGAAAGGGTAAAATGGGTAATAACTAGACATGCATGAGAATCATTTTTGTTTCTGACCTTTATGCAAAGAGCACATTAGTGATGTGGTGCACCAGAGGTGTTCTCTATGGTTTAAATTTTCCTTGCATCTGTACTTTGAGTTTTGCAGCTGCTACCTGAGTGTAAAAATGGTGCTCTTGTGGACCCAAGGTTGAAGTCACACACAAAAACACCTGTATGCAAAGTCCTCTGGGAATTATCTTTCTATGCCTGTACAGAGAAAACCAAGGACCAGCAATAGGTGTTAAGCTCCTTTGCAGAAAATGTGGTACGTGGACTTGTCCTGAAACCATGAGAGGTTGTCAAAGGTCAACCTTGGCTGGCTGCCAGGTGCCCACTAAGCTGCTCGCTCACTCCACACACAGAACAGGATGGGAGGGGGGATGGGGGTAGGGACACAGTGAAAAAAACTTGTGGGTTGAGATAAGGACAGGGAGATCACTCAACAATTATTGTCACAGGCAAAATGGACTCAGTATAGGGAGATTAATATAATTTATTACCTATTACTAACGAGCTAGAGCAGTAAGAAACTATAAAAGCAAACTAAAAACACCTTCCCCCCATATATCACAGAATCACAGAATTGTAGGGATTGGAAGGGACCTCGAAAGATCAAAAGAACCTGCCAAAGCAGGTTCCTTAGAGCAGGCTGACCAGGTAGGCATCCAGACAGGCCTTGAATATCTCCAGAGAGGGAGACTCCACAACCTCCCTGGGCAGCCTGCTCCAGTGCTCGTCACCCTTACTGTGAAGAAGTTCCACCTTCAGGGTTGGAACCAGAAACCAACCCTGCAGCCCCCGTGCTGCCAAGCCCTTGCCACATAAACCCAATGCAGAAATACAGGTAAACTAAAAACACCTTGTCCCCACCACCCTTCTCAAGCCTTCTCTCCCCAGCTGGCACAGGGGGATGGGGAATGGAAGTCACAGTCCATTCATAATGCTAAATCTCTGCAGTCTCTTCGCCGACTCCAGCATAAAGTACATCCCGAGGGATAGTCTTTCATGAACTAACTTAATATGGACTTTGTACAAGATGCATTTCTTCAAGAACTGGTCAAGCATAGGCCTATATAATGTCTTAAAGTCCTTTAAGCGCCAGACTGCTCCAACGTAGGTTCCATATGGGTCACAAGCCCTGCCAGTTAATCTGCTCCAGCAAGAGATCATCTCTGAGGTGTTCTGTAGTGCCTGTTGGAAACCTGCTTCTGCATGGGCATTCAACAAGCTGGAGCTTCCTTCAGGCCATGTGCAGCTGCTTCAGCATGGGGTTTTCCAAGGGCTACAGCATGCATATTGTCTCTGAAGAGGTACTTGCAGGGGAGCAACCTGCGTAAACATGGTCTTTTACATGAGCTGCAGGGGAATCTGCCCGGCACTAGAAGCCCCTCTTCCTATTCCGTCTTTAAAGACCTGGGATTTTGTACCATTTTCAAAATTCCTTACTGATCTCCAAGAGCTGTTGCATAGCATATTTTATGTTACATGAAATAAATTATCAGGAAGGCACAACAAGTATCACTTATTGGCTCAGAATTGGCCAACTCTATCTCAAAACCCTAATTCTAATCCTAGAGAAGGCTCGGGTCTAAAAACACCCAACCTGTAGCTGCCATGAAAAAGTGTTGGCAAATGATAGATTTTGGTGAACTTCAACCATGTTTTAAAAGACTCCTTGAAACCGCAGTCACATAGGGGGCTCTGTGATTCCTCTCTCTGTAAACCCAAACCTTAGACCTAGACAGCACCCAGGTCCAACACCTGCCCCACCTAGGGCTCCCATGAAACAGTCAGTGCTTGCAACAGAAGTCTTTTGGTAGACCTCAACTTCCTTTGTCAGCCCTTTCACAACCCTACTCACAAGTGGAGTCTGTGCTTTCTCCAACGCTAACCCTAACCTTAGACAGTGCCGAGGTCCAATGCACACCCCACCTAGGGCTCCCACAGAAAAGTGCTCAAAACAGCAGCTTTTCAATAGATTCCTTTGGCATCTTTATGAGCATTTTGACCTCAACTTGCTTTGGCAGCCAGTCGGAAAACCCCGTGTCACAAGGGCTCTGCTCTTTCTCTCTCTCTAAACTGCAACACTAGCAATAGACAGTGCCCAAGTCAAATACTGACCACACCTAGGGATCCCATTAAAATTGCCAACAACTGAAAGTATTTTGTAGACTTGAAGTTTTGTTTTGTTTGTTGTTCTGTTTTGTTTCCAGCTCCTTTGCAATCCCAGTCATCCAGTGTATTCTGTAATTTCACGCTCCTTAAATCCTAAATTTTACCTTAACCCTAACCCTAGATACTTATCAGTTCCAGGAACTCTGCCTGCTAGTGTTGGTTTAGACACTGATATTTAAGAACATATAATAGCATATCATATTCACATTTTTATTTACATCTCTTGGATGTGAGGCTTATACAAGTTTTTTATTACTAAGTCTTCATACTAAGATGTGTTCCAGAGTATAAACGGAAGCCATGCTTTTATTATGGAAAAAGTATTTTTATAAGCAGTTTTCTTAATGGAATTATTAATAAAGTTAAATAATAGAGCAGAAATTGTTTACTTTAGGATGACTAGAATATTAAAGGTTATCTCTAGTTTTTAGGGAAGAACATACTGAGTGAAATAGAGATTTATCACAGTAATCCAGAACTGATGAATATGGGATTATCCATCAGAATAGATCTTTACCAATTTTTGATGAGTGATAATTACCACACTTCTGTTTTGCTTTTTTTAAAATTATTTTTAGTGTAAATTTGTCTGCTTTTCCTTTAACTTTACACTGCTGTTCTTTGAAGAGTGCCTCTATTTTTTCATGACTAGCCCCAAAAGTCAGTTCAAATTTAAAGAACAAGAGTTGTGACTGTTCTCTGCTTTTAGTTCCTTATTGTTTCTGTTCAACCATAGGTTCATTCACATCTAATAGCCTTTCTATAGTTCTGTGCTTGCAATCACATGCTAAAAGCAGGTCCACAGGTAGCTAGAGATTTTCCTCTTCCCTATTTCAAGCAGTATTGTCATTCTGGGTCCTAGTTTCACTCATGTTTTAGACTATTTCTGCATCTGTACCTGCTATAATGCATAATGTTTCTTTTACTTTATTTTTATTTATTTTTTATTTATTTTTTTAAAAATCCTTCTTTTTATTCTTAGTTTTGTACTGTGTGTCCTGATTTTCCAGGGCCTAGTTTTCTATCTGTAGTTTTTGTGTATTTTTTTTTTTTTTCATTTAAAGCTTTAACAAATTATGATTCCAATACCCCAGCTGGGCTGGAGTTTGTTCCTGCTGCTTAATGGGATTCTAGTTGTTTGCCCATACCAACTCCCAGTCTTGATGTTGAATTGATTCTCTCCTTTGTAATCACATCCATTATGTGATTTTTGGTTCTTTTCCTGGCTGACTGGATAGAACTGACCAATTATATATGACTTACTAAATCACTGAATGTCGAAAGCTATGTCTAGACTAAATTTCCAAATGCCACAACGCAATAGGGTTAGATTTAGCATGTGGTTGTTGTGAGAACCCAATACACACCTTGGATGCAATTTTGAGGCATTATTCCAGGTTAGATCTGGGCTAGTCATGTGAACTGAATGAACGCTCATTAGCAGTTAACGTGCAGAAGGCTTATCTATCATTTAATTTAGTGTCATCCAAAAATAGTATCATTTATGTGTTTTCAGGTGGCTCTGCAATGTGAACTAAAACACAGGAAGTGTATATGTTCAGAAAATACCTGCCTAAATAAACCTCTAATCAGAAAAAAAATGCTAATGTGTGTACACACTGAGTTCCTTTGTTTGTCCCCAGGAGCTGTTTTTTTTTTTTTTTTTTTTTTTTCTGGTGGTGGTGGTGGTTTTTTGTTTGTTCATTTGTTTGTTTGTTTTTAAATCATATCTCTTTTCATTTGAATTATAGATTTACTGAATAATTTAGAAAGGAAGAGATTTTTGAATCCAGTCAGATCCCTCAATCTCTCCTCATGCTCTCTGCTCCATACCCCCTGATAGTCGTGGCAGCTGCACTCTCACACTCACACTGCTGCACTCACTCCAGTTTGTCACTGCCTTTTTTTTTTTTTTTTTTTTTTGTAATGTGGAGCCCAAGACAGGCACTGTATTAAAGTTGTTTCACACATCCTACTTGGAGAAGAATAAACATTCCCCTCCAGCCTTATTAGTACAGCCCAGTATGTGTTTATCACTCATTGCTGCAAAGGTGTGCTTTGCTGTTGGCATGTATTGCAAATTTACCTCTTCGCATGAAGTGCCTATGAGACATGATCTTTTCCAGATGCTAGATACCTGTACCTCTTGTGTTTCTTCAGATTGCTTCTGACTGTGTTGGAGTTGAGTATTCTGTCCTTGGTTCTTCAACAGGGCCAGATCCCCTTCTGTGACTGGCAGTATTTCCATGCTACCACCGATTCCAGTTGTGCCAACCACATTGGGCCCAGGGCTGTGAAAACAAAGACCCGGTGTATTTACTTTTTGATCACAGTGAAAAGCATGATGGGGTGGTCAAATGCGTGTTAAGTTCTTCATGCCTTAATTTATTGAAACGCCACGGTTGGGGCCAAGGAGTACTCTGTTGTTTTGTTCATTAAAGCCACACAATCTGCAGCAGGAAGTAAAATAGAAATTCAAAACAAGAATTCTCAAGAAGGTAATCACTGTTTATAGATGGCAAAGTAAAATCAAAACTACACAGACTACTGACACTAATAAAAATTCAAAAAAAAATCTCTCTCATTTACTCACTCATTTTTTTCTCTCCCCAGTTCCCTGTGCCCTCTTCCTCTCCCCAAAGACTTCTTGTTCTTTCATGGGAGGTCTTATTCATGATTTCAGTCTCTGAGTGTATGTGGAATATTGGGATGGATCTGTTAGGAAAAATTCCTACATCCATCAGACAATTTACACATCAGACAAAAGTTGCCTAGCTCCATGTATAACTGTTGTGGTTTAAACTGGCCGGCAGCTAAGCACCACACAGCCGTTCTCTCACCCTCCCCCTCCTTCTCTGGGATGGGGGAGAGAAATAGGAAAATGAAGCCTGTGGGTTGAGACAGAGAGAGTTTATTAAGACAGGGAAGGGAAGGGAAGGGAAGGGAAGGGAAGGGGAGGGGAGGGGAGGGGAAGGGAGGGGAGGGGAGGGGAGGGGAGGGGAGGGGAGGGGAGGGGAGGGGAGGGGAGGGAGATAATAGTATTACTAATAACACAAAAATACATGAAACAAGTGATGCACAATGCAATTGCTCACCACCCGCTGACCGATGCCCAGCCTATCCCCGAGCAGCCGGCCCCCCACCCCGGCCAGCCACCCCTATCTATTGTTTAGCATGACGTCAGATGGTATGGAATACCCCTTTGGCCAGTTTGGGTCAGCTGTCCTGGGTCTGTCCCCTCCCAGCTCCTGCGGCACCCCTAGCCTGCCTGCTGGCAGGACAGAGCGAGGAGCTGAAAAGTCCTTGGCTTAGTCTAAGCACTGCTCTGCAACAACTAAAACATCAGTGTGTTATCAACACTCTTTTCATCCTAATCCAAAAGATAGCACCCTACCAGCTATGAGGAGGAAAATTAACTCTATCCTAGCTGAAACCAGGGCAGCTGTTTTCTGGCAGGTCATGGGAAGAAGATTGTCTGGCTTGGGGGAGCTTATGTACACAGGGCTTTTAGGCTGCAGCCAAAGTGCTCCTCTAGATCTGGAAGTTTGAAGATAGTTGCAGTCTCCAAGCTCAAAGCCAACCACATATCAGTCTGGCGCAACTGATTTTTGTGTTCCTTGCACTAGCCGTTCCTTCACCTCCTCTTCAGATACAAGGACACGCGTCTCTTTCATGCTCCTTTATTAGTAAAGAAGCCAGGATAGATTAAAGCCTCTTTCTTCAAGTCAGTAAGATACCTGTCTTCGGTTTCAGTGAGAATTCAGGCCCTAGCAACTGAAATTCCTTCTAGATAGTGTTTCTTCTGTATAGGATAATTTCATTTCCCTTTTGAAGACTTACAAGGATGTAGTAACAACAGCAAAGGCATGAAACAGTACCTGAGGCATAGGCTACTTTTCAGCCTGCAGCAGGCTATAGGTATGCTATTATCATTTCAGATAAATATGATCTACGTAATGTGAAGGGTTCCGGCATGCTTACAATCTGCCAAGGGCCAGAAAATGGGACCTTCATTTCTTCCCTATGAAGAAAGGCTGAGAGACCTGGGACTGTTCAGCCTGCAGAAAAGACGACTGAGAGGGGACCTCAACCATGTTTATAAATACCTGAGGTGTGGGAGACAGAGGGATTTGGCCAACCTCTTTTCAGTGGTTTGTGGGGACAGGACAAGGGGTGACAGCCACAAAATGGAGCACAGGAAGTTCCGCACCAACCTGCGAAAGAAATTCTCCACGGTGAGGGTGATGGAGCACTGGAAAAGGCTGCCCAGGGAGGTTGTGGAGTCTCCTTCTCTGGAGATATTCAAGGCCCGTCTGGACGCCTACCTGGGCAGCCTGCTCTAAGGAAACTGCTGTGGCAGGGGCATTGGACCCAATGATCTTTCGAGGTCCCTTTTAACCCCTACAATTCTGTGATTCATTTTAAGACTGTATGGAAAAGAACACAAGAACAACAACAACAGAGAAGGAACTTTTCCTTCGCCTAAATTTTATTATTATTTAGCAACTCCTTCAGGTGTCCACAAGGAATGTTGCCCCCTCCGCCCCCCCCCCCCAAAAAAAAAAATAAGAACAAAGACAGCGTGGAGAGAGGTATAATTTCAGTTCACACCAGAAGACATTCTTCTCACTGAAGTACAGTTAAGCCCCACAAAGTGCCAAAAAACCTGCCAAAAAGTAATGTATTTACAAGTTAATTTTTACATGTTGGAATTATTTACTTGTCTGATCTTGCATTCAGGGCTTGATCTATCTGGAGGGGAACATGTAATGGCGTGCAAGGTTGTTTGGTTGCTTGACTGACAACACGAATTAAAAATTTTGCACTGTTTGTGTAGAAGCAAAATACAGAAGAGTACACTATCCCCCAGGGAAACGTAGAAAACTACGTGTTGCTTCTCCGGTTTAAAAAGCTTCCCCTTAACAGATGTAAGCATCTGTTCAGGTGTAAGAAAAGGTGTAATCAGCTATTTGAGTACAATTCTTATGTATACGTGAATGTTTTCCTCTCCAATTTCCAACTTGGAGCACAACATTTTTCATCATACTCTTAGATCAGGATTCTGATTCTAACACTGGTTGCTAGTGCAAATTTCCAGAGAAGAGAGAAGCACACCAGTCCTCATTGCTTTGAACGGGATAGAGATAAGAAACAAATGTAAACGAAGAAAATAAACCTGTATGAAGTTTTCAAATAATTGTCATTGTCCAAAAGCTTTAAATTGGTTGAATCCTTGAAAGTTAATTAAGGCAAACTCAGGTTGCATCACTGAATTTGATGGAGTAAGATAGACTTGCACCTTTGCAGAGCCTCAGTCACCATTTAAATTGGCACTGCCTCTAACCTCGCAAGAATGAGAAGTATAAAGATGTCCTTTTCTCTTGTCAGCTACTGGCAGAGCTAGAGAGAAAAAGAAAAGCTGTTAAAATTAAAAAGTAAATGTTTTTTAGGACATTTCAACGAATATGTAATCTTTAGTCGTAAGAAAAGAAATGAAAGGAAAGAGAAAAGAGTAAAAGGTACTTGCATGGCCTTAAATAACTTGGTAATAGACAACAACCACAATCTGCAATGATTTATAAGTGCCATACTCCATTCAACCTTGAGACAGACTAATGGGATTCCCACATTATGTAAAGGGGAGCGCAATCCCTCTAAAATCGCAGAGTCTGGGCTACAGGACTAAGAACTGAAAAACTTAAGACTAGGCAGCACTGAACTCAACGAAGGAAGGAGGATAAGTCTCTGTGGATGTTCAAGTAACAGAACGGAAACTCAGATTATAGCCCTAAGCAACTATTTTCCGAGACAGGCTGGAGCTGACTCCTTTAAGCAGGGGACAATTTCAGAACCCTCAAAGGTAAAGAAATGGTAGAGTGCTCATCTGAATAATCTTCCTAGCAGAAAAAGTCTGGGGACCAGAGCTCGCTCTGGGGACCAGAGCTCAGGTTCCGCCCACCTGAAGTTGGAGTTCGAAGTTTCTCATAGAATTCCTCTCCCCCAATTTTTTTTTCTTGCCACTCACATACCCCTGCCTCAAGTGTCGAGTTTGATTTTCCGTCCTGTTTTCTCATATGTTCTCCGTGGTCACTCACGTCGGTATGGTGAGTGTAGGTACGCGTGTGTGTAGGTTCCACAGGGTACGACCACAGGTTGGCACAGGCTGTGTATGCGCTCTCTTGTCTTCCTCGCACAGAAGTGGGCTTACCCCCAATTGCTGAGATATTGCTTTGTACAGGTGTGGAGGAAGGTTAGTTCTCTTTATGTTGGTCGGGCTCTTCAGAATGTTTCTGTACAGCCGAGATGCAGGCCTGTAGGAAAGAGGAAAGACTGTCTTCGTACTGCCAGACCTGTTTAGCCACTTCATCCATTGCGGGTTCCTCATGGTCTCATGGTCTTTCCAGTGGAGGTGCGCCCTGCTCTAGGTACCTGCCCATATCCTCCCACTCTCCTTGCCACGCATAACTATCCTGCATCAGCACCGATCTCTGGATGACACTGAAGTATTTGTTTAACCTTAAACAAACCTCAAGTGCATTCAGGAGACATACTGATAAGAACACGCTGCTCTGAGCATTCCAAGTATAGTCGAAGTTTTGGAAAGCTACCGTAACTCATCTGGAGGAGAAGAAAGGGAGAGTGAACACGTGGGAAAACGCATCTTCCCCTGACCCTACCTCAGAAGCTATTAACAATTACACCTTTCACGCTTTTTCTTCAGGGAGCCAGTCTATGGAGGGGTCGGGGGAGATGGCCAACAATAACTTCTTTTAAAGAAAGAAGTTAATCTCCTTGAAACTATAACTTCTAGTAATTTAAAGGCTTTTGACTAGCATATTGTGAACACAGCATTTCTTTTATGAACAGCACATTCTCACAATTGCCACTTAGCAAAAGTAATGATAATGCCACCAGTATCTACCAGTATCAGTAGTACCAGTATCTACCCAAATCTGTTTCTACTTATCACAAGGCAAAATTTGAATTCACAGTAAGGCACCTTTTTCACACAGCTTGTTGTTCAAACACAGACTTAAGAACATTCTTCGAAGCCAGGCTTACCTGTATGCACTTAAGCTTCTGTGGTTTGTTTTTTTTTTTCTTCTCCTGCTAGGAAGGAAGCTTCAAATCCATGCAAGTAATTTCGCTGAAAACAGACAAGGTGAAGGAAGTACTCAAACTCCTCGACATTAAACAACTGTAGAACCCAGGAACACTTACCTGCCAGCTTCTGAACTTGAGTCACCTCCTAACTACTTCACAGTGAAGTAGTACCACCAGGGTTTTACTGTCCTGAGAAGGCACCACCAACGTAACTAGCTCATAGAGTCTCTAAAACTATTTCACAGAGACGGTAAAAAACATGAAGAAAAAGCAGCCTACTGGGGAACACTGAGTCCATTTCACTCTGGTAGAAAAGCACCCCAGATAACCTGAGCCTCAAACTCCCCTGGGGAGGCAATTCCCCCCAACTCCTCATGCTTCCTATATAGCAAAGGTCAAATGATCCACACCTGGCAGATTTCACCTAACAAGTGTGGAGCCAAGAGACCTTGTGGAATAGCCTCATCTACCTGGCTTCAATGTTTTAAGGTCAATTGCTCCTTATCACTGATAGAAGTAACCTGACAAGAGGCTTAGTGGTTAGAATTGACCTAATGAATTAGCTGCAAAAGGTGCATAAGGGTCATATTTCTGTTAGTCATTCTGTGAGGAAAATTAGTACAGAGCCTGTTAAAAAAATTAATACATAAAAATAAAGAAATAAATAAAAGAAAAAATAAAATGACCTTAAGGGAAAAATTGCTATCATAGATCTTCATCTGTCTAATCATGACAGATAAAGAATATAGCAATCAGAATTACTTTTCTTGACATTAAAGTTTTTTAAATTTGCTTTTCTGAGATCTCTTCTTTATGCAGGACTTTTCAAAATCTAGCCCCATGACCTCTGACTATAGTATTTACTTTGGCTGCATATAAACTCTCACGTATAAATGGCAGGATCCGGATCCTCACTCACTATTCAGGTCAAGGACTGGGCTGAAAGTTTTGGCTTTAAGTTGGTTACGTGACTACATTGCTGTTGTGGTTTAACTTGGCAGGCAGCTAAGCACCACAGAGCCGTTTGCTCACCCTCCCCCCTCCCTCTCTGGGATGGGGAGAGAAATAGGAAAACAAAGCCTGTGGGTTGAGACAGAGACAGTTTATTAAGACGGGAAAAAATACTAATGCTAATGATAATAGTACTACTACTACTACTGTGTACGAAACAAGTGATGCACAATGCAATTGCTCACCACCCGCTGACCGATGCCCAGCCTATCCCTGAGCAGACGGCCCCCCCATCCCAGCTAGCCACCCCTATCTATTGTTTAGCATGACGTCAGATGGTATGGAATACCCCTTTGGCCAGTTCGGGTCAGCTGTCCTGGGTCTGTCCCCTCCCAGCTCCTGCTGCACCCCTAGCCTGCCCGCTGGCAGGACAGAGCGAGGAGCTGAAAAGTCCTTGGCTTAGTGTAAGCACTGCTCTGCAACAACTAAATCATCAGTGTTATCAACACTCTTCTCATCCTAATCCAAAACATAGCACCCTACCAGCTACGAGGAGGAAAATTAACTCTATCCTTGCTGAAACTAGGACAATAGTAAGACAATTTTCAGTTCTTAAACACTGAATTATAATAAATTTCTATCAAAGGTTAAATGCATGTATAATTTCAGATCACTCGATTGGGTTTATGTGGCAAGGTTATGATAGCGGGAGTCTGCTGGAGCGGCTTCTGTGACAAGAATCCAGAAGCTGCCCCATGTGTGATAAGGGCCAGTTTCAGCTGGCCCCAAGGGAACCTGCCCCTGCCCAGTGCTGAGCTAGTAAGTGATGTTGTTTGCACCTCTGTAAGAGCAGATTTATGAAAGGGAAACCAATTGCTGTGCAACAGCAGCTTGGAGAGTGCAGAGTGAGAACCAGCCCTGCATACCCCAAGATCTTTGAAGAAGGATGGGAGGGCAGGGTTCCAGAGCCAAAGTTCCCCTGTGGCCTGTGGAGAGGCCCCTGGTGAAGCAGGGTGTCCCCCTGCAGCCCATTGTTTCCACAGCAGAGTAGATGTCCATGCTGCAGCCTGTGGTGGAGCCCCTGGTGAAGCAGGTGGGTCTGGCCTGAAGGATGTTGCAGCCTGTGGAGAAATCTTGCAGGAGCAGGCCCCAGGCTGGAGCTGCAGCCCATGTAGAAAAGCCCATGGAGTTGCTGCCCACAGGGGACCCATGCTGGAGCAGTTTGCTCCTGACAGAAGGACCCTGTGGTATGAACCCATATTTGGAGCAGTTCTTGAAGAACTGCTGCCTGTGGGAAGCCCCTTCAGGATCAGCTCAGGAAGGACAGTGTCCCGTGGGTGGGACCCCTCATGGAGCAGGGGCAGAGAGTGACCATGAAGGATCGGCAGAGGCGGAGCGTTAGGGACTGACTGCAGCCCCCATTCTCCTGTTCCTCCATGCTGCTCAGGGTGAGAAGGTGAAAGAGGGTGTACGGGGGGAAGATGTTTTTAATTTGTTTTCTTTGTTTCTTACTTCTCTAGCTTGTTAGTAATAGGCAATTACTTTATTTAATCTCCCTACACTGAGTCTGTTTTGCCTGTCACGATAATTGCTGGGCAATTTCCCTGTCCTTATCTCAACCCTTGAGCCCTTTCCATCATATTTTCTCCCCCTTTCCCTTAGAGGAGGGGGAGTGAGAGAGTGATTGTGGTGGAGCTTGGCTGTCCACCTGAGTAAAACCACCACAATCACCTGACAGATTACTCTTTATTAAAGGAAAGAACTACCGGCACATTGCATCTTTTTTCCTAATGCCTGAGAGCATTTTGTAACATCCACTACTGGACAACAAACATTAACATATCTTTTGGACCCTGTCTGTTTAAATTTGCTTGTGAACTGTGTTTATCTTTTCACAATTTTACAGCTATGTTATAGAGCGAAAGCAAATCCATTCAGTCTTCTAAATTCCAATATAGAGATTGGAGATTTGAGAAAGTGTATTGCAATTATGATTGCTAGCATTTTTACTAATTGTACTAAAAAGTTTCAGCTTCCAAGCCTTTAAAAGAATTATATAACTAATTATATGAATATAAGCCTGGTTTTTTAATTCTAATTAATAGTTGTCTAGATCTTTGTCATTTTATAATGACACATTATAAAATAGTGTTTATAACTCTGAGAAGATTTATCAGGTTAAAGGGGTGAAGCAAGATAGATATATACTTTTTATTATTATTTATTTATTTTTTAGTGCATTATAAGCTGGGATTTTTCAAGGCTATGAAAGGAGATTTTTATGTTGCTCATAACAGAGCACAGACACCAGAGTTAATAGTATTGTGTGCAGTTCTGGTACTGGGGCAATACAGCCACATGATGCTTACTCTATGCTTAGGCTAATTAGCTCTGTGGAGAAGTAAAGCCCATTCCTTTTTTTTTTTTTTTGATGCCATACTGCTGTAATGCAACTATGCAGATTTTAAGATTGATGGTTCAATATACTGCTCAATGCATAGCTATTGTGTTGTATCATGTGGCCATGTCAGCTTTCTGTAACACGACCTTTTATCAAGTCAAAAAAAAAAAAAAAAAAAGTGGCAGAGAGCACATTCTGTTCAAAGACACCATCCCCAGGACTGCAGGCACTTCTGAAAACCTCAGAATTTCTTACTCCAATGATACCTGTTCGCAGTAATTAATCCAAATATATTCCCAGTGAGACTAAGATGTTTGCATCCAATATTTAGGCATTGATGAAATCTGCGCAACACTGCTCAGTTGTTACCTAACCCTTAATTTGCCCATGAGCAATTTTTCCAGGTACCTGATGCTATTGATTTTGCTCAGAGTCCTAAATCTTGCTTAGCTCAGCTTTCTGTACCTGTAGGGTTTTTAGAAGACAGCTCTCTGTGAATTACATGAAGAGTCTAAACTCTGATGATTTTCAAAAAAGTAGCAGGAAACCAAGGTCTCTTTGCGGTTTTAGCTGTTGGAATTTCTGAGACACAGAAAAAGATGTTTTATTTTGTTTGATTGTTTGGTTTCCATTTCCTATATCTCAAGGAGCTGTTACATTGTTTATACTTGTGACATATCATCATCAGAGAACTTATATGATTAAACTATTGTTTATGTAAATGTATAGTGCTGTTTATAAGTACAAATAACATTATGTAATTATATTATATATGTACAAATAACATTATGTAATTATATTATGTATATATTATATTATGTATTATTATAACTCTATATGTTTCTACTATTTCAGAGGTTATAAAATCAACATTTTGAAAAATAATTCCTTCTTCTTTGAAAAATAATTCCTTCTTCTATGGCCAGATTTTGAATACAATCCACAACGTTTGGGTAGCTTGTGGTTTAGACATGTTTTCAGGCAGATTGGTTTTTAAAAAACATTGCAAAACAGAAGTCTTCTCCAGTATTTCATGCTGGCCATCTGCTCCCATGCCTCTGCTTTTTGTTTTTTTTTCCTTTGTTTTTAATACCCAGTTTGTAAGGTCCCCTGTGTCCCTTGAATTTTCTAGAATGTCTTTGTATGAATTTTTCCTTGCACTGTTACAACTTAAGTGACATTTTAAAAGTATTTCAATTTTTAATATAATAATACTAATTAATAATAATTATTCAGAAACACATGCAAACATAATCCAAATCCTTTTTCAAAAATTATATTTTCTTTGATTGTTATATTGCTTGAGAGAAAAAGGCTGAGTTATTTTTGCTGTTTTTTTGTTGTTTTTTTTTTTGGGGGGGGGAGTATTTTTTGGCATTTTTCACCTTTTTTTCAGCACTCTGGCATGTTACATTTGATCAAGGAAAGCAACCATCTAAAATAAGTTTCTATCACTTAAAATTAACAGTAACTGGAAGAACAAAGCTGTCATTCCTCATTTTTTTCATACTACAGTTTTGTAATAAAACTTTAGTCTGAATGGATGTAACCTAATTGTTATACTTTTAGTTTTTAACGTATGAAATCTTTTAAACTAAGATAGTGAATTTGTAATAGTATGTCAATAAATTTTATTATCTTTTGCAGTTTAATGAAATCTATTGATTTTTTCCTTGTTTGAAATTTTATAAAGAAATTAAAATTAAGGACTAATAATATAATCAGATGTGATGGAAGTATTACTTTGTGATGAATATGAGAAATAGGTCATGATTTTTACAGCTCTTAGTTCAAATCTGAAACACTAATGAACTGAAATATAAATCCAAAAGCTTCTGTTCTTTTTAAACCAATGTACTGTCCAATGTCACAGTACTTAGAATGTCACAGTACTGGCCAGATGAATCCCTGTTAAGCAAAGATTTTTCTAGTCCAGTCGTACTTAGGTAATTAGAAACTTCTCTTGGTTTTCATGACACTAGGCCAGTGAGCCATGAGATGTTATACTTACTATTTCCTAATTTAATTCTGAGAATTGATCAACAAGATGCTAAGACTAATTTAGGATTTCTGAACCTGAACTGTTCTTGTATAGATTCTAAAATGTGTAAGTCAAAGCTGGCAAAATGTTATGCTCAGAAGAGAAATCCCTTGCTGGGATAGTATTTCAATTTTTCCTATATAAAACTCATTTCTCTGCCACTGTTTGCCTGCCTGGCTGTTACTCTCATGGCTGCTCTTTTCTGTAAAATGGAAATACTGATACTTTGTAAAATTAGTACATCCTGACAAAAGGCACTGCTTCTGATCTTTATGGTACATCTCTCCACTCATGTTAAGTTTACTCGGGGTGCCTGTCAAGAGCATGCTGAATGTGAATCAGCAGTGTGAAACCTGGCAGCCAAGAGTATAAACTGGGGTATGTATTATACACAGCATAGGCAGCCAATCAAAAGAGGTAATTTTCCCCCTATATTTATCATTGGTGAGGTCTCATCTTAAGTATTTTTGTACAGTTCTGGGCTTCACAATATAAAGAGGATGTTAAGGTCCTTGAAAGCATCCAGAAGAGAGCACAAAGCTGGTAAAGGGTCTGGAAGGCATATCCTATGAGGAGAGACTGAGGAAACTTCCTGAGGAGAGGACAAGGAAAGGGAGATGCTGGTCTCTTCTCTGTGGTAACCAATGACAGGACACGTGGGAAAGACTCAAAGCTGCACCAGGGGAGGGGGAGATTCAGACTGGATATTAGGAAAAAATTCTTCACCGAGAGAGTGGTCAAACACTGGAACAAGCTTCCTAGTGATGTGGTTGATGCCCTATGCCTGACGGTGTTCATAGGCATTTGGACAATGCCCTCAATAATATTCTTTAGTTAGTTGGACTAGATGATCTCTGAAGGTCCCTTCCAACTGTTCTGTTCTGTTCTGTTCTATTCTACTCTACTCTACTCTACTCTACTAGCAGTACTCTACTCTAATATTCTACCTGATTGAAATAAGGTTTTGCTAAGAGGAGCTACAACACATTTCTTCACATTGTTGTAGTTTCATGTAGTAATACATTAACTTTGAAAGATTAGATGTTAGCATGATTATTTTGGTTAGTCAGATTTTCAACCAAGTGATTGTCACTCTGTACTCGGTTCTGGTGAGACCACACATCAAATACTGTGTTCAGTTTTGGGCCCCTGACTACAAGAAAGACACCGACGTGCTGGAGGGTGTCCAAAGAAGGGTAACAAAGCTGGTGAAGAGTCTAGAGAGCAAGTCTGATGAGGAGTGGCTGAGGGAGCTGGGGTTGTTTGGCCTGGAGAAAAGGAGACTTGGGGGAGACCTTATCGTGCTCTACAATTACCTTAAAGGAAATAGCAAGGTGGTGATTGGGCTCTTTTCCCAGTCACCAACTGATAACAAGGGGAAATGGCCTCAAGTATTGTCAGGGAAGGTTCAGGTTGGATATTAGGAGAAATTTCTTTACTGAAAGTGTTGTGAGGCATTGGAATAGGCTGCCCAAGGAAGTGGTTGAGGAAATCCCTGGTGGTCTTCAAGAAACGTGCAGATTTAGGACTTAGTAGTATGGTATAGTGATGGACTTTAGTACTAGGTAAAAGGTTGGACTAGATGATCTTAGAGGTCTTTTCCAACCTGAATGATTCTATGATTCTATAACAAGGTGGGGATTGGATTCTTCTCCCAAGCTCTAAGTGATAAGGCAAGAGGAAATTGCCTTAAGTTGTGCCAGGTGAGGTTCAGGTTGGACATTAGGAAAAATTTCTTCACTGAAAGGGTTCTGAGGTATTGGAACAGTCTGCCCAGGGAAGTAGCTGAGTCACATCCCTGAAGGTCTTCAAAAACTGGATAGATGTAGAGTTCAGTGGTTTGATGGTGGACTTGGCAGTGGTAGATTAAACATTGGACTAAATGATCTTAGAGGTCTTTTCCAACCTAAATAATTTTATGATTCTATGATTTGTGAGGACTGTTTGCAAAGTAAATGACTGGGGAGTCTGTTTTCTAAATACCGAAACAGTTCTGGAAAATGTTTCTAGCATGTTAAAATAGCCTATTTTCAGATATCTGTATCCAAACAACTAGAACACAGATTGGTGTGGCTTGCTCCTAAACACTCATTTTTTTTCAAGCTATGAGGTAATTTTTGTAATTCATGTCTGTTGCCTTCATAACCTATAATAATGCTACTAGTCTATTGATTAAAATCTTGTATGCTACTTACTCATATACTTCTCACTCACAGAGAAATAATAGTACAGAACAAAACTGGTAGCAGTCAGGAACAATGCAATAGTTGATTAAAAATGACCTTTAAAAATGTAGATGATCTGATCCTTTGGAATTTGTTTCAAGTGTTGTTTTTTTTTTTTTGTGTGTGTGTGTGTACTTTTTGTTGTTTTGTTTTTTTTTTGTTTTTTTAAACTTGAAAAGTTTTTGTATGAAATTTATATCAAATGAAATATGAAGGAAAAAAAAAGCTTAGAAGCCCCTCGTTATAATACTAACAACCATGAAGATGAAAATCAAATTCTTCAGAGGTACCAAGTTTAATGTCTAAAATGTAATGCTACAGCTATTGCTCAACTTCCTCATTTATCTGTTGAGTCTTTTTTTTTTTTTTTAAATTGAAAACTTTAAAAAAAAAGTTTTGAACAATATTTAAGGAAGTCAAAGAAGTGCGCTTTTTTTTCTTCTTGTTAAAAGAAAGAGAAGTGGTATATGCTAAACATCAGAAAATTAAAATTATGAGGAATGGATGTTTTTTTCTAAAGTACATAGTACATAAACCTAATGCTCACCTCAGTATCTTTTCTTATGGAAAAGAATCTTTCTACAGACTATGTTGAAAGGCCAGTGAAATTAGATATATTCATCAGATTATAGAAGTTGTTGCCCATGTCATCACTTACCAAACCAAAAAAAAAAAAAGGCAGTTTTTAGATTTCTTCCCCATAACAAGATAAAGTTGAGTCTTCAATTTAGAGCTTACATCAGTCTATGAATTGAAATGAAAACAGTTTCTTTGTTTCTAACAGTAGGATTTCACTATAACTTGTATTAAAAAAATATATATATATATGACTTTTAGTTCTATTTATTTTTCAGATGATCATAGCATCTCAGTGAATTAATGTAGCTTAGGAATCTCTTTCCTTATGTAAGCAGGGTAGCTAGAAGTAGCTAAAAAAAGTGTTCTTTTAACTCCAAATATCTGAAATGAAAGATGGGTCCCTGTTGTGGTTTAACCTGGTAAGCAGCTAAACACCACACATTGTTTTCTCTACTCCCCCCTTTCCCAAGTGGGATGGGGGAGAGAACTGGGAGGGAAAAAGAAGTAAAACTTTGTGGGTTGAGATAAAGAGAGTTTAATAGGATGAAAATAAAGGGAAAAATAATAATCACAGAATCACAGAATCACTTGTCCTGTCCCCACAAACCACTGAAAAGAGGCTGGCCAAACCCCTCTGTCTCCCATACTTAAGATATTTGTAAACATTAATAAGATCCCCTCTCAGTCTTCTTTGCTCAATATAATTTTAATAATGATAATAACATATATATATATAACACTAATATAATACATAATATAATAATATATAATAAGTAGTAATATATTATTATTATCATATATAAAACAAGTGTTGTAAAATGCAACTGCTCACCACCCACCAACCAATGACCCAGTCCCCGAGCAGCAGTGTGACCCCTTCTTCACTCTTGCCAATCCTCCCAGTTTTCATTGGCTTGTGTAATGTCATGTTATGGGCTATCCCTTTGGCCAGTCTGGGTCAGCTCTCTTGGATGTGTCCCCTCTCAGCTTCTTGTGCACCCCCAGCCTCCTTGCTGGCAGGGCAATGTGAGAAGCTGAAAAGTTCTTGGCCTAGTGTAAGCACTGCTCTGCAACATCAGTGTGTTATCAACATTATTTTTCTCCTAAATCCAAAACATGGCACTTACCAGACACTATGAAGAAAACTAACTCTATCCCAGTCAAAACCAGGATGGTCCAGATGAGTTGATGGGGAGCACAAAGAAACAATAAGACAATCATGTGGTGTAGAAATATCATTAAGATTCTCGTCTTTTTATTGCCTTGCTTCTTAGTGGGTCATGTAAGTTAGCAGTTTTAAGAGTGATCTTCAGGAGAACACTGAATTTAACTCCTCTCCAACTGAAGTAGATTTAAAATAATAATAATAATAATAATAATAATAAAACAGCTAAAGAGACAATCGGAAAGACAGAGTTGAGAGTCAATCTGTTGATAATGAGAGATAAGAGTTTGTGCTCTGTAAGGAGCCTTGATATGGAGAAAGTGGAGTAGCTATGCTGCAAGATCAGCAAATATTCTTTGGAAATATTTTTCTCAGACCTCTCCCAAGGGACATAAGATACTTTATTCCCAGAAGAAATTGCTCTTGGCAACACATTGTATTTTCCAACTTAAGTGCTGGACTCCCATGATGAAATCATGACTCTTTGGAAGTCAGCACATAGATAGGAAGAGATGAGGTGTGAGATTTTATACCCATTTTCTTTAATCTGCTAATACATATTAATAGACAATAAAACCAGAAACATATAAATGGAAAAGAAATTTTAAAAATTACCAGGAAAAGATGGAGAAGTAAGAATACTATTTTGCAAAGAGTTAATGTGAAAAATGTGAAGTAAACCAGAATTTTAATGCCTTTGATAAAATCTATTTACTAGCAATGCAATATATAAAACTGGTAGAGGGGAAACACTGAAGACACTTAAAAATTGCTCTGATTATTTTAGACATCTGATTATCTGCAACTCTCATTGATTTGCATCAGAAATTGAACGATCAAATTTTCTAAAAATCTGTCCCACATGGCTGAGAAACTAAAGAGGCCTGACTTTAAGCTGAGTTTCAAAATGTTTAAGTCCTATTTATTTATTTATTTATTTATTTATTTAATTTATTTATTTATTCATTGTATTAAGCAGATTTCAGATGAATGAACAGATACGTTAAGTCACATTTTGAAGAGGCAATTGTTGAATCACATTAACTCAAAATAGCTATCCTGGTCTAACTTCCTTATAGGTATTTCAAGAATAGTATCCTGTGTACCTTGAAATCTGAATTTAAGTTGATGAACAAACTGCTGAGCTTGGAGCTATTTTCTTTTAAATAGGATTTGTCAGGTTCTGTCCCAGAAGTCAGGAAAAATTTTAGGTGTAGATGCAGAGTTCAGTTACACTTCTGACACATATCTGTGTGTGTGTGTGTGTTTGAACTTGACCTCAAGCTGACATTGAATTTACACAGGTGAAGAGAACATTCTGTGTCTGAGGGCAACTACTATGGATAACAAGGTGAAAAAGATAACAAGGCATGATACACAACCATGCAGAAAGCTAGTATAAATAGAGAGGAGCTGAATATGCTGCATAGTTGGGTATATTCAATAGAAGAACAGTCATAGTGTCAGGGGAATCCCTAGGGTACCTTTCTAGGGCATCCCTAGTGACCTTGAGATATTGAGGGCAAATACAAGTTTTAGGGCTAATTTGGCTTTAGAAATAACTTTTTTTTTTTTTTTTTAAATTCAAGTCTTTCACAAGGTGTCTGTTGCTATTTTCACTGGAAACCAGTTATAGTTTTCTCTTCCTCATAAGTAAGTCTCTATTCAGAGTGTCACTGCAAACATGCAACTCAAGTAGGTATTTTGGTGGTGAGTGGATATTTACATGTATAACTAGAATAACCAGTTATCAAAATTAATGTAAAGTGTGGTTTTGCTGCTCCTCTTAAGCCAATCTGATTAGATGTTAATTTCACATCTTCATGTGGATAGTTGGTACCTTCTGTAACTACAGAGTTTATCCTGGGAAATGTAAGCATTAGTTCCAAATTTCAGATAAAAGTGCAGTTCTTCTTAGCGTTAACTATGAAAAAAATGAAAAATAAAATAAAAAAAAAAAGGAATTTAGATGTGTTGTTATTATTTATAAAACAAAGTGGGCTGGTAATATTTTCTTGTCTGATGAATACACTGGAGATGCATCATCCTTTTCAGACTTCTTTTTATATAACAAAGTATTTTTTGTTGCTAGCACTAAATTAGATGAAAGGAAATTGAATCTCTCTTTGCCAGCCTTTGAAAAGTGAAAGTTATCGAGATGAAGAGAATCACTATGAAATGTACAGACAGTTCTAGGAAATCTAGGGACCTAATCTGGGAGGTAACAGTGCTTTATTTTCACCAGTAGAGGAAGACACAATTTTTTAACTCCCAATTCTAGGACATTATTTTTATGTTCTCTTTATGCTCCTGCTATCTCACCTGTATCTTTTTCTGTGACAGACAAAGTTATGCAAGCTTGGAGACGAAAGAAAAAGCTCTTAACTAGGAGGAGCAGTTGGTAGCATGGAAGTGGCTATTACTTGAAAAGATTAGACACTGAGGGTAGGAAACAGTTAGTAGGAG
This sequence comes from Anser brachyrhynchus, assembly GCF_964034855.1. Lineage (NCBI taxonomy): Eukaryota > Metazoa > Chordata > Aves > Anseriformes > Anatidae > Anser > Anser brachyrhynchus. The sequence continues at coordinate 132,432,040 of NC_137695.1, forward strand.
ATTTATAGTGAGAAAAAAAGTGCAAGCCCTGGAGGCACTGCAGACCAGTATATAGCTTTCCTTCATTTTTGTTCTAGAAATGACACCTTTTATTTGACAAGAAGTGCTGAGAGAAAAGCGCAACAACATATTAAGGAAAAGCTTTGAGCCTGAATTAAATAGAGATATTTTTAAGGCCATTTATTCCCATTCATATTTTCTGAAAACCGATATTTAGTTATTTTAACTATATTGCAACTGACATCATCTACCTGGACTCATGCAAAGCATTTGACGCTGTCCCCCATGATATGCTTGTTTCAAAACTGGAGACACATGGATGTGAAAGATAGAACACTCAGTGGGTAAGGAATTGGCTGGATAGTCCAGGTGAAGATCAGTAATGAGTGGTGCTTCTCAGGGGTCACTTTTGGGACCATCACTATTTAAGATCTTTTTTGGTGACGTGGACATGGGGATTGAGTACACACTAAGCAAGTTTGCGCATGGCACCAAGCTGTGTGGTGTGGTCAACATGCTGGAGGGAAGGGGTGCCATCCAGAGGGACCTGGACAGGCTTGAGATGAGGTTCAACAAGGCCAAGTGCAAGGTCCTGCATTGGGGCTGGGGCAATCCTAAGTACAAATACAGGCCATGTGGAGAATGGATTGAGAGCAGCCCTGAGGAGAAGGACCTGGGGGTGTTGGTTGACGAGAAGCTCAACATGAGCCAGCAATGTGTGCTTGCAACCCAGAAAGTCAACCATATCCTGTCCTGCATCAAAAGAAATGTGGCTAGCAGGTTGAAGGAGGTAATTCTCCCGTTCTACTCTGCTCTTATGAGATCCCCACCAGGAGTACCATGTTGAGCTCTGGGGCCTCCAGCACAAGAAAGACCCAGATATAATAGAACAAGTCCAGAGGAGGGCCATGAAGTTGATCAAAGGGCTGGAGCACCTTTCCTATGAAGAAAGGCTGAGAAAGTTGGGGTTGTTCAGCCCAGAGACAAGGCCTTCCAGGAGAGGGAAGGAAGACCTTATAGCAGCTTTCCAGTACCTAAAGGGGACCTACAGGAAAGCTGGGGAGGAACTTTTTGTCAGGGAGTGTAGTGATAGGACAAGGGAGAATGGCTTTATACTGAAAGAAGGTAGATTTATATTAGATATTCAGAAGCAATTCTTTACTATGAGGGTGGTGAGACACTGGAACAGGTTGCCCAGAGAACTTGTGATCTTCAAGGTCCCTTCCAACCCAAACCATTCTATGATTCTATGATTCTATGATTTTAAGTTTTTATGATTCTATGATTCTATTATTATATTATTCTGATTATGTGATTCTGCATTTCTATATTTAAAACATAGATGAATAATTTCCCATTAGCTTTTTTAATTCTTCAGATATTTGTTCATTGTTGAAGAAATATGTATTCCCTTATTTTTTGTTTTCAGTTTATTTTTATTCCAACTGTGCATTATATCAGATGAACCAATATTAATGAATTGTACTTCATTTGGTGTTGTCCCTTTCCAGATTAATTAAAATAACATTTCCTTTGTTAATTTTTCTCTTTTTATTTTAGCATTGATTTTCCTCTAACATTCAGAGCTATTTTGTGTGTGTGCTTAGAATATTAATTAATATTCTGCATTTCTATACTCAGTTTTATTTACTGTCTCTCATCCAGAAAATACGTAAATCATCTCTTAATGTCCTTTGAGCAGTATGCTGAAAAGTATGGATCTTACTTACTCTTCTGTAATCCATAAGAGATATCCTCATAGGTCAGACTGCTGGTCCATCTAGCCCCACATTCTTTCAGAGTGACAAAGGAAATGTTATTTAGGGCAGGACAATGGGAGATGGTAGTATCCAGCAGTTTGTTTGTTTTATATAAAAGGCTTTTAAGTGGAAGCAATTTTCATTTAGACTATCTTCTATTTTGTCTGCCTGTCATGAAATGATCCTAGCATTAATGGAAATCAAGCTGTATTGGCCAGTGGAATAAGTTTTTCACATTTCCTTAAAATGTATTCTGGGCCCAAGTCTTTTTTGTAGAGCACGTTTTTTTTTATTTTTTATTTTTTTGGTCATTCACATCACAGCATCCTGTGTGTTTACTCTTCAGCTACTACATGGGTGAAAGGAGAAAGATCACACTGTTTCTTTCAATGGGTCACCTACAACGATATTAAATGAAATCAATAGGAATTTTGCAAATACCGTAAAATAGAGTGAGGTCCTATCCATTCTCTTTTTTTTTTTTTTTTTTTTTTTAAATAGAAAGCAGAAAAACATCTGCAACTAAACTCTTTAACACAGTTGTATTGTTCTCAGGAAACATTGAGAAGGAATTAACAATAAGCCATTGATAAAAAACAGGAACTAACAAGTGTTAATTCAGACTAATACTCAGCCATAGATAGACATAGATGTAATTCTATCTCAGGGAGACGGAACCGAGAAGGGGAAAAAACCCTCCCTGTATCTGCTGAAAGAAAGCAGGACCTTTTCCAACATCTTGTTGTTACCTGTCACACAGAAGTTGGAACGTATGGTATTTAAATAGAGAGAGTAAGGCTGTCCTTCCTTCTTCTTTACCTTCTATGATATTTTTATTTTCCTAACAATATAAAATCTATTCACAGATTTCTTTTTTTTTTTTTTGTCTTTCAGCTGAATTAATTATTTAGCCATCATCAGCTATTGTCCATAAATTGTTGGAAGCAGCAGGGAGGCACTAGAGCAGAAGCTGTGATTACTTTCTAAAATTGCAGATGTCTACTCAGTTCAGCAGTCATTACCACATAAGGTCACTTAGTGATGAAGTGTAAAAAGGAATGGGGTGAGAAAATATAGGTTGGAGAGCATAATTTATCTCTAAAGCACCTTTCAAAAGCCTGATTCTTCAAGGTGCTGAGCACCTCCCAAGAGGCACCTAGTGTTATAGTAAATTGTTTTAAAATGAACTTGATTTAAAGAGACTCAGTGCTTCGGAGGATACACTCAGAGCCTCCCCAGAACAGTGCCTTGTTTCAGACTTAATTTCTTTATTTTGCACAATTGACAGGGTGGTTTTATTGTTTGTGACATCTGAACAATGTCCTATTTTCTAAAATGCTAAGCCTAGCACCAGCAACCAGCCTGACAGCAGTGACTGGTGGTACGCAGTGTGAGGTGGAACAAAAGAGCATTAAATTCAATATCTGACCTCTTCAAGATTCTCTCAAGACACATAGAATCATAGAATAGAATCATAGAATATCCTGAGTTGGAAGGGACCCTTAAGGATCATCAAGTCCAACTCTTGATACCGCACAGGTCTACTCAAAAGTTCAGACCATGTGACTAAGTGCACAGTCCAATCTCTTCTTAAATTCAGACAGGCTCGGTGCAGTGACCACTTCCCTGGGGAGCCTGTTCCAGTGTGCAACCACCCTCTCTGTGAAGAACCCCCTCCTGATGTCGAGCCTAAATTTCCCCTGCCTCAGCTTAACCCCGTTCCCGCGGGTCCTGTCACTGGTGTTAATGGAGAAAAGGTCTCCTGCCTCCTGACACCCCCTTACGAGGAAGTTGTAGACTGTGATGAGGTCTCCCCTCAGCCTCCTCTTCTCCAGGCTGAACAGGCCCAGTGACCTCAGCCGTTCCTCGTACGTCTTCCCCTCCAGGCCTTTCACCATCTTCGTAGCCCTCCTCTGTACACTCTCCAACAGTTTCATGTCCTTTTTATACTGTGGTGCCCAGAACTGCACACAGTACTCGAGGTGAGGCCGCACCAGCGCAGAGTAGAGCGGGACAATCACCTCCCTTGACCTACTAGCGATGCCGTGCTTGATGCACCCCAGGACACGGTTGGCCCTCCTGGCCGCCAGGGCACACTGCTGGCTCATATTCAACTTGCTGTCTACCACGACCCCCAGATCCCTCTCTTCTAGGCTGCTCTCTAGCGTCTCATCGCCCAGTCTGTACGTGCAGCCAGGGTTTCCCCGTCCCAGGTGCAGGACCCGGCACTTGCTCTTATTGAACTTCATGCGGTTGGTGATCGCCCAGCTCTCTAACCTATCCAGATCCCTCTGCAAGGCCTTTCCACCCTCATTCGAGTCAACAACTCCTCCAAGTTTGGTGTCATCAGCAAACTTGCTCAAAATACCTTCTATTCCTACATCCAGATCGTTTATAAAAATATTGAAAAGTACCAGCCCTAAAATAGAGCCTTGAGGGACCCCACTGGTGACCGCCCGCCAGCCTGACGCAGCCCCATTTACCATAACCCTTTGGGCCCTGCCCGTTAGCCAATTGCTCACCCATCGTATGATGTTTTTATTTAGCTGTATGGTGGACATTTTGTCCAGTAGGATCCTATGGGAAACCGTGTCAAAAGCCTTGCTGAAGTCCAAAAAAATCACATCAGCTGGTTTCCCTTGGTCCATCATACGGGTGATCTTATCATAAAAGGAAATCAGGTTAGTTAGGCAGGACCTGCCCTTCACAAACCCATGCTGGCTGGGACCAATGACTGCTTTGTCCCCCAGGTGAGCCTCAATAAGTTCGAGAACCATCTTCTCCATGATTTTACCAGGCACTGACGTGAGACTGACAGGCCTGTAATTGCTAGGGTCTTCTTTCTGACCCTTCTTGTAAATCGGCACAACATTTGCCAGCTTCCAGTCTACCGGGACCTCTCCAAATTCCCAGGATCGTTGAAAAATAATTGAGAGAGGTTCCGTGATGACCAGTAGCGGGTAGTAGTCAGTGGGCCGTACCAGGCGCTGGACTTTCTTGGCGAGGTCTCTCACCCGAGCCCCAGGGAGGCAACAGACTTCTCTGCGGGTTGGGTCCGGTCGGCATATCGGTCCCTCTGTCCCTTTCAGAAGGGAGCCCCCCATAACAGTAGCCCTTCTTTCTTTTTTGAAGGATGATGTGGCAATGCGGTGTGTAGGTCGCCTTGTCTTAGGCGCCCCCTCCAGCTGGGACGGGTTTTTATCTACTTTATCATTCGGATTGTCTTGTTCTAGTCCTTCATATCGATTATTTAAGGGTAGATGAGAAGGTGAGGTGGGCAGAGAGAGGGCTCGCCTACCACCCCGAATAGGCACCTGCCTCCATTCCCCCCCTTGATCTAGGTCTCCTCCCGCTGCCTGGCAGGAGGAGGGAACCTCCGTCTTCTGCATAACAGGAGACGCCTGTGCTGTGGCAGGCTCATGAGCCTGCCTCAGAGAGGGTAGAGTGCACCTCCACCAGTCAATTTCCATCTCCGATTCCCTGATGCTTCTGAGCCTGTTCACCTCCTCCCGGAGCACCGCTACCTGGCTGAGCAGTTCTTCAACCTGGGCACACCTCCCACAGGCATACCCACCACTGCTGTCGGAGACCGACAGAAGGCTGGGGCACACTCTGCAGCCCAGGACCTGGACGGCTGCGTGTTTCCCGGGTCCCTCCGTCTGAGTAGCCACCGTGGTGACTGTGGCTGGAGATGCCGCTCGAGATGCGGAGGCCACGGTTTTCTGCCTGGTTGATACCATGGTCAGGTTCTACTCAAGCAGGTTACAAGCACGGAAGGGAGAGGTAGCTGCAACAGAGCGACGATGGATCCCCGCCCTTCCTGCCCGCCCTTCCTGCCCGCGCTCACTGCCTCGCTAACTGCCGCGTCTCTCCCCCGCGTCACTCCCTGTTTGCCGGCCCTGGTCGCTCGCGCTCCCTAAGGGCTGCCTTTGAGCGGCCGGGGGGAGGAGCTGTCGCTGACGCTGCTGGCTCCGCCTACGCCTCGTCAGCCTCCCTCACGAGGGCTGCCGGTGCCTGGCGGCTCCCTCACGTAGGCTCGATGCCCGAAAAATAGCCCTGCCTGTCCCGATCCCGCGCTCCGCTGCAGCACGCGTCTGCCCCGGAGCCGGTCGCCTCGGCAAGGCATTTGCATTACAAAATGCAAAGAACAAAGATATTATCATTTCCTTTGCGAATTCCATTTTTTCTATTCTTAAAAAAAAAATAAACAAACAAACTAAAAACAACGAAGGACTTTCTAGATTCATTGATGCCTTACTATGAATCTGGATTTTTTTGGCAACACCTCTTCTACAGCTGTTTTATACCATGTATGGCATATTACTGTAGACTCAAACACAGTAGAAACAATCTGCCTATCAAAAATTTTACTTCTCAAACACAAGATGTGCATGTGTGCCTGGGACTTTGTTTTCCCAGCTGTGGGATAGCAGCTACTGCTGCCTACTCCAGCAGGGTCTGCTTGAATCCTGAATATAAGAACAGTGTCTCTGGGCAGGTGTCTCTGTCTTAGATGTGCTTTTATTTACTTAGTATTGTACTGTCAAATAAGTACTATTGCCAAAACCATATTACTAGTCTTTCAGTAAATATAATTGAATAATTTAGAGGTATAGTTTTCGTTTTTAATATCAGAAATCAGATCTGCTGTACATGAGTATCAAATAAACAAAGGAAATCAACACTCAGTAGGTTTTCTTTTGCAAGGTATACCAATATTGAAAATTACCAGTCTCACATCAAAAGTTGAAAACATTTATTTAAGTTTTCTTAAAGGAAAACCAAGATAATCCTAACCAAAAAGAAAAGTATGTATGTTGCCACGAAAAAAAAAAAAAAAAGACCTTTTCTGTTAAAAAAATGCTATTTTTAAAATACATTTAAAAAAATCTCGTTAACTTCAGTATGAAAGTAGTTTTTTAACTGATGTATATTTAAAATATATACACATTTTTCATTCTATTTCAGAACAGCCAGGTTTCCTTTGACCTTAAATTTTGCATACAGCCTTTTACATAGTAGAATTTGTTGTTGGTGAAATATCTTTAGGGCTTATAAAGGAAAGATGTTGAAGGTATTTTTTAAAAGTTTTAGTTGTAAGCAAATAAACGGTCAGAAAAGACTAGTGCTCAACTAACCTGAGCTGAAGTACCTTACTAAAGAGAGAATTTGCATTCTGAGTTTGAAAAATAAATTTGATATAAGTGTAAAATGACTAGAAACACATTCCTGTAGTGATTTTCATCATTGCTTGAGATACGTTTTATTGACTTCTTCCATCTTATCAGGACGTTCTGTAGAAAGATATTTTTCTGTAAATTATTTCTTCCAAAATGAAATTCCAACTGACAGATCCAAAAGTTAATTCCCAGCTTCTAGCATATGAATAATTAACAATGACCTTGATGATTACAGGCTTTCACTACACATCTGAATAACATAAGAGAGAAATCTAAGTAATAGAATAATTCTATGGCATGTGTTAGCCGTTGAAATTTGAGTGTAAGGATTTTTTTTTTTTTACTTACATATTTTAAACACAGATAATCAATTTCTTCATATAAGAAAAGAGGGAAATGCAAGTTAAGACAGAAATAAATCAACACTCATTCACACTCTCCAGTGAAGACTCTCAACATACTGTGAAGCTTTTCCTGCAGGGAGGCCATAGGGAGGCTTTAAGCAGGACCAGGGCTTTCAACGTGGCTTTTGGACTCTCATAACTGCCTCATGTAAGGGAAAAAAGAACTGGAAAGAAGGAAAAGATAATAGGTTTTTTTTTTTTTGAGTTCTAAGACAGATATTCAAATGGGAGGAAATCAAGAATGAGGTTCTTGTGATGTATTTTATGATTCATATTTAACTTGCTAATTCTTTTACATAAAATGGCTGTATCCTTAATCTGATTTCATAATGATTGTGAAAGCCAAATTGCATGAAAAACATTTTGTATCACAAACTATGCATGGAGAAAAAAAGTACAATTTGGATGACACTGAGTATTCAGAAAATAAATAAAAGCATGCTGTCAGCTCAAATAAGCAGGAAAGTTATATGCTTGAGGCAAAAACAGCACAGAGAACATAGTGATGCTGTAAAGTCTATAGAAATAATATGTTAGTGATATTGATGCAGTAAAAACAGCAATGGTTTAGTCACAGTCATCTTAATCTAAATCTCTACCTTTTTTGGTCTAAATAGAATTTTCTTAGTCATTTTATTTTAAAACAATAAAATTCACAATCAAGGAATATTTAAGTGATACCAAAGTTGATATACCAATTGATTTTTAAGAGTTTGATAAAGAAGAAATGTGCTAGTGTTTACAGTTTATTTGACTTACTTATAAACAACATCTGTTTTATGTCCTTGAAATTACTATTTCATAATCAAAAAGGGAGATCAGCCGCTTACTATCCTCACAACTAGTGCATGATCAGTTTGTTATTAAGCTCTCTTATTCATTATTTTACATATAGGTCAAGAAGAGATTCATTACTTCAGAAATTAAAGGCAATAGAAAGTCAAGAAATATTAAAAGTCCATTACTGAACATATTTAAAATGAAATCTTCTAAGTTCAAAATACAATCATTCCATATGTACTAGAACAGACAAGTATATAATGTTTAAAGATTACAACATCCCAGATTATGTATTCATTGTTTCTAATACTGGGCTAAAATGTTTTCTGCTGTAGATCTACTTAACAAATGAAAAATATTTTTTTACATCAGGCATTGGTCTCTATTGGAATCAAATAATTATTACTACATAGTGTAAACACAAATAAACTTCTGTTTCTTTTGTCCTTGTACAAAGTAATTACACAAAATCAGGAAGTAGATTTCTCACAGGAGGGATTCTTACAACCTTCTTACAAAGGAGATTTGCATTGTGATATTGCAGAAGGTTTTTTTTTGTTTGTTTGCTTATTTTAACTTACAGATAGAAAAATCTTGTACAAAATGATCAAAATTATTTAAAAATATGCTCAGAATAAAATGCACAAATAAAAAGCTACCTTAAATTACATATTACTATATTTATAAAATATCAAAATATCATTACTCATATTGTAAGAGGCTGTTCTAAACAGTCCCCCCTCTTTTTACAAATTCTCCAAAATATTTTTACAATAGTGTCATTGCAGAGTTTGGGCTTTCTATCAGAGTTACTGAAGTTAATTCTGTCTGTCCTCTTCCCGTTTTAGTCTACTTCTCTGGCTGAGGGATTAGTACAGTGATATGTAACACCTCATGTAAAATGGACATTTTCACCTCAGTAGAGCTCTTTCTTGTTCTGGTGCGATACCTGTGGTGGGTTGAAAGAGGGAAAGAGGTTTACTGAGAGCTATATTAAATTACAACCGTAGGTGTCCATGTTTCCTTTTTGTTCACTCATTTAATTATATCTCACATGTCTTGTTTATAATAGCTACATGGATTTTGGGAAGAAGCAATCTATCCAGAGTCCAATGAGGTAAATGAAGAAAAAAAATCAATTGGCTTCAAGAAATTTTGGATAGGGAAATAGACAATAGCATTATGTATTTAGACATAATGTTCCTAATATCAATTTGAAAGCACAAAGAAAGACATGACACAGGCAGTGTCAGAATTTAGAAGGCACAATGTTTGTATGGAAGGCAGGCAGGAAGCAGGAAGGTGAGAAGTTATTTATCAGCTGATAACAGCCTGTCTTCTTGAAGAAAGGAAATCTCTTCTGCAACCACAGCAAACTCTGGCAATGTGACACCCCATATTTTGTGTTGTGCAAAGGGTGAGCCGACTGATTTATTCACCTCAGTCCCAAACACAACAGCAGAGATGGAGGAGAGGTCAGGCTAAACAGCCCACTGCTGGCACTGGAGAAGTAAAACCCACTTGTGAGGCCACACTCTTCTCCCATTCATTTCCTCTCACAGCTCCACAGTGCACAGAGACATGTACCTGCAGGAAGTTGCTCTCTAAGTCCCAGCATAAGCTCTTTTTCACACAGTACCTCAAAGTACTGAAACAGAATGTTTCATGAAGTTGCTAAGCCACTACCCATCATATTTGAGACGTCGTGGTAGTATAGAGAAGTCTGCACTGACTGGAAGAGGGGAAACATACTCCCCATTTTTAACAAGGGGAAAAAAGGAAGATGCAGGGAGCTACAGATCAGACAGTGTCACCTCTGTGCTAAGGAAGATCATGGAGCAGATCCTCCTGGAAACTGATAAGGCACACAGAGAACAGAGAGGTGAATAATGACAGCCAACTTCAGCCCCTTCACCGGGGCAAACCATGCCTGACAAATATGGTGGCCTTCTACACTTTATTTCTTACACCATTGGTGGATAAGGGAAGAGCAGCTGAAGTCATCTACCTGGACTTGTGCAAAGCATTTGACACTATCCCACATGACATCCTTATCTCCAAAGTGGAGAGACATGGATTTGACAGATGGACCACTTGGTGGTTAAGGAATTGGCTGGATGGTCACACTCAAAGAGTTGTGGTCGATGGTTTGGTGTCTACTGTGGTTTAACCTGGCCAGCAGCTTAGCACCACACAACTGCTTGCTCACTCTCCCCAGCTGGAATGGGGGGGAAGAATCAGAAATGTAAAAGCGTGATGCCATATGGTATGGGATATGCCTTTGGTCAGTCCGGGTCAGCTGTCCTGCCTGTGTCCCCTCACAGTTTCTTGTGCACCCCCAGCCTCCCCGTGTAAGAAGCAAAAAAGTATTTAGCTCTGTGTAAGCACTACTCTGCAACAACTAAAGCATCGGTGTGTTTTCACCACTCTTTTAATCAGAAATCCAAAACACAGTATTGTGTGAACATCTACAAAGAAAATTAACTGTATCACTGCAAAAATCATGACAATTTCCAACTGGAAAATGGTGATGAGCAGTGTTCCTTGTGAGTCAGTATTAAGACCAATATTAATTAGATCTTTGTTGGTGACATGGGCATGGGGATTGAGTACACACTAAGCAAGTTTGCGTATGGCACCAAGCTGTGTGGTGTGGTCAACATGCTGGAGGGAAGGGGTGCCATCCAGAGGGACCTGGACAGGCTTGAGATGAGGTTCAACAAGGCTAAGTGCAAGGTCCTGCATTGGGGCTGGGGCAATCCTAAGTACAAATACAGGCCATGTGGAGAATGGATTGAGAGCAGCCCTGAGGAGAAGGACCTGGGGGTGTTGGTTGACGAGAAGTTCAACATGAGCCAGCAATGTGTGTATGCATCCCAGAAAGCCAATCATATCCTGTTCTGCATCAAAAGAAATGTAGCTAGTAGGTACTACTACTCTGCTCTTGTGAGTTCCCCACCTGGAGCACTGCATTCAACTCTGGGGCCCCCAGCACAAGGAGGACATAAAGTATTAGAATGAGTCCAGAGGAGGGCCATGAAGTTGATCAAAGGGCTGGAGCACCTTTCCTATGAAGACAGGCTGAGAGAGTTGGGGTTACTTAGCCTATAGAAGAGAAGGCTCCAGAGAGACTTTATAGAGGCCTTCCAGTATCTAAAGTGGGGCCTACAGGAAAGCTTGAGAGAGAAACTTTGTCGGGGAATCTAGTGACAGCTAGGACAACGTGTAAGACTTTTAAGTTAAAAATATGTAGATTTAGAATAAATACAATGAAGAAATACTTTACTATGAGGGTGGTGATACACTGGAACATGTTGCCTAGAGAGGATATGGATGCCCCATCCCTGGAGTGCTCAAAGCCGATTTGGATGGGGCTTTGAGCAACCTGTTGTAGTGAGAGCTGTCTGCACATGGCAGGACGGTTTGAACTAGATGATCTTTAAGATCCCTTCCAATCCAAGCCATTCTATGATTCTGTGATTCTAATAATAGGATTTCAATGGAGATGGTAACAGGCATAACTGAAATAAAATTACCATTTTAAAAATTGCTCTTACTAAATAGTATACTCTGTCACCTCTGGTCTATCAACACATTGCATGGAAGTTAGAAAGGAGGGGACTGCAGTGCATGAGATGAGGATTTCAGCTTTATGAGTGGAGAAATATCCAGACCAGTAGGAAAATTTTCTGAAGGAAAGCTTTACACAGGCTGTCTTAACGATTCTGGTCTTCAGGAATTATCAGTTATATAATCCAACACCAACCTAAACTTCATGCAAATAAGGGATGTTTTATTCTTTACATACGTGCGTTGGAAAATGGAAAATAATATATTAAACTATGATTAAATACTGAGTTATTATGATGTCAAGATATTACATGATGCTATTAAAAATATTATACACTACCTTTAAAATGCAAAAATAAAAGGAAAAAATAATTACAGAATAAACAATCAGTCAAATTCACATCATTGTCTTTCCTCTAGAGTAATATGATTTATGAAAAATTGATGGGAAACTTATGACTATGTATATTCAATAAATGTTAAGTATTTTGATATTAATCTTTGTAAATATTATCCTTTAATCTGAGTTTTCACAGTTTGCATTTCAAGTAGAGGTGGGAAAATAGTTTAGATTGATACAGTAACTCCTTTCCAGTTAAAGAATGCTCACGTTAGCAATGATAATTTGGAAATTCTGTCAGACAACAGTCTATGAATTCTGACTATTTCTGTCAATTCATGAAAAAAAAAATACCTAGTGGGATACTTGTGTTTTTGAATAGAAAATCCAGCCTTTGCCAATGGAGATTATGTTTCTACATAACACAGGAACAGGAGACAGTTCTTAATCTGATAAAATATTCAGGTGATGCTCCAAACAACAGTATAAGAAGGTCAAGCCTGCAGATACCCAAATGCAAAGCAAAGAAACTAATTTTTCTTTTGCATGACCAGCTCACAGAAACTTGTACAGGACAGAAGAGATGAGCATGTTTCATAGCAGAAGCTGTAGCACTATCCCAAGTTAGAAAAAAATGAAGTGACATAAGAGGTTGTCCTAGAAGGACAGCAGGCTGATTGTCACTCATAGATATGTATTATTTAATAGATTCATATTTCAAAACAAAAATTTCATAAGGTTTAGCTATGTATTTAAAAACTAACAGCACCCTCCAATCCCATGTACAGTGAAAATAATATCAGAACAGGACAGTGACTCTTTCTTCCCCAGTAGGTCATCATGCCATTAACAGTGACAATGGAGTGAGAGTTAACTTCTGGCTTACTTACCTACCTATGTTTCAGGATAGCCACATGCTCTTTCAACAAGAAGACAACTCACCATCTACAGGAAAATAACAGCTAATAGAAAAGTCAGATGTGACAGAATCGGTCTTAAGCCCATCTCCCCCAGTTTTTGCTTGAGCTGGATGACAAGTATACTTCTGCCCAGGTCCACCCCATGGCATTTCTGCATTACTGGCTGGACTTCCTGGGCTGACTGCAAAACCGTTTTGTCACCTTACTTTTGTGTGATGTTCATTGCTCTACTGATGGGATTTTTTCCAGTCACCAGCCCTGCTCTGCTCACCTTGCTTGGGCACATTGCGTCTTGCAGGATGGGACACCGCCCATCCCTGCAGTGGCATGATTCACAGCTCCTGTCTCAATTTCCCTACTGGGGCAGGGAAGATGTTGCTCCCTGACGGTAAACTGCTGCACCCATCCTGGGAGGGTTGTAGGGGGGTGTGAGCTAGCAAGGTTTGGTTTCAAACAGCATTAACATTGCTTAAAAAAACTTCTCTGCTCAAAGTAATAATTCCTATTTATAGTTATTCTGTGCAGTTGGATTGTAATGTCTTTGCAGTGTTCTGTTCTCAAAAGACTAGCCAATGTCCTTATTAGGACACTAAGATATTAATATAGTAAAAGCATTAATATGAATTACAGAGAGGTGTTAGGAAGGAGGATGTGAGACAAAAAAAGTGAAGAAGTAGATGGGTGGGTTAGTTAGAAGTGAGTAAGTACCTATAAAAATTGACTAGGTGGGAACAAAGAAGATGGGGAGGTATTATTTAAGATTATTAAAAGCAATAAAAGTGAGAGTAATAGCCTGAAACTCAAACAGAAAATATTAGTTTACATATTAATACAATAAGTTATGACAGTAAGGTCAATTAGAAAAAAGAATAATTTTCTGGAGATTACAGTTCTATTAATATCACCTAAGGTGTCAGTAAGACTAACATAACCCATATCTGTATTAGCAAAGAGTATCCTTTTACAGAAGAGTGAACTGAAGATAGAGTTGATTTGCAAATTACGCATCTGTAAAGATATTTTTTGATATTTGGGGATATTTTTGTCTGCAAAAAGAATGTATAGTTCCTTGTTGTTTTCTTTTTTCCTGGATGGATTTACTTTAAAGTCAGTTTCCAGTCTAGTTTTTATTCTGTGGCACTTTTTACAGCATATAACTCCTACATTTTGTGCTTATTGGTTTATCTTTAATATTTATTCTATATATTGCATGATATTCATTCCAGATAATCTTATAAAAATGTTATTAATTCTCTTTCCTGCTTTTTTTTGACTTTCAAAAAATTAAAATTAGAAAATTTAAAAAAATCATATTTATTCCTAGATATCTATCTGATTATATTTTCATCCTTTTTTTCTTTTAATTTCAGAAATTATGTGTGATTCTCCAACACTTTTGTAAATACACATTTATTTACTTTTTACATCACAAATAAATACTCTGTAAGACATTGTTTTTTACCTTCTTATCAATGCTGTTTGCTTAAGTGGTCTTGGAAGTCCAATTCTGCCATTTAATATTGATAAGGATATCAATGCTTGCTTATTTTAATACAGTCATTTATCAGGTATCTCACTCCAGACAAACTAAAGTTGTCCACAATGCTAAGGAATTCATTGCCACAGAATGTTGTAAATCCCCAAACTTCCATTGTGGTGGGTGGGAGTGAATCAATACAAGATGCAAAAAGTATATAATATATATATATATATTAGGTGTATAATATATATATATATATATATATATATATTAGTTACTGGTGCAGCACAAAAAAAGGGACTTAAGTTTTACCTGGCCTAATCATTACAGTTCCTGTGTGTATGTCCATATTAAATGTTAACAAGCAAAGAAGTTGTTGTGGTTTAACCCGGCTGGCAGCTAAACACCACACAGCCGTTCACTCACCCTCCCCCCTCGCTCTCTGGGATGGGGGAGAGAAACGGGAAAGTGAAGCCTGTGAGTTGAGATAAAGACAGTTTATTAAGACAGGAATATAACAATAATAGTGATAATGATAACAGTATTAATAATAATAATGTGTACGAAACAAGTGATGCACAATGCAATTGCTCACCACCCGCTGACTGATGCCCAGCCTATCCCCGAGCAGACGGCCCCCCACCCCGGCCAGCCACCCCTATCTATTGTTTAGCATGACGTCAGATGGTATGGAATACCCCTTTGGCCAGTTTGGGTCAGCTGTCCTGGGTCTGTCCCCTCCCAGCTCCTGCTGCACCCCTAGCCTGCTCGCTGGCAGGACAGAGCGAGAAGCCGAAAAGTCCTTGGCCTGGTGTAAGCACTGCTCTGCAACAATTAAAACATCAGCATGTTATCAGCGCTCTTCTCATCCTAATCCAAAACATAGCACCCTACCAGCTACTAGGAGGAAAATTAACTCTGTCCTAACTGGAACCAGGACAGAAGTTCACTGCATTTGATAGGAGGTGCACAAACTGTGCATGCAGGCAGTACGCACGTTACTTCTACCCATTTTCCTTGTTGCTGCTGATTGAATCCTAGATATGTTGTAGAGACTAAAGTACAAGGGGAGTACCTTGCTGTAAGGTAAGTAGGACACAAAATTTGGCACACTGATGACTGTCTTCAAATTTAATTCTACCAGGAAGAAAACTGCTTAAACAACAGTAATGTTCATTGATGATCAGTTGTGATAATGCAATAGGAAAACATCCCTGCGTATTTACCCTACCATTATATTCTCCTTTAGGACTTCGCTGATGGCCACCATCAGAATTGAAATATTTGAATGGATGGACTTGACTCTGATCTTTGTTCTAGTATGACAGATCTGAATTTGTATGTTAGTTTTTGTTAAAAACAAGAGATCCTGTTTAACTAAATAAGAATATATATGAGCTTTTTTTTTTTTGCGAGGAACTGATCACAGAATCACAGAATCACAGAATTGTCTAGGTTGGAAGAGACCTCCAAGATCACCTAGTCCAACCTCTGACCTAACACTAACAAGTCCTCCACTAAACCATTTCACTAAGTTCAACAGCTAAACGTCTCTTAAAGACCTCCAGGGATGATGACTCAACCACTTCCCTGATGATAAACATGAACTTAACGTGCAGTCTGGTAATAGCAAATTACTTTACAACTCCAGCATTGAATAAACATTAAGAGAAAAGACCTGTCTGGTAACAAGTGGACATTGAGGTGTTTATTTATGGTTATAGTTCTGATTTGTTTAAGAAATGGATTCGATCTCTGCCTTGTACTTACATGTTTTAACATTCCTTCTGCTAACTGGTCCTGTGGTAGGAATTTTGTTCAAGGTGATACTTCCTTGTATTGAATCTATGTGATTGGTGGCATGCTTAAAAGTATATTTTATATTCAAAGTATTATTACAATCTGGCTTGGAGAAAGAATTGTGTAGTTCACCTCTGCTACTCAGAGATGCAAACAGACACATTCTTAAAGTTTGTTCTTCAGTCATATAACACATTCCAAGCCTTCATTATGCAACATACCTTTTTCCTGTGTAACAGTACATTTTGTATTTGTTTAATAGTATTTCTAAATACACAGAAAATTCTGAACGCATCAGTGTCCTTCATTTCCAGTATAGTTTCCTTACTATTATTATTCAGGACAACTTGTAAAACATCACAGGCTGATTCTTGGGTAACGTACATGTAAATGTAGTTTCAGATGTGTATAAACATTCCTAAAGCTTCTTAGGAATGCAGTTATGAAGTTGTCCAATGGGCCAAAATTTCTTCTGCTAGTAGTATCAAAGGTTGCTGTGTGTCCATGCATGGAATAGTTTAAAATTTTGATATTTCTATGTTTTGTAGGTGTTTGTGTAAGGAAACACTCTATGTTGATACATTGCTGGTTTTCCTTTCTTTTAACTCTTTTTTTCTTCCTTTTTTTTTTTTTTTCCCTTTCCCCTTCACACCATAGTAAAGAAAATTGTGAAAATACGAATAAGGAAAATTCCAATTTACAGTTTCATTTTTTCTTCCACTTGTAATGCCTTTCACTTTTTCTGAAGTATTCATTTAGCCTGCTAAGTGAACCTTCTCTTTGGATTTTTCTTTCTCCTCTTCTCAATTCACATAAGTCTTTGCTTAGCAATATTACCAAGGGCATGTGATGAGAGAAATCAAAATGAAAACAAAATAAAACAAATGCTTTGGTTGTTTGCTCTAAAGTATTCCCAGTGAGTTTCTTAATTTGAAAACTTCAGTTCTAACTTTTAAGTCATGGTTGAATGTATGTAATTATTTTTTAGTACTCATTAACGAACACTGTTTGCTTCTTGTCCAAGGGGTTTCTGACAATGCTCTAATAAAAATGATAAAAACGATTGCTTTCTCCTAATCCCATTGAAGTCAGTAGAAGTCTGCACTGATTTCAGTGGGGAAAGAGTCAGGTACTTTTCCACATTTTACAATTTGCACAACTTTCTCAGCCAAATTGCATAATGCAGGTGATATCCAGCATACCTCTGTCCAGAGGCTTGTTAATTTGATCTCAAGTGTATTATGACCTGCTTGTTTTTCTCTCTACTTGCTACCAATTCTCCAGCTGAAAAAGTAATCACGTAGGGGATCTTCTTCTCTGCATGTATGTATTTATATATCTAATGTGTTTGTATTTGCTAGTGGCCTCCGTATAATTTAATAAAATTGGAACTAATAATAAGCTTTATGAAGCTTAATAATTCATTTTTTTCGTAACATACTGTGAATCTGTTAACAGTTCAAGTACTAGAATTTTAATAATCTTGGGTGAATATGCTGTTTCATATTAAAATGTTCTGCTTTTAATGTGCAAGTAAAGTCTATGACAACTTTTATGAAGGTTAACTTGGAAATATAATTAAAATTTGTTGAGAGTTAAACTGAGTGCTTTATTAAGCATCCATTTACTTCTAAATTATGTTGCTCTATTTAGTCACTAAATGTGTGTTTTCCTGAAACATTACTTAAATTAAGGTGCTTAATTCTTGCAAGAAATCATTACAATAGTCTTTCTCTGAAAGAGATGCAGCAAATAATAGTGAAGCATAGTAAGCAATGCTTTCAATTAGAAAAATAGAATGCATTGAGAAGCTATTTTCAAACATAAGAAGGTTTGAATTTATACCTGACATGGTCTCCAATGAGCGGACTATGAGGTAGGAAGACAATGAAGTACAGCGGATTTGTCATATTTCTATATTTCTCAGAAAGAACTAAAGCACCAATGTTTCATCACAGTACTAGTATGTCATCACCGGAAGTACTGTTGCTGGGATTGTAAAACTTTATGAAATGACATAGCATTGCAGCAATGATCCTTGACTATTTGTAATTCATATGTTAAGGTACATGGAAAATAGATGTGAAAATGCCCCTGAAATGGTTTGTACACACTTAACTCATTCAGGCTATAGGAGTCCTAAGTAAGTCCTAATTAAATAATCCAGAGGGATTTATCAGTTGCATCTGGTTAAGCATTCCTAACTCCATGGAATATTCAAATTGGACTTTGAGTACGTGCATTTTCTTAAAAAAGAACTGAAGTTACCTTTTGTTTTCCATGGATCATGAGTATTCAGGTATCTTGTTTTATAATCTTAGCTGACTTGTGGTAATATGTTGTCCTGGTTTTGGCTACGATAGAGTTAGTTTTCCTCCTAGTAGCTGGTAGGGTGCTGTGTTTTGGATTAGGATGAGAAGAGCGCTGATAACATGCTGATGTTTTAATTGTTGCAGAGCAGTGCTTACACTAAGTCAAGGACTTTTCAGCTTCTCGCTCTGTCCTGCCAGCGGGCAGGCTAGGGGTGCAGCAGGAGCTGGGAGGGGATAGACCCATAGGACAGTTGACCCAAACTGGCCAAAGAGGTATTCCACACCATATGACATCATGCTAAACAATTAATATGGGGTGGCTGGCCAGGGTGGGGAGACTTTTGTTCAGGGATAGGGTGCGCATTGGTCAGCGGGTGGCGAGCAATTGTATTGTGCATCACTTGTTTTGTATACGTTATCACTAATAGTACTATTATTATTATTATTATCATTTCTTTTCTGTCCTATTAAACTGCCTCTATCTCAACCCACAAGCTTTCATTTTATTTATTTATTTATTTATTTTCCAGTTCTCTCCCCCATCATCCCATGGGGCGGGGAGGGTTAGCAAATGGTTGAGCAGTGCTTAGCTGCTGGCTGGGTTAAACCACTACATATGTTAATACACTCGTGACATTTGTCCAAGAATCTGAGCCTTAATAGGAACAAAGAGGGAAAAAAAAAATGATAATTTTGGTAACAGGCAGGCAAAATAGTCATATTACCTATAGCAAGAAATTATATTAAAAAGAATAATAAAAGACACTGAGGTATGCAGACATATCTTATTCAGGATATATATGTCAGACTTTGTATGTATTACTTTCCTTCTCTATAGCAATTAAGTTCCTTGAGAATAAATGCATCAGATATCTTCCAGAACGTCAGAATGTTAATATTGGGCCACATCGACTTTGTGTGTGTGTGTGTGTGTGTGTGTGTGTGTGTGTGTGTGTGTGTCTGTGTGTGTGAAGGTATATGAAAAGTAATCTAATACTTGTACTATAGGATAATTAAATAACATATTTCAAATGGAAGTTGTTGCTGGTCCTGAGAAAGAGATCTTATGGGCTGTATGTTTAGAAGTAACGATCGGTTCAGGAAATGTTTTAAAAAATACTTTTGACAGTGATCAAGGTATGAAAGTACAACGGAAGGTACTGAAAACACGAATTTGAGTCATCTATGCACAGCAGTGTGAGAAAAGATATACAGATATACTGGAAGTCACAGATACAGGGATGAGGTGTTCGAGGTCACATATTTGAGATTACTAGTGAGAGTTCTGAATATAACTATGATCTAATCCCTTAGAATCAAAATAGTGGGAGAAATACAATAAATTAATTAAATGCAATAAAAAAAAAAAGAATAATGAAAGAGATACAGCTGTGAATGAGGAGAAGAAGTTCACAGAGCGGAATAGACAAATAATTTCCAATAGATGTAATAAAGCATGTTGCTTTGGAAAGGAGATTTTTTGGTTTCAATAGAAGACAGAATAATGGAACTTTCTTTCTTAACTGAAACTTCTGTCATTCCTGTAATGCGACTCAGAAAATGACTTTATCAAAATGACACAATAAGGCTAGCAATGTAGTAGAAAATATATAACGTAGAGATGTCTTGACTGGAAATAATCATAAATTCCACTTCACTTTCTAAGAAGAGGAAAAACATTGTTTGCTGAAAACTTAGTTTTGTAAGGTGTTGAGTACTCAATTCCAGTTATTGCAAGAGCAATGGATATCCCAAAACAGGTTTACATAGGCCTGTTACTGTAGCTCTGAATTTATACAGTCTGTTTTGTGTTTTCACATCAGTTTTAGCTTTTACTTTCACAACCAGATGAAACATGAAAGATTAAG
Source organism: Anser brachyrhynchus (assembly GCF_964034855.1). Classification (NCBI taxonomy): domain Eukaryota; kingdom Metazoa; phylum Chordata; class Aves; order Anseriformes; family Anatidae; genus Anser; species Anser brachyrhynchus. The sequence continues at coordinate 132,452,454 of NC_137695.1, forward strand.
TCAAAATAACTGTTAAATGGAAGATGCCATCTACCTTTAAAAATGGTTTCTTACTAACCTCATTATTCTTGAGTGCTGTGAAAACAGCTTATGTGTCATAAATATAGAATTCATAAAGAAAAAAGGAGCTATTAAAGAACAAATCATCCAGATTCTGAAATACCATAAATTATCATTTGAGACAGATGTGTTTGAATATCTCATTTCAATTTGTTTAAACTGCACTGCCAGTAAATGAATGATTAAATCCATGAGCAAATAGAATAATGAGTAAATTTTTCGCAGTAAGATCAAAATCACTAGGTATGAAATGAAGACTATTACTCCTTTTAATACAAATTTTACACCTTGGTACTATTTATGTATAAAATTCCAATTACAATGAAACCTATATTTTATGTAGTGTTGTAGATGTCAAAAATCTGTACAAAATAAAATCATAATATCCTTTAAAGTCATATGTTATTTTTGGTAGAGTTCAGATGTTTTCAGAGCCAGAAAGCTGAGAGAATCAGTAGTTCGTCCTCTCTGCAAAATAAGTGTCTTCCTGAATAGAAAGAAGTTTTGTTCTGTTTGATATAACAGCAAACAACTTTTGGAAGACTGCCAATTTCCAAATTGATTATAATTGCTGTAATTGAATATTTTAAACTCTAGGAAGCGGGGTTTCATTTAAGCTGGTGTTTGTGTGACTGTATAAAACCAGAGCCAGATTTTATTTATTTATTTATTTATTTTGCTAAGTTATTTAGGAAATAGAAATGTTGAAAAGTGAATGTGTATCACCAGCAATTTTTCAGTTTGCTTAGCTAGATATGGACCAAATCCTGACATGTTTATTCTTCAAAGTTTTAAAATGGGAGAATCGTGTGGTAGTTTGTGGCAGAAACAGAGCATGTATGGGAAGATATTGGAAACCCTGGAAGGCAATGGGAACAATGTCTTCTTGAACTCCCAGAGTAGAGATAGAATTATATTTTGGTACACAAAGGCAGTCTTAAACAGACTTTAGTCAAATGAGAACATGAGAAGTAAATACATCTTATTATTCTTATTAAAGATGTAATATTTTTAAATCAGGAAAACATATTGGAATCTTCTGATAATCCATGTTAGAGACCTGTGTTCAACACTTAGGTATCTTGCATGATTAGAAGTGGTTTTCTGTTGATTTTAGGACAAAAAGCATATGAAAAAAATGTTAATGATCTTCCATTAAACTGAAATACAGTTTATACATTTCTGTGTTCCTTGATTCTTTTAACTAAAGAAGGGGTAAAAAAAAAAAAAAAAAAAAGAAAGAAAAGAAAAGAAAAAAAAAAGGTAGAGTACCTCAGCATATTTATATTACATATTATTCCCCACAATTAAAGAGTTGTATTCTGCTCCCAGGCTTACCTCTGACTGGTCTTGAAATTGTAAACCCACTTAAAAACATCTAAAACACCAGGAAGCTGTTTCAATGCAATGCAAAGTGGTGAAATTTGGTTGTTAACTGTTGATCCTCAGATACAGGAACAGTGGTCTTAGCAGCAATCTGTGTGAGTTGTATAACTGGTTTATCAGTTTGATATGTATAAGAATAATAATAGTGCAAAATGTCATACAAAATATTCTAAATTCACTACTGTCTTCTACTTTTTCATGACAAGCTAATTTCTGTGTCTGTATCCAATCATAGGAATAAATATTTTACCAAACAAGTTGAAAGTACATTTCTTTTAGTATTATAATCTGCTAAAGAAATGGACAATGAAGACATTAACTAGGCAAAAATCATATGCTGTAAGCCATGGAAAGATTTGAAGAAAATCGTTGCTTTTTCTATCCATCTGATCTATTGAAATTCATATTAAAATATAAAGTTTGATGTGATTTTCCTGGAAAAAAAAAATCTATAGGTACGTCAATATTCCAAAGTCTGACACGTTTATAAAGATTGAAGATATAAAAATAATGTGATATTCTTAATAGGCAGATTATAAAGCAAAAATTACTGCTTCTGTACAGTCAGTTCTATAGTGACAACTTTTCATTCATCATGGTTCCTTTAATCAGAAGGAGATTCAACTCTTCTATCAGCAGGATATTAAATTCAAAGTTTTTCTTGTGTCTTTAAGGTCTCAGACTCAAAATGTAAGATATGCTTAAGCAATTTGTATACAAATATGCAACAATTAAGAAGAAAAAAATTATTCCAGAGCTCTGTGGTAGCCATGGCAACTAGCTTCCACTGTACTTCATTTAGATGAATAAATCTGACAGCTAATAAGAATGAGTGTTAACATTTATTTATTTATTTATTTGTTTATTTATTTATGGAATTTCCTGAGCATTGTTTTCTGGGGAAAAATAATACTATCTATAAATAAAATAAATTATTATTGGTAGTACTTCTTGGCTGAAAGGAAATTATTCTACCATAAGTAGCATTTTTGATGTTTTCATGTTCAATTTTAGTTCCTATATAAGAATTTTTAAACACGTTGTTTCTTTTCTCTGCATTTTATTTAATCAGAGAAAATAGATTGGGGCTTGTCTTAGTTCTAGTGAAACTATGGATTTCAGTGTTTCATTGTCTTGCCTTTGGTATCTCAAGCTCCTCTAACTTCCTATGTAGCATATACAAAAATGTTTCATACATAACGAAAGTCCAGATAGGCAAAAAGACCCACATTATATATACCTAAATTTGTGAATAAATCAAGACGTCAGGGCTATGTTGGTGCTGGCAAGTGCCAGTTTATGCCAATGTAGGTCAGCATTGCCTTCATCCCACTTGTCCACATCCCTTTTTCTTGTGATCATACAGATTCCTCCCCGATGCCTTGGTGGGATTAACCCATGCAGGGTGTGCAGCCAGCAGACAATTTAGCAAAATACAGAATAGTATATGTAATTTTAACCTTCTAATTGAGATTGTATCAGGCAAATGTCAATGCTGGGCCAAGGGAGAAAACAATACTACAGAGATAGTTTGGCTTTGTAATAACAAATTAAAAATATCTGGAAAATTGAAACAATTTAGCGAGATCTTAAACAGCATTTAAAAATTTCAGGTGCCTAATTTCAGTCAAAGGAGATGGTTCTATGTAACACTCTCAGAGTGAAAACCTAATTTGCTCCTCTGAATCATCTGTGTCTCTCAAATCTAAAATATTTTCACTTTGGCAATTTGTTCACAAAATATCTAAATAACTTTAAAATTTTAGACTTAATACCACAGTGAAATCAGGAAGAAATCTTCTCATGGACTACAGCAGACTTTAAGAATCTACACCACCACCACCACCACCCTTTCTTTTCCTGTGTTTTGAAAGTATTGGTTCTTGTTATCTCAGTTTATGTATCTATGACAGCTAGAACCCTAATACTTACATAAGGCATGAAGTACACCGCAACTCTTCTCTTGAGCTCAGATTGAAAAAAGAATTATAGATACTTTAAATATATCAACAAAGGTACACTCAAGAGCAGCACATGTGCATTATTGTTTTAAAATCTACCACTGCAGATGTAACTTTGCATCTTTTTACTGTAACTTTGCAAATCCTCATGAGATCTTTAGCAAACATCAAGAATTTTAAAAAGATTTACTTAAAAGCAAATTGAAATTCTAAAACTCCCTCTGTACCCTACAGCAGTAATTCAGCTAGACTTCAAAATAGCATGCATGCTAAATATATGGCTAACGGTGCCATACAAATATTTGCATTTTTGTATTAAAAGTCTATTCAGGCAGATAATAAACACAAAATTAAGAACTGAAAATCACTTCCATTTTATTTCCCTCCCTCTCCCCATCTCTAAGAAAGCCAGTGCCATCTCCAAGTATTTTCTAAATAAAGTATAATGCATAATAGTTTCAATCATGTTGCATTACTTTGAAGCATGATGGAGTGTCACATTTACTTCCTTCTGCTTTTCAAAGTATGAAATTATGTACGAGATAAAAAATCACTCTAGTCACTATTATGAATTTAAACACTTAAAATTCTCTTTGGGTTTATCATTATGATGTTAGAAAGACATAGCTACAAGATTCTAACTGAGCTGTTTTTTGTTTTTTGTTTTTTGTTTTTTTTTTTTTTATGGTAAGATAAATTGCCATAAACATTCCAAAAGCAGGTAATAAAATATTTGTATTTGTTATATAAAGAAATCCTAAAACAGTAGCTTCTATCTTTAAGAATATGCATTATAAAAATGTTAGTATATTAATTAAATTATTGTCTAAGTATGTATATGTATGATCCAGCTATGTAGATGCCTTAAATTAATTATTTTATTGTACATGTATTTCCTTGGTAAAATTTCCAATATCATAATGTAATTATTTACTTTCCATGATACTGGGTTTGTTGATATTTCTATAAGGAAGTTAGATTTTGAGAGTTTTGTTTGTTTGTTTACTTGTTGAGGAAGAAGGACTAAAAGGTAAGAATAAATATAGGCAGATGTTGAAATAAATTTTATCTTTTCAGAAACCTTACTTTTGAATGACAGCAAGCTTGTAAATAATCAAATTTATTTTGCTTTAAAAAATATAAAATTTCAAGGAAAATATGTTCAGAATATTCACACCTTGTGTGAATATTTTTAACTTTGACCCAGAATAAAGGTAGTAAAGATTTCACATTCTTGAAATATGTTTTTCTTTTTTTTTGTCAATCTAGTCCTCTAGAACAAAACTAGAACAAAATTATTTAATATTATACTTTTCCTTTAAATTAATTGGTCTTATACTAGGAAAAACATTTGTTCCAGTCTCATAATTGCTGAAATTATTCTATGGCATTTGTCTGGATAATACTAAGTACTGAAAAGAAAACCTAAGTTTCCATGGCAATAGTTCAGTGCCGCAAAAGATTAAAATGGTCAGAAAAGATGTTTAGGCAAATTGAATTTATTATTCAGGCATTACCCATTATTTTTATCATATATTACGGGGAACTCTGGCAGAAACTTTTTTTAACAATTCAGTTCTTCTTCCAAGAAATACTGAATTATTTGAATCCTGTATTTTAGTCCACAGCAGTTCAGAATTCACTTCTTCTTCATTTTCTATTAGATTCAGAGTTTATTATTACTTTGCTGATGTTGATTTTCTTATTTTTGCTTTTTTTCCAACAGATTTAGTATCTTCTCTTTATAGATATATTTATATATAAAAGCCAGTATGCGTTTATACGAATATGTTGTAAAAATGTGTAAATATGATATAAAAATCAACACAAACTTTTAATTATAAACATATTTCACTAGGTTATATATATATATATATATTCGAGTAGAGTTCTCATCTGCAGAACTTCTATCAAGATAATTTTGTGGGAGCACTTTGAACTTTGGTTTTGAAAACTTGTTCTCTGACATCATAGCATATATCTAACATTTCTCTAACTTTTATATAGAATAAATAATAAATATTTATCTTTACAATGTCTTGGAAGTAATCTATTTTTTCTAAACAAATTGATAAGTATTTGCGTGCACTGGTGAGACTAGCTGGCTACTCCCACCCATAATCCCCTTTGCTGGATCTTCCCATACATCAACAGCAATACAATAATCAAGCAATATAATCTAAACCAAAATGTTAAAACTTTAATGCCCATTCTATGTATGTATCAGATATTGCTCATAGAAATCTATTTCATTTATCATTCTTTCAAAGAGAGAAGGGAAGGGAAGGGAAGGGAAGGGAAGGGAAGGGAAGGGAAGGGAAGGGAAGGGAAGGGAAGGGAAGGGAAGGGAAGGGAAGGGAAGGGAAGGGAAGGGAAGGGAAGGGAAGGGAAGGGAAGGGAAGGGAAGGGAAGGGAAGGGAAGGGAAGGGAAGGGAAGGGAAGGGAAGGGAAGGGAAGGGAAGGGAAGGGAAGGGAAGGGAAGGGAAGGGAAGGGAAGGGAAGGGAAGGGAAGGGAAGGGAAGGGAAGGGAAGGGAAGGGAAGGGAAGGGAAGGGAAGGGAAGGGAAGGGAAGGGAAGGGAAGGGAAGGGAAGGGAAGGGAAGGGAAGGGAAGGGAAGGGAAGGGAAGGGAAGGGAAGGGAAGGGAAGGGAAGGGAAGGGAAGGGAAGGGAAGAGAGAAGAGAAGAGAAGAGAAGAGAAGAGAAGAGAAGAGAAGAGAAGAGAAGAGAAGAGAAGAGAAGAGAAGAGAAGAGAAGAGAAGAGAAGAGAAGAGAAGAGAAGAGAAGAAGGAAGAGAAGAGAAGAGAAGAGAAGAGAAGAGAAGAGAAGAGAAGAGAGAGCAGAGCAGAGCAGAGCAGAGCAGAGCAGAGCAGAGAGAAGAGAGAAGAGAAGAGAAGAGAAGAGAAGAGAAGAGAAGAGAAGAGAAGAGAAGAGAAGAGAAGAGAAGAGAAAGAAGAGAAGAGAAGAGAAGAGAAGAGAAGAGAAGAGAAGAGAAGAGAAGAGAGAGAAGAGAAGAGAAGAGAAGAGAAGAGAAGAGAAGAGAAGAGAAGAATTCAGTTGGAAGGGACCTTCAGAGATCATCTAGTTCAACTGCCTGACCTCTTCAAGGGTAACCAAAAGTTAAAGCACTGAGGCATTAAGTAATGCCTCAGTTAAAGCAATGAGGACATTGTCCAAATGCGTGTTGAACACTGTATGGCATCAACCGCTTCTCTAGGAAGTCTGTTTAAAATCATGTTAACATGTTCAACAGAATATTTCCTGTCAGCTGAGTTTGTTAATTTTAATACAAGTGGAATAGGCAATTACATAGTCTGAGATGGGACCTAGCTGCAAACTTTGAACACATTCCAATGGAGACTGTCACAAATGTGCATTTACAATATCTGTCTGTCATTGGATTATCCATGCTAGGAATAATCACTTTTTGTCACCAAACTGAGTATGAGCCAAATACATACATGGAGGTACAACCCAGTATCATGTTAGCTTGAAAGAGACTATATATGAATAGTAGGATTCAGTTTCTAAGTCAGTAATTTAAAGTATATTTTTTAATAAATGGATATATAGTGAATTTTCAATAAAAGTTTTTTGAGGAAATTACGGTTCTCTTTTGCCCAATTCTATCTGGGAGTTATTTTTCAAATTTTGGAGGATAATTCTGAACAAGTACAACACACAAATTTTAATACTACGAACAAACAGACAAACTGCTTACCAGCTAAAATTTGTAAGCAAATGACCAGGATAATTTTTGGGGATGACTTTATTATTTTTGGAATAGTAAACTAGGATCTCAATCATGTGAAGGAATTTACAATACCTCATAAATATATTGCAATAACAGAATCGTGTAAATACTCTGTATCTAGAGAGAAACAAATGAATGTGAGATGTATAATTAGAATTTGAGCCTTTGAGTATTTGGAATCATACAGTATGGAATAGCCATCTGGGGCTGAGCCTCTATATACGTGCTCTTGCCGTCTTGAAAGTGCTTAATGTCAAGATACAAAAAAAAAAAATTGTCAGTTCAACACCAGGGACACATCTTGTGGGTCACAGGTCTAGTGAGAGCAGGTGCCAATAGACAGCTGGTAGATTTTCCACAGGGCAAATCCTATCAGAAGGCAATAGAGATAAACAAAAAAAGTAAAGAAATGTTCACTTTGTTCTGCTTTTTGTTGAACACTGGCTGAATTCAAGGCATGCATGAAATCAATATCTGGCATATAGACCATAAATTAGATGCATGCCTTGAAAGATGGACTACCCTGAGGACTACTAGTGAAATTACAACAAAGGGGAGACCAATACTCTACTTCTATTTGGGCCCCCTGAAGTCTAACCTTGTATCTGAACATGTGAAAGAACTACAGGAATTTCTGCTGAAGCATTACTGGAAAGTAAGGTGACATTGCATGACAGACCTCGAGGAACATTTTAATTTTTTTGGTTCATATCTTCAGTTGAGAAATAAGATTAATGTGTATAGGCACACACAGTACATTGTGAATATTGTATATTTTTTCTAAGGAGTATCTATTAGAAAATGTGATGTATGGATTCCAAGCAAAGGATGAACTTTCAAAGCTTATGGATATCCCCCTAGGATATAGATCATTCCACGTAATGCTAATTTTAGGAGAAACGTCAGCCTCTAAGGTACAAGTCCATATTAACTTAGTAAAGCCTCTGGGGGTAAATGACTATTCAAAAACAAACAAACAAGCAAACAAAATACACAACAAAACAAGTATTTCTGTAAGGTCTTAGATTTTAACAGGTTTTAAACTTCCAGGCATTTAATAAACTATTTTTGTAGGTAATTTAATTAATGAGCTTTTCTTTATATCTAGTGGTTATTCATTTGGGTTTTTCAGTTTGTGGCTTATTTCAAAATGAATAGAAGTTCAATATTTTTTTTCTCAGTAGAAATAGCTCTAGAGATATATCTAAACTATTGCAACTTTCACAGGTATTGCCTTGCCTCTAAGATACCTTCAGTATGAAAGGTTCTGTATAAATCCTAATTCCAATCTGTGTTTCTGCTCAAATTAATATAAATCTTAAGTCTGTGTACAGCAATTCATATAGTATAAAATAATATTAGTCCTGTTTATATTAGTTTTAACTTAGTTTTAGCATCAGCATGAAAAAGAAACAATGTCTCTGAAGTTGTTTCAGAAAACTACCATTAAAACAGCATATCCGACTAAGACCTTGATTGGATGGTTCATCTTTTTAGCATAAGTGTATATATACATATTGGACCAACTGGGAAACAAGGTCTGCTTGATGGAGTGGGAGGGTAAAACCTGTTCTGAAATTCAACTCATGATAGTTTTCCAGAGTAGCAAACCTAGGTTTTTAGTTTTCAGAGTATAAATTGATTATAGTTTTCACATTCTTTCTCAAATTCACTTGACATTGAAAGCAAGACTCAAATGTACAGAAGTTTTTAGAAGATATTAATTTAATCATAATTTAGTTATGATTACAAGAAATTTGATAGCCATTGAATTCTAGGGAGTAATGGGAAAGACATATAGCAGGTTTCAAATATACATTAATTCTGTATTTAGTTCTGACAGCTTATGGAGTAGTAGTAGCAACTGCTTTGTTGTACTCAGCATGTTACCAAGTAATCTGATTTGACTTCAGAATTGCTTTTTCTAAACAATCTTTTTCTCCCCCCCAACCTCCTCCCCCCCCCCCCCCCCCCCTTTTTTTTTTTTCTTTTGCTAAGGTGTTTTAGCACTAGTGGAAGTTGTCTTCCAGTTTTTTTTTTTTTTTTTTTTTAAGAAGGGGTCTTTCTGACAGATTTTTTTTGGGGGGGGCATTACATTAATACATTAATACATTACATTAATAATTATAAATGTAATAGTTTTTAGTCTCAGAGACTATCACTGTTGGAGATCTTGAGCAAAACTTCATAAGTGTGGGGTTCTACTTCTTATTAGATGCATATATGCTTTTCAGAGGTTCATGGATTATTTCACCAAAAACACCAAAGTTAAGCTTTGAATAGAAAATGAAATAAAACACCTACAGACTCAAAAGCAAAGCAGAAAGGAGGATGCAGAAACATACTGATGCAGTCACCACTATGCAGAAATTGCTGCCACTGGAAATTCTGGAAGACATATAAATATAATTTTAATTAATTATGTTCAGTTTGCATATTAGGCCTGCAAGACTGTACACAAAATTGATATGTACATTTACAGTTTGATTCAGCTCTGAATAAAGCCAATGGACATAGTGGTGGAATACAAAACCACTTAGGAGAATTTACAACTCAGAGTTTATTCCTGCCAAAGAGCAGCAATGAAGGTTGAAATATGTGATAAGCAGGCCAAGGTCAATGGAATTTTCAGCTCACTTGAACTAGTTGCTCTGAAGAACTCACACATTACTTCAAACCCTTTTGTCAAATCAGGAAAAACACAGTTAATATAACTGTTGAGTACCAGTGAGAACAGCGTTATACAACCTAAGGCTTTCAACAGTGGCATTAAGAAGGAGACAGAAAGGGAAAGCACCATGGAAGGCTCCTCTCTGTCACAAGACTGGGACCACAGGTGCTGTTAGGCACAGTCAGAGAGAAGTGAGGTCCTATAGTCATTGCAGGTCTCCTGTCTGGCAAATATTTTCCTTTTCTTTTCTTTCCCTAGAGAGGGAGGAAAGACAACAGGGCAGGTTGAAGACGGGTCAGGAAGACCGACTTTTCTGTTCTATCTGAACATTTTTCACATGCCACCAAAGAGAAAGGACATTTGACAATGTAGGAGCTGCTTGAGGAAGAATGGGGAGAATGGGAATAGGAAAAAAAAAAGGAGAAAAAAATAAAGAAACAAATATACTTGTCTCTTTACTACAGAGAAAAAGAGTAGGAAATTAGCTACCAATGAAGTAAATAGGTGACTGAGATTTCCTGACCTTCACTGCAGGAGAACATGAAAAAGGGAGGAGCTATAGAAATGACCGAGATTTTGATTTAGTTTTGTTTTTGTTTTAACAGAGGCAGAGGGAGCAAAAACATGAATATTTGTATGGTTTAGAAGCATGATGTTAAGATCTTCAAGGTTAACATAAAATGTGCTTAAGACATAGACAAGTTTGGGAATTGATACTAATTTTAGAGGAAGTCAGTCTCCCTTATAGTATGGCAAGCCAAGTGTATTTCTCCAGTCCTAAATATCATGAGATAAACAGAAATCTCCTACAAGGAGAAGTCAGATCCTATTAACAGAATAAATACACTGAGTAGAAATTGTTAAGAATCATGAATGATTTGGGGAAATTTGATATTTTATTTTTTTATTTTCTACTTCAGTCTGTTCATGCTCATTGATCCTTGGATGCCTTTCCATGTGTCCAAGCCAATGACTAAACATATCATAACTCCTCTGGGAAAAAAAAAAAAAAAAAGGAGAGAGAGAGAAAGAATGAATTATTAAAAAATGACAGTGGTATTTTAAGAGACGTTGCTTTTCTGCAGTATGAGTAACACTATAGGTCTATTCACATATAATTGCTGTTGCAAGTTATCACAAGTTTAGTGAATAAATTAGAGTGGATTACATCAGGAAAGGTTGACAGTATGCAACATAATCACACTGTGATGTATATTACAATAACATTAAGTCTGTCATCTGTGTATTATATCTGAAAAATCTGTCCCTTGATGCTTGCTTTTTATAAAGCAACTCAGAATTTGGTGACTCATTTATTCCAATCCTCTCTATTTTTTCTATATATAGTGAACTTAATTGAAATATTCATACCACTTATACATAATTACTTTCATGTCTATTCATGTACATTTGTAGCTCTTTTCTATTGGAACTTGGCTGAAATAATTCACTTTAACAATATGTTATGATGTTCTTTTATTATCGATTGCTGTTTGAAAAAGCAACCATTTCACCTAGGCAGTACATTAGTGCCTTATTCATGGACTACTGTAACTGAAAAGCCCCAATGACAGATAAAAAGTCCAGATTTTATTTCTTTTATTATGTTAAAAGGTACTGAAGATACAATAAGTCTACTGCCAGATTTCTAATTGTGGATCTAATAGGTTAAACTGTTAATTTTGTCTTCCCCTAATCAGAGATTTACTCAAGATTGCTCTCATTCACCATACACCAGAACAAAGATGGTGTTAATTCAATGCTGAGAATAAATGCTTAGAAGCCATTTAGTCTTTGGGGTTTTGTTCTAACAGACCCCCAAAAGATATTCCTTGTCTTCTGATGTATAATAGACATTCAGTAATTATGGGTCTAAAAATTACTGCTGCTGGAAGCTGGCATACCTTCATGCCCTTTGATGGAGATGCGTCTTTTTAAAACATGAAGATCTCATCCCCAGTTAGCAGTGTGCAGATATAGATGCATTTGTATGCATTCAGGCATTAGGAATTAGGAGAAGTCTGGCTGGAAGTCTTACATCAGTATTCTCACATTCAAATCCATCTCAGGTTTACACCCATCTCTTAAACAGAGAGGATTCACTGTGTGCAATAAAGGCACCATTTTGTCCTCTACTAGCAGGTGAATAAAATGATCAAACTTCTAAGTATTGTGGAGAATTATGAATTTAAATGTAATCATATTACATGACCCTTATGATATCTATGTAGATGAATGTATCAATTTCAGTCACAAGATTGGCTGCATGAGTCTATTCAAATAGACACATGGTCTTACTTCAACCTCTTTAGTAAAATTAGGATAACTGTTCATGACGAATAGCACTGGCTGGCTCTGTACAGAAGTAAATAATATTTCCAGCATTTCTAGTAAAAGGCCATAGACTTTGTATTGACCTGAAAGTTCAGTATATTGATCTGGGATTGCCTGGGCCCAATCTAATTTTATTTGTTTAAAAAAATACCTAATAATAAAGTGTCAACTACTTAAACTTCTTTATGTTAATCTCTGTGCATCCCCTCTGAGGTTCAAGTGTGGTACACCTAGGCAGTCTCTATGTAATAAACAACCATCCTTTTGCTGAGACTGAGGAATGCTATAGCACAACTTCCAAATTTTGGCTGGTGATCAATGAGAAAGAAGCAGACTGTGCTAGGCGAATGTATAAAAGTAGCCCCAAACTGACCTCAAGAACAAGAAAGGACAAATCCCCACCAGGAACATGATGATCTGTCAGAAAAGGTGTAAGTGTACTGATGAATTCTGGGAAATGGCCCCCTCTGATTTTGATAAAGGAAGACTAAAACCACCAACTGTCAAGCATAACACCACACCCAAGGCATAGAAACACACTAGCCTTTGTGTAATATTTAAAGTATTTTATTAGTGAGACTTTGGGGCCTTAACTAAATAATTTATCATACTGCTAAGATACTAAATGGAGTAAGAAATTCTAATCTCTATCTGTACGGTGTGTTCCCTTTTGCTCACAACAAGATTCTCACAGCAACAGCTCCTGCCAGTCTCAAATGGTTATTTTTCCAAAGGCTGGAAACCATAGATATTTTCATTTCACAGTTTGAATAAGGAATAGATGTTTGAGAAATCCTAAAGGAGATTTCCTTGCAAACTGGTAACTTTGAGTTCACTAAGTAGTTCAGTGTGCAGTGAGACATGCGAATTAGGTGTCTGATGGGAATTTAGAAAGAATTCCTTCTTTTAGAATGATATTTCCATGCCACTGAAAGCATGGTTTTATATGCTCCCGGTGTTTAGTGGCTTACACAAGCCTGGAAGAAACCTCTGCAGTCTTCAAATCCTATTCCCATAGGCAGTCATGTAATACAAGTGTAGAAAGATGCTCAGCAAACATTACACAAAGTACTTCCAAAAGCAGATTGAAGACTGTCCAATAAATAAATAAATAAATAAATCTCTGTTGTAATCTCCTGTCCAATGAAGTTCTCTCTGACTGGAAAAGGGGAAACATAACCCCCATTTTTGAAAAAGAGAAAAAAGGAAGACCCTGGGATCTACAGGCCAGTCAGTCTCACTTCTGCCTGGCAAGACCATGGAAGAGATCCTCCTGGAAACTATGCTAAGGGAGATGGAAAACAAGGAGGTGACTGGTGACAGTCAACATGGCTTCACTAAAGGTAAACTGTAAATTTAAAATTAACAAATAAAATTAACAAATTGTAATAAGGGTAAATATGATGAGGTTGCAGCATTGCTGGATAAGGGAAGAGAAACTGACATCATCCACCTAGACTTGTTATCCCAGCATTGGAGCAGCCAGATGACAATGTGCTTGTCTGGATGATGGCTGAATTTTTTCCCGTATCTCACAGCTCAGCCAGTGGTAAGGATCATGTGGTTATTGTTGCGTTTATAAGTTCTGCCTGTACCTCCTCCTATTCTCATGATGGTCCAGTTTCAGAGTAGCCTGCCTCATCCACTTCTTCCTCCTTCCCCTTCTTAGTAGAAATTTCTTCCCTTACTAAATGAGCTCACTTTCACAACCATTGTTTCTTCTTGAATATGAAGGTGACATGACCCAGCATGGGTAGGTTCTCTGTTTCAGCCACAGGGCCTGTTGTGGTTGAAGTAGCTGCAAGGCCTGCTGGAGTGGTTGGTTTGGCCACAGGACTTGTCATAGTGGTTGGAGTAGCCACATTGTTTGTTGCAAGCATTGGATTAGCTGCAGGGCCTGCAGGAACTGTTGTTTTGCCTTCAGAACCTTCTCTTCCCCTTGAGGTCACTGAATAGTGTTGAACAGGGCTCAGTAAGCGTGGGTCAAGACCCAGCATGTTCCAGTCTCTCTGGAATTGCCAGGATGACAGCATACTTTTTCCAAATATTTTACTATTTTTTTTCAGGATTCTGCACCGGTTAAGGGGTGAAGTTCCAAAACACTGGAAGTGCCCACTGCTCATAGTATCTCACATGCCCTGCCACTTGTAATTATCCTGTCTCAGGGCAGATATCTGTGTGTCTTTCTTAAATAGTTGTTTAACCTTAAAAACAAACAAACAAACAAACAAAAAAACATTCAGGAGACATAGCAATAAGAACATGCTGGTTCAGACATCCCAAGGATATTCAAAAATCTCAAGAGTATTGTAATTAGCCTGGAGGAGAAGGAGAAGGTGGAGGAGAATGGGAAAGGGAAGGAGAAGGGGGAAGTGCCCCCCTCATCTTCCACTGTTTCTCCCATAGATTGGCTCTCTGAGGTGAAAAGGTAAACAGTGTAATTTTTAATAGTTTCTGAGAGATGGTTCCCAAAGTATGAAGATGACAACAATGTAGAGAGTATCATAAGCCATTGTTACACAGTACGGTGAAAAGATAACCTTAAACCAGCCCCAGGGATGATAAACAACACGATGGGGAACACATACTACAAATATGTTACACAACACAACTCTGAGAACAAGCACAACAACTCTGAGAGAAAAAAAAATAATAATAAAAAAAAATCAACATTGAACATTGTGATCAGCAACTAGTAAACTGATATAATGCTTATAACAATTTTGTTTTAACACACTGGTGTGATCTGTTATTATCTCAACCCTGTGAACCCCATGTTGGGTGCCAAAAAGACTGTTGCGGTTTATCCTGGCAGGCAGCTAAGCACCACACAGCCATTTGCTCACTCTTTACCCCCAGTGGGATATGGATAGCAAATGAATTCCTCGTTTGGTTTTGCTTGTGTGTGCAGCTTTTGCTTTACCTAGTAAACTGTCTTTGTCTTGACCCATGAGTTCTTTCACTTCTACCTTTCCAATTCTCTCCCCCATTCCATCTGGGTCTCCCCAGATGTATGTTGTATGGTACTTAGCATAGGTCTCCCCAGTTGAGTTGTACGGTACTTAGCAGCTTGCCAGGGCTAAACCACAACACAATTAAAACACCAGTGTGTTATCAACATTATTCCCATCCTAAATCCAGAACACAAGAATGCTAAAACTCTGGGAAAAAATATCTTTTTTTTTTTTTTTCTGTGCCATTGTAATCCTACTCAAATGTAATATGTATGTATGTTATTTAACTAAATAACCTTTTTGAGTGAAGACATTGCTAGAAATTATAAATATTCATTGATATGCTGTAGTGGTTCATGACATATCTCCCTACAAGATTTTACTGTTAGTGCATTGAGATATCAAATGATGAAAAAGAAAAACAAAAACAAAAAAAAAAAAACACAACCAACACCTGGAACACCTGGAACATTTCCAAAACAGTTCGGTGTGTCCAGGTTTTATTATAAGCATTTTCAAAGCACTCTTTCAAACTTTCAATTATATAAACATTCTTATTCTATGGTGAGTTAAACTTTGATGACTGCCAGGTGCCCACCAAGCTTCTCTCTCACTCCCCCTCTGTCTCAGGACAGAGGGAGAATAGACAAAAAAGCTCATGGGTTGAGATACAGCCACCAATTACAATTGCAGAGGAAGAAGATTCAACATAGGGAAAATTAATTTAATTTATTGCCAATTAATAACAGGGTTGGATAGTGAGAACTAAAACCAACCAAACAAAACAAAAACAACAGCAAAAACCAAAGAAAAACAAGTAAGCAAACAAACAAAAACACATTCTTCCCACACTCTTCCTCCGAAGTTCAACTTCATTGTCAATTCTTCTACCTCCTCCCTTCCTCAAGAAGTGAAAGGAGGTATGTAATGGGGGCTATGTACAGTTCATAGTATCATAGAATCATAGAATGGTTTGGGTTGGAAAAGAGCTTAAAGATCATCTAGTTCTAACCTCCCTGCCATGGGCAAGGACCCATCCCACTAGACCATGTTGCCCACGGCCCCATTCAGCCTGGCCTTGAACTCTTCCAGGGATGGGGCATCCACAGCTTCTCTGGGCAACCTGTACCAGTGACTCACCACCCTCCGTAGTAAAGAATGCCTTCCTTATAACTAATCTGAATATACCCTTTTATTAGTTTAAAGCCATTCCCCCTTGTCCTATCACTGTATTCTGCAAAAAAGAGTCCCTCCTCAACTTTCCTGTAAGCCCCCTTTTGGTATTGGGAGGTTGCTATAAGGTCTCCCTGCAGCCTTCTCCTCTTTGGGCTCTCAACAACAACCCCAACTCTCTCAGACTGTCTTCATAGGAAAAGCTATCTTCATCAGCCCTCTAATTATCTTCATGGTCCTCCTCTGGACCTGTTGTAATAGATCCATATCTTTTTTATGTTGCAGGCCCCAGATCTGAATGCAATGCTCCAGGTGGGGTCTCATGAGAGCCCAGAGTATGAAAATCACCTTCCTCAACCTGCTGCTCTTGATGCAGCCCAGGATATGGTTGGCTTTGTGGGCTGCAAGCACACGTTGCCGGCTCATGTTGAGCTTTTCATCAACCAACACCCCAAGATCCTTCTCCTCAGGGCTGCTCTCAATCCATTCTTCAAACAGCCATTATTTGTGTTTAGGATTGCCCTAGTCCAGACACAGAACCTTGCGCTTGGCCTTGTTGAACTTCATGAAATTTGCACAGGCCCATCTCTTAAGCCTGTCCAGGTCCTGGATAGCATCCCTTCCCTCCAGCATGTTGACCGCACCACACAGCTTGGTGTCATATGCAAATTTGCTCAGTGTGCACTTGTGCACTCAATCCACCATGTCACCAACAATGATCTTATATAGAGATCTAGATATTGCTTACTATCAGGAGTGATAGAATCTTCTTAATTTTAGTGCTAGTTATTTATTTGCTTATTTATTTCATTTTTGGTTACCTTTTTTTTCAATGATGTAATAAAGTAACACCAGTCACTATTTACAAATGAGAGTAGAACTGCCACTTCCTTTTATAAACTTTCTGGATATGCGGCTCAATCTTAATATTCTAATTATTACTCAAGATTGTGTCACTAGTACAGACTAAACCTAGATTTGTTCCTCCATTCCTAATAGGTGTTTAAGTTTAGGTTGGGAAAAGATGTCTTCCAGTTCATAATGCTAAAATAATCCTCCTTCCTCTATGACTTCTATTCATTAATAAACATTACATGGTATTTTAACCTTGTTATTCTAAAATCTTGTTTATCAGCAAAGGGAAAAAACACCTTATATATAAATCCAATAATTTATTGTTAATCTAATTGGAATCTTGGCACTGTAAGTCAAGAACAATTTTTTTTTATATCTAATTATAATAGGAAAAAAAAATACTTCCATGGTGGAATAAAACCTAAATTGTAGTAATAATACAAGCAAAATTACAACACGTTCATTACACTCACATTTCCATATCTCTTGGAGGTGGTTAGCTTCAGACTGCTGAGTTGAGAATTATAGCAAGTCATCAGACTCTGGAATACTCTGGTAGGAAAAATATGATATTCATGTTGATGGTTTCTTCTTCCTCACTCTAGGATATACAGGTTTTAACACCTTTGCTTTCTTCACTGGTTTTCTGCTTCATACTGCACACAATTTTATTATATATTTTGCCTTTTACTTATACATGCTACTTCCTTTTTCTCCTCATTACCCCTAAACTTGGTTTGTCTTGCATTTCTTTTAAGTAACATTTGGTGAGTTGCTTATTGCCATGGAGTCTCCAGTGCTAAACTTCTGTCGCAAATTTTATCATGCCTTTATCATGAAATTAAGCTCTGAAGTGAAGAAACTTAAAGTATCTAAATGATGGCCACTAGCTCCTTAGACCCATCTGAGATCCCTGCTGTCCCCTAATCTGTTTTTTACAGATATGAGAAGACTTTTGTAAGTTTGTTGTCATATCTACAAACTCCATTCAGATGTCCTGGACAACCAGTGAATCTGAAGTAGTGTTGTGCAAATACTGTTTAAACAAATAAGCAAAACCATTGGTGTCTACTTTTGAGTTATATATTACACATAGCTGGTGTTGTTGAATAAGTGAAGCGTTCTGTCATGCTAAAGGATGCTGTGGGTCAGCTACACAGACCTATAGGCTCGCCAGCTGCCCTGAGGGAGCCTAAATGTCTACATCAAGTGTACCTGCTTACATTCAAGTATCTGCAGACTGATGCTGGATCCACTCCTGTCTTCCACATTCCTTCATACTCCTTTGTATCTGAAGGGAGCTGTCTCATAATGGAAAACTGAAAACACATTTGAGCTCCATCACTTACCACAGTGGGTTGTTACAAACAAACTCATTCCACTTGCTGCACTCACCCACTACAATTTACTAATTCCAAATCAGATATTCTGAGCCCTGAATATTTAATTTTATTAGGAAAACTCATTCTTGTAAGAGAGATGCAAATATTGCATGAAAGTTGCTTTTTTTTTTTTTTCTTGGCGTTTTCATGTGTTGGTTGCAGTTCTATCATTCCCATGTAAGCAGATGTATGACCTTGTTTATACATACATATACACGTATGATCTTTAGTTTATACTCTAGTAAAGATGCTTATATTAATGGTTACTTCTAGTGCTATGCCAGCTCTTGTTTATCACTTTGTTTGCCTTACTGTGATCTGTAAGACAGTGCATAATGCATGCAATGTCCTGCCAGCAGGGACAGATAACAGCAACACACAGGGATTAAATGACACTGATTAAAATTTCAGTAAGTTTATTAGGCAAGAGGTACCATCAAGTAACTCACTGCTAATGGTAAATACTAATAAGCCTACTTGGTACTAACATTTAACTTGCCTGAATTTGATCTGTTCTTTAGATACAATTACATGTATATATAGTTACAGTTTTAACTGTTGATTCTTCACGTGATTTTTTTTTTTTTCAATGTAATTACTTTGGAACAGCAATTTCTCTTAAACTTATTCACGGGAAAAAAACAAGCAACGAACAAATGAACAAATGAAAAGAGAAGGCATTTATTTACTGTGATGTTAACAGAGCACTGGAACAGATTGCCCAGAGAGGTTGTGGAGTCTCCTTCTCTAGAGATATTCAAAACCTGCCTGGATGCTATCCTTCTCTAGGTGATCCTGCTTGGCAGGGGGTTGGACTGGATGATCTTCAGAGGTCCCTTCGAACCTCAACCATTCTGTGATTCTGTGAAAAAGCAAGCAAGCAACCAATCAACCAAAACAAACAAACAAAAAAGACAAGCTACATGTTTTAAGTAGCTTTAATGTGTCAGTGGTATGTGATCCGAGTCTCAGATCCCATGAATATCTATGATATAGTATGATCCTTTGAAGCTCTGTAGTGATAGCCATTAATTTCAAAGGATTTAGAATATGTTTATATCTATATATATTTGTAGACTGACTTGTATTTCAATGAAAATTGGTGTCCACATACTCATCTTTCAAATTTAAACTCAGCTGTTCTGCCTCAGGAATTTTTATTCATTTTTAATTTCCTGTGAGCAAAAAACTTCTGGTTAGCAGCCTTGATTAGTCTATACACGTGGAGGACATTCTACGGTAAGCAAGCATGTCAAAATTGAATCCACAATGCAACTTCATCTTATTGTTGCTTCTTAGTTTGTCCACCTAGTGATCTGCCATAAAATAAAGTTAAAAACCCAGTGAAATCAGTAAATGCAGGATATAACCAAATGCGTTCGAGCAGACTAGCCATCCCCAAACTTTCAAACTTGGGCACTACCTACAACTGTCTGAACTGACTGACATTTTCATTCTGTGCATGGAGTCTGTTGCTTTCATAATTTGCAATTCATCAGTCTTCCACACTGAAAACTGGAAGGCAGGCTTGGTTAAAAAAGTCAACAGCAAGCATAGTACCTCAACAAAGAATGTATCGTAAAGATACATGAAGAAGAGTCTTAATCAACCCCTACTCTCTACATTTTGTTTTCTTATGGGTTAAGAACTATACAGAAGATACGTTTTTATTAGTTTGATTAGAATTAATTATTCAGCATTTATCATTACTATAAAAGAAATGATACATTTAGATAATTCTAGAGACCACCTTCACTTAATTATTCTGAAGGAGAGCTCTTTTATTGTACAATTAAAAGGTGACAGATCATACATAATTTACTTCCTTTTATGGATTGCAAATTACTTTGAATTTATCTCAGAACATCATTTGCAATTTTGAGTTTGTAATTTCACTCACAGCGCAATGTGATTGAATACACTTTCTTTTGGTCACATAAGCTCGAGTTCAGAGAATCACAGAATCACAGAATGTTAGGAATTGGAAGGGACCTTGGAATATCACCTAGTCCAATCTCCCTGCCAGAGCAGGAACACCTAGATCAGGTCACACAGGAACACGTCCAGGTGGGTTTTGAATGTCTCCAGAGAAGGAGACTCTACAACCCCCCTGGGCAGCCTGTTCCAGTGCTCTGTCACTCTCACCATGAAAAAGGTTCATCTCATATTTAAGTGGAACTTCCTATGTTCCAGCTTGCACCCATTGCCCCTTGTCCTGTCATTGGATGTCACTGAGAAAAGCCTGGCTCCGTCCTCCTGACACTCACCCTTTACATATTTATAAACATTAATAAGGTCACCCCCTCAGTCTCCTCTTCTCCAAGCTAAAGAGACCCAGCTCCCTCTGCCTTTCCTCACAAGGGAGTTGCTCCACTCCATTAATCATTCTCGTGGCTCTGCGCTGGACTCTCTCAAGCAGTTCGCTGTCCTTGAAGTCAGGGGCCCAGTACAAGTTCTCTCCCCCAGTTTGGTTGGACTATTTTTTGTCTGCATAGTAGACAGCGTTAACATGTTATATTCTCCTGCTCTTCAGAAAGGATTTTTGCAAAGATCTGACAGATAAAATTAAGCATGTAATGTTACAAAACTACAAAAATTTCCTCCAACTCTCTTGTTTGTGTGTAGAAGTTTGTAGTTCATTATAACTCAGATATTTGTCCTTTAAAGATGAACTGATAAGGGATGTATTATATCTAATGAAACTAATTATGACAGAACTGCAGTTGTTTCTCTAAGTTGTTCTGAAAAAACAGCTACAGCAATGAAGAAAAATATTGTCACTTTAATATATTTTTTTGTTGTTTCCTGGGATTTGTGATCATTACCTTCATGTACTATTGGCTTCTCACAGCCATGCCAACCCACAGTCGGAGCCAATGTAAAGTTTCAGCTGTGGAAAGGACCTGGGAAGCAATTTTGCTTTTACAAGAGAAACAATGAAGTTTTGAAAGTTACAGTTTTTTGCCTGTTATTCTTATTTATTTTGTAACTTTATTCATTATTCCATATAATTTTCCTGAAGGTGCTAATGTAATCATCTTAGGTGTTGTGTGGGTTTCTTGAAAATAATGTCATTTGTATTCCTTCCTTCTGCATCCTTCTGTTCATTTCCTCTCTTTCTTTTTGTTTTGTTTTGTTTTGTTTATGTTTGTATGCTTTTCTCTCACACAGATTATTTCCTTCCTTCCTTCTACATCCAAACCAACTTCTACTTATCAACCATTTTTAACAAAATGCTGGGAAACTACAGAGTACAGGCTGAATAGTTGAGGCTGGGTAATTTCTCTACATGGAGTTTTGACCTTTATAGTCAGATTCCAGCTTATCATAGCAAGTTCACTGTGCAGAAATAAAACAATCTTCTATTTTGGACAACAGCAATCATTCAGGAGTGCAGAGAGGTTACAGCCATCTTGTCATCAGTTCAGCTTCTGTAAATCACCAGGTTTTTCAGCTGCATAGAGAGTTTATTAGAACTCAGATATGGATAGGTTTGGCAAAAAAAAATGTGAGATTTCAAAGTGCTAATCCATATGGGATGGAGCTAAATCCTGTTGAAGCTTTATTGCATTTTATCACAAAAATAATCACTGAAACTATGGAACTGAACCAAGGAAAACTGTATTCATATTAAATTTCAAGAGACTTCTTGGAGAGAGGATTTCCTTCCTTCCTTGCTTGCTTGCTTCCTTGCTTGTTTGTTTCCTTCCTCGCTTCCTCTCTCATTCTCTTTTTCTCTTTCTCTCTTTCTTATTTTCCCCAGATCAACACATTCATATACAAAGTTCAACAACTTTATTTTTATTTTTATTTTTTTGGTTTAGATTTATTTTGTTTTTAATAAAAATGTATTTCATTGCAAAATTCCTGTGCAATTAAAATTTTCAGATTGAAAAAGTAACAAAATTTTCCCTGTAGACCACTAAAAATAATAATTGTCCACTAAATTAAATATATATATATATATACACACATATATAATGAATCTGTGGGTAACTTAGTTGGACAATGTGTTATCATCAAAAGAATGAAATTGCCTGGATGTTTTCAGCAGATGCTTTAGACAGTTTTAATTTAATGCAAATTGATATTAGACAACCCTTTCGGATACTGAAGGTAGTGTTTTCATGGTGATTCAACAGCTATCTTCTGCTCACTGTCTTAGAAAATGGGAGTAATGTTAAAAGCAAACAATTGGACCATAAGTTAAGAAAAAATATTGTTTCCTGGATGGTTCAAAACAACTGAGATTGATGACCTCATTTATATAAATTAATTTTTTTTAACCCCCAAAACCTGTGGCCTTTACTTTTTATCCTGTTGAACAGGTTGCACTGACATAACTATTGAGCTGACAGGGAATACATAGAGAAGTTTTGCCTTAGTATCTCACTAATCAAAACCACATATTTCTACTAAAGATAACCTTTATTACGCAATCTCATCTCTCTCTCTCTCTCTCTGTCTCTCTCAGCACAGAAATAATTTGGAATTTAGTGTCTTTATCTATCTGTCTCATTCCTTTCTCTGAATGTGTGAGATAAGTAATTTCATTAACCAAACCTTCTTAGCTAAAGGATACAAATGGCCTAAGCTTAATATTTCTTGAGCAAATTTAAACTTTGGAAATACCAGAAGTTTAGTGGTGCAGAAAAATCTAACCTGGCTTGTCAGGTACAAATTTTTAAGAAGTTAACTGTAGACAGTTGGATGATAACTGAAATTAAAAATAAATAAATAAAAAATCAGACTATCTCTTACAACATCTCTAACAAGAGTTAATTAATTATTATTAGTAATAATAATCATAAAAATTAAATGGTACCTATAGTTTTATTTCTAGTATCAGGACAATAAATGCAGGTAAGAAAGCAATTATGAATTAACACATCAAGGAAAACAACACACCGTGGAAACAATACTGGAGATTGCACTAAAACTGCTATATTGCTTCTTATGGTAGGAAATGACAAACTATCTTTTCATATTTTGTGTATTTCACATACGCACAACAATATGTACTGAGTTAAGAAATAAAGAGCACTTTTTTTGATAGTCATAACCTCACATATAATAAATGCAGCATTTAATAAAAAATCAAGTAATAGAGTTCAAACAGTGCTCCAACAGCATGGAGACCAGACCTAAGTTATTGTTTGTTATTTCCTTTAGCAGGCAGTATTTCCAGCTTTTTTTTTCTTTCTTTTTTTTTTTTTCCTTCCCTCAAATGTTTCTCTATCAATAGACCATATAAAAAAGTACATTTCAGTATGATGTTAAAAGACAAAAAACACGAAGATTTCTTGTTTGAAACAGTAAAGCTGTAAGCAATCCTCCATATTTCCCATAAAGATTAATTATCAGAGCAAAGTCCTTCCTGCATATTAATGTGTATGTATACCTGGAAAAGAAGGACTGCAGTCTATTTAATTTCTACCACGGTTTAAGACCACAGAATCCTCCTCCAGCATTTTGTAGGAATAGACAGGCAATTGCAATCACCTAAAAGAGTTTACCAGTGTCTTCAGTGACTATTTCTATTCTGGCTTAATTAAATCAACTTCTGTAAAAAAAAACAAAAATAAAAACAAAAAAAAAAACTTAAGTCTTAAATAGTATGAACTGAAAACAGCAGAGGATGAGAAATCCATTATAAATAGTGAGAACGGCAGCCAGACAACAGTCAGCGGCAATATCTTTCACGTGTACTTCTAATGAATAACTCTGAGACATCACACCAGAAGGCCAACACTTGGGCAGAAAGATCATATTTAATGCCCTTTGTATAATCAGCTTCATCACTAATGACCTTCATGTGTGATCCCCTCATGTTCCCAAATGAATTATATCACAGAATTGAAAGTCTGTTGTAGTTCAATTCCTGCCCTACTGCAGCTTCGGTATTCTTATATTTGTGTTTATCCACAGTACTTGTTCCATATACAGAGTTGTGTACGGCCCACGTTTGTTATTTATTATCCACTATACTGTGCTGTTTTGCAGCATATGACCAAGATCTACTTCAAGTAATAAAGTAAAGTAACCAACCACCATTTATTGCAATAGCCATTTAATCATGCAATTAAGGCTTTTTGCTCTGGCTGAAGATTTGACCAAATTTTTGGAAAGGATCAAATGTGATCATTCTTAAAAAGCAAAAGAGACACTTTAAGTCTAAACACTAAATTCATAAGCAAGTGAAATAAAGGCTCAAATAGTTATATAATACTTTATAACATAAATTAATAATTTTTTTTTATTTTATTTTTATTTAGTTACATAGGATATTAATACAAGGAAGAGATGTAAAATCAGATGGGATATAATCATAGAATCTTTTAGGTTGGAAAAGACCTTTGACATCAAGTCCAGCCATCCACCTAACGCTACAAGCCCACTGCTAAACCATATCCCTAAGCATCAAATTCACACATCTCTTAAATACTTCCAGGGATGGGGACTCCACCAACTCCCTGGGCAGCCTGTTCCAATGTCTTCCCACCCTTTCCATGAAGAAATTTTTCCTGATATCCAATTTAAACCTCACCTGGCACAACTTGAGGGTGTTGCCTCGTGTCCTATCACTTGTCAGTATAGAAAACAGATGGACACCCACTTCACTGCAACCTCCTTTCAGGTAGTTCCTTAGTCTCCTTTTCTCCAGATTATACAGCCTAAGTTCCCTCAGTCATTCCTTGTAAATTTTGTTTTGTAGTCCCGTCACCAGTTTTGTTGCTGTTCTCTGAATTTGTTCCAGAAACTCAATATCTTGCAGTGAGAGGCCCAAATTGAACACAAAACTCTAGGTATGGTCTCACCAGAGCCAAGTACAAAGGGGCAATCACTTCCCTAGTCCTTCTGACCTGCTATTTCTGACACAAACTTGGGTTGCATTGGCCTTCTTGGCCACCTGGGCACACTGCTGGCTCGTGTTCAGCTGGCTATCAACCAGCACCCCCAGGTTAATTATAGAAGTGGCTTAGTAAGCACTACCACCAGCTCCATCAGCACCCTTGGTAGATTTGCCCCATAGATTTCAGTGTGTTCAAATGGTATAGTAGGTTGCTAACCATTTCCCTTTAGATTATAATAGTTTTATTCTGCTTCATTGCAGCTCAGCGGGCTGGGTACCCCGAGAAGAATTATTCTTGCTAATAAAAACTGAGGCAAATAAAGCATTAAGTACCTCAGCATTTTCCTCATTTATTGTCACTGTTTTTCCCCCTACATCCAATAAAGGATGGAGATTCTCCTTAGTCTTCCTTTTCTTGAAATGTACTTTTAAAAGCATTTTATTTATTTATTTCTTTATTTTAATTGTAGTGGCCAAGTTAATCTTTATCTGGGCTTTGGCCCTTCTAATTTCCTCCCTGCATAACCTCACAGAATCATTATAGTTCTCCTGAGTTGCCTGTCTGTGGTGTAATTGCCTAAAGTAACTAGAAAGATAAAACTAATATTCACATTTTAAAGAAAATGTACAGCATTGAAGAGGCTTTCAGGGTAGGACGTAACTTCATTACCTGAGCTTTCCCTAGGTTTCCAACCTTAGATGCTATCGCACTGGGGGAACCTGGTGTGCTGGCTCTAAGGAACAGTATGAAGCATAGAGTGGAGTGGAGACACCACAGCTAGGCTCTGTGACCACATGGGGACTCGACTGTTCTTGTGCACACTGAGACTGATAAGCTGCACTTTTGCTACCCTGAGACAATGTCCTGTCATGTTTTTGACAAAATGCTGTACTCTAGTGTACTTTTTCTCATTATAATATCATTATAATACCAAAACACATCTCCATCCCAAAAGCTACCCTCCTCCAAGGTGGGACCACCCCTCACTGAGCACGCGCTCTGAATTTCTCGGAGCCTATACCTTTAAATGGAGACAGGAAAACTTTTCACCAATCATAACTAAGATATGCTTGACTAGAGGCACTCAAGCTCCACCTAAAAGATAGAAAATAATATAAATTGGCCTAAGAGAGAGGAGATATTAGGGAAGATACCATCATCAGGGGAGATATCATCACCACAAGAGAATAAATATAGGCACCATCACAAGGACCTCCTGACTTCTGGGATCTGCCGACAGGCTGAGCAGGCTGAGCCTCTCTTCTCATTCTCCTCGCCAGCCCGCCCCCCCCCACCCCGCTGTTGGGACACCTTTGGATGAGATTTGAACACAGTTATACTGGGTGTCTCTGCAGAATCTTAGAAATCTCTATAGAGTCTTTGTGCCTTTTAAATTGTTAATTTCCAGGCTGAGCACCTGTGTATTTAATGCATGCTAGGTTGCTTTTGCAGACAGTAAATTATTGCCGGCAATCCAAAGAACCTGTGTATCTGTTGTTGTAATAAATTGCACTTAACTGCATTGTTCGTAGCTGTGATAGTTCTCATTGAACACGACTAGAGTAAGGGCGTGATATGTTCTTGGTGAATCTGTGACCATGGTAGTTCAGTGCTCTGAATCCGACCAGACCCATATCGGTTAATGCATTATTGGTGAATCTGTGATTGTGATAGTTCAGTACCCTGAATCTGACTGGACCTGTAATGGTTAATTGGCTACACCCCTTAAAGTGACACTGTCCTTTTTTTTTTTACTCCAAGTTCCAAAACAAGCTCTCTGTTCAGCCAGGATGGTCTTCTTCCCTGCTGGTGCATCTTTTGGCACATAGGGGTGTTGTGCTGCTGTGCCTTCAAGATTTCATTCCTGGAGAATATTCAGCCTTCCTGGACTCCTTTGACCTACAGAACTGCTTCCCAAGGGATTGTGTTTGCCGAGTCCCTAAATAGGCCAAAATCATCCCTACAATAAATAAATAAATAAATAAAACAGAGTAGCACTTCTGCTGACCACCCTTCTTACTTCCCAAGGATCAAGAACTCTATCCTGTCATGTTCGCTGTGTCTGAGACAGTCTCCAGCCAACACACTGCACATAAGACTTTCCCTGTTAACAAACAGCAGGCCAAGTGGGCCAACTTCCAGAGCCAGTTCCCTCACAACTTGCATAAGGTAGTTACCCTCCACACATTCCAGTTATCTCTTACTTTGCTTCTTTTCCACTATTTTGTATTTCCAGCAGACGTCTGGGAAGTTGAAGTCTTACATGAGAACAAGTGTTAGTGATTGTGACACTACTCTTAGATGCTTATAGAATATTTTGTCTGTTTCTTTGTCTTGGTTGGGTGGTTTTTAACATAGTCCTACCACAAGATCTCCCTTGTTGGCCTTTCTCCTGACTCTCAGTCAAAGACATTCGACCATTTTATCACCACAACTAAGCTCCATGCAATCCAGACCTTTGCTAACACAGAGGGCTACCCCACGTCCTCTTCTTTCTTGCCCCTCTCCTGAAGAGTCTGCAGCCATCCATTACAGCACTCCAGTCATGTGAGCCATAGCCCTGAGACTGGGCTAAAAATTCCATTACCCTCTGCTTTCTTTCTGTTCTATGCACATTTACGTATTTATATTGTGCCACGGTAGTGGGTTTATGTGGAAAGGCTTTGGTAGCGGACAGGAAATAGATGTGGCTTCTGTGAGAAGAATACAGAAGCTGCCTGATGTTAGATAAGTGATATTGTTTGTGCCTCTGTGAGAGCATATTTAAGACAGGGAACAAAAAAAAAAAAAACAAAAAAAAACACGTGCTGGGGAACAGCAGCTGGGAGAGAGTGAGAAACAGCCTTGTAGATGCCAAGGTCAGTGAAGAAAGAGATCAGTTTGCTCCTGATGGATGGACCCTGTGGTATGGACCCATATCTGGAGCAGTTCTTGAAGAGACTGCTTGTGGGAAGCCCACACAGGATCGTTTCGGGAAGGACGGCATCCTGTGGGAGGGACCCCACAGCGCAAAGGATGAGAGTGACTGAGTGGATGAGCTGTGGAGACGAAGTGCTGTAGACTGACCATAACCCCCATTCCCCCATTTCCCTGTGCTGCTCGGGGGGAGGAGGTGGAAGAGGGTGGATAGGGGGAAGGTATTTTTGGTTTATTTCCTTTGTTTCTCACTTCTCTAGCTTGTTAGTAATAGGCAATAAATTTTACTACCTCCCTACTCTGAGTCTGTTTTGCCCGTCACAATAATTGTTGAGCAATCTCCCCGTCCTTATCTCCACCCTTTGGTCCTTTGCATTGTATTTTCTCCCCCTTTCCCTTTGAGGAGGGGGAGTGAGAGAGCAGCTGAGGTGGAGCTCAGCTGCCCAGCTGAGTAAACCACCACAGCCCCTAATGAAACTGACTTACTGGCTGACATTCCTTTGTGCTGCTCTTCAAAAACTCTCCTGCTGACACTTGTTCCTTTTATTGTCTGGGCAGCCATTGTTAACGCTGACATCAGTGTTCCCCTCCCCTAGCAGCTCTAGTTTGTTTTCTTCATCAGCTTGATATTATAATGTTACAAAAAGGTATGGCAGGTGTATGCCTGAAGATATATCCCATCTGCAGAACATAAAATTTTCCTACATGTCTTTTACACTTCATTTAAATTTAAAATAAAATAATAATTTAAAAAATCTATATAAATGCACTTTTTTTTCCCCCCACTTGGCAGCCTTTTAATTTTCCTTCTGCATATCATGTTATGCTTAATCAAAACTATTATTTAAATTGCTCTAAATGGACAAATAAGCAGACGAAAGCATTGGCATCCTATTGAAATTCTTTCAAATCAATGAATTAGTTTGGTGAGTTTTATTCTGTCGTTTGCATTTGTGTGATATTGTTCTATAATAGACAATCAGCAAAATAATGGACTAAAATTATGACACAGTAAGCAAGCCAATGAATTTCAAGAATTTCAATTTTAAGATGATAATCAAGACAGGGTTTGAGACATTCTGAAAGCCTGTCCACTGCCTAATTATATATTATTACAATTATTAAATATTTATGTAGATTTAATTTGTGGTGGAGCCTGAAAAATCACAGTGAAAATATCAACTCTCTGGAAAAAAAAAAAAAAAGAAGAAAAAAGCATAAATATATATTTGCATGTATATAAATACACAAAAGTGTTTGTTTATGCTTCTATGTACATATACCAACCCTCTCTCAGGTGTGTCAAAGACACTGGTGCTCCCATTGCCTACTTCCACTGTTGTCTGTCCTGGTGAAAAAAAGCTGTGATGAAACTGCAGCAGTGACCTGCACCACTGTACTTTTGAGATGCAAACCTACCACAAGTCTGGCTCAGCCTTTCTTTCATGTTAATTAATATTTTTGTTAGTAGATGTTTCTTCTAGATTTAAACACCATAAGTGCCTCCCCTTCTTCCCTCCTCTTCCTGAAATCTATCTAGACATGTGTAATATATGCCCTGTTTACCTTAAAATCTCACATCTTTTTGCTGCCTGGAATATAAAAGCAATTTCAGAAGTTTTAGTATACATAGATCGTACTTTTCATGCTCTGTTTTATCTTTTCCTTTTGAAAGGCCCATGGATTTTAAAAAAATACACTATTAGCTTGCTGTCATTCCCCTCATGCTTAAACTAATAAGATTTTTTTGTACATGCATCAAAATAGGTTGAAGTTTTCTGACAGATATGCTTTTAAAGACTTTCATGTCAATACAAATAGAGAAGTCATGTAATAATCATATTTTCAGCTGTACAGCTTTCTTAAAGGTTACATAGATTGATACTGTGAAAAAAAAATGAAATACTTTAGTTTTTAGCTTTTGTAGATCTTAAAGTAGTTTAGAGGACTATTCCAATGAAGAATTAATTTCTCCAGATCTAATAGAGTAATTTGATACTTCAAAGCATTGTATTTAGTATGTAAGACTCATTTAACATGCACTAGTCTATCCTAACAATGATTAATGATAGGATATAAAAAAATTGGATAAAACAGTTTTCTTGTTCTGTAATTTCATCTATATTCATAGAAAATGATGCTTAACTGCTTAAACGTTTGCACCTACCATCCATTTTTATAATTATAAATTTGTAAAAGGAAAGATTAATTTTTGAATATTGTTAACCTGCTGGCATTAAAATGAGAAATGGAAATCCTGATATTTGCAATTGAACCTACAGTACTTATGCTCTTAGTAAATACTAAATATAATAGTTCAGCTTTTATTAAAACTGAAGTTCTTTACAATAATCATTATTTCATTTTAGGAGAACTCTTATTAAAAAAGGTCAGGATTGCCCTTCATTCAGGAAAATTTATTAGGAAAATTTTCCATTACATTCAGGAAAAAAATGTATAGAAGAGGCAGAGAAATTTTAGGGCACATTTCAGAGTCTTTCTTATGCTTTGGCACGAGAGATCAGGAAGACAGGTAGCTAAATTTTATCATTAGGCAACAAAATTTAGCTCTGATCCCAAGTCACACCAAGTTAGTTTTTACCTTCTTTAAGACAAGCAGTAAGCTGGAAATGAAGGGGGGTGAAAAAAAAGAAAAAGAAAAAAAAAATGGAAAACAGGAGAGAAAAAGGATTAGGTATAGCCTTGGTATACAGTGGATACATCAAAAGCCCTGACATTTATCATATTGAAACATTTACATTGTAAAAGGTATTTGAAATAGTCTATATAATAGTCTATATTTTAGAGAAGTGAAGAATGCAAATAATATAATAACTTAAACTGCAGAGATTGCTAAACATTATCTTATAAATATATGAAATATATGAAACTCTATGAAATAGAGTTCATTCTTTACAGCAAAAATCTGAGGTTTAGCTATTGTATGTATATAAAGCTGTTGCTTGTATATGCATAACGTACCTATGTTACTTCTGTCCTAATTCATGTACAAACATATCACCTGCATCTGCATATTTTTGAGATTAATTTAGGTTGCTTCAGCAATGATCAAGAAGCCTTTCTAATTTTTGACATTTTCTTGGCATCAGGAATGGACGTAGTTCTTTATTGCACATTGTGTTATGTACAGAAATTGCAGCATAGCTTTATGTATATGTCCAAGGATCACATTAGTTTCAGTAATGCCCTTGCTCTAGAATGTAGTTAATTTGCTGTAATATATAGATCAGACTGATCTTGTACATATTTTCCAAGTTCAGTTGTTAGGTTACTCTTATTTAAATTGATTGACGATTTAAATTGATAAACAGATTCATGATTAGACCACTGTGGCATAATATATATATATATAAATATATAAATTATTTAATGTATTACTAGTCAAGATAGTGTAATGATTTTTTAAATTGTTATTATACTGTTTAAACATATTATAAATTATATTTTTATTACTATTAATTATTATATTATATTATTAATATATTTAAACATATTTTAATTATTATTTACTTTTTAAACATATTTAATGGGTTACTTGTAGAGAAAGCCCTTACTAAGGAAGGCAATCATCCCATTCCATCTTACAATATAGTGTGGTTGTGGACCTGTCTACAATTCATTCTCTATCACTGTCATTCCCAAAGTAGTATTTTAAGGACTTTATTATGATTCTCAATATGGTAGTTAGTTAGCTACTACTAATACAGTTTCTTTTTTTTTTTTCTTTTTATTTATAGGCATTAACCATCACCATCAGATAGATGGCTATATACCTCCAAGAAGTTCCAAGAGTGCATAGTCCTCAGAGAATATACGGTAGGATATTTGATATTAATCCCATTCTGATAGTGAAAGGTTCTTTTCAGGATTTAATTCATTCCAAAGTTTTAAGGGAAAAGAAAGGATGGA
This sequence comes from Anser brachyrhynchus, assembly GCF_964034855.1. Taxonomy (NCBI): domain Eukaryota; kingdom Metazoa; phylum Chordata; class Aves; order Anseriformes; family Anatidae; genus Anser; species Anser brachyrhynchus. The sequence goes on from NC_137695.1 coordinate 132,484,681, forward strand.
CAATGATTTAATTTTTTTTGTTTGCTTATTTTAAAACATTCATTGACAAGAAAGAAAAACATGTTCTGGGAAACATCAATATACTAAGATATTAATAATGAAACAATTTTAATATTTTTCCCTTCCCTTCCCTTCCCTTCCCTTCCCTTCCCTTCCCTTCCCTTCCCTTCCCTTCCCTTCCCTTCCCTTCCCTTCCCTTCCCTTCCCTTCCCTTCCCTTCCCTTCCCTTCCCTTCCCTTCCCTTCCCTTCCCTTCCCTTCCCTTCCCTTCCCTTCCCTTCCCTTCCCTTCCCTTCCCTTCCCTTCCCTTCCCTTCCCTTCCCTTCCCTTCCCTTCCCTTCCCTTCCCTTCCCTTCCCTTCCCTTCCCTTCTTTTATTCTTTTATTTTATACAGAGAACCAAGGAGCAGGCATGTTTCTGTGTGTTGAATAATAATATGTATTTAAGAAAGATTCTAGTTGTGTTGAGAACAAGAGCTATATCGTTACCTAGAGAAGATATATAAACATTTGCCTCCCGTAAATTTTTTGGTGTACTGTAAAGTATTTTAAATTCTAGTAAAAGTAAGATCAACTGTTTCCCATACGATTTCCCCATGGACAATTGAGACTATTTTTCCTAGCTTCTGAGCTTCAAATCAAGTCCTTTGGCAAGAGTATTATTATTTTTTGACCAATCTACAGATGAGAACTGTGCTCTTGTATGATTAATGATGCCTACAATTTAACTCGTTCTGGGCAGAGAGTTTTATAAATAAAGGTCCACTCAGTGGTGGATCATTGTGCACTTGTAAAAGGCTGGTTCTTTCACAGTGAAGGCAAGATACAGTCTTCATGGATTTTTTTAAAATTTAATCCCCCCCCCCCCCCCCCCCCCCCCGGCACACTCTTTGTACTGTAACAAGACTAATGTTAAAATATTGCATATTGATAAGAAGAAAAAACTCATGTTAAAATCTGTCAGGTTCCCTGAATAATTTTCTTGGAAGAGATTAAGGAGCTTTCTTATATTTGGAGTTTTTGAAATAATTGAATTTATTGTAAAGGCTTTCTTTAAGGCTTATTCATTTCAAAATAAAATATATATATAAAAGTTTTCCTAGTTGAAATACTACTTTAGCTTTTTATTTGTTTATGTATTTATTTATATACTTATATAATTCCAACCTATAATTTTATTCATTTTTTTTTACAATATATTTTTTATTTCCCTCATGACTGTTGTGTACCTTGAATAGAGATTTCTAACTGGTAGTCACTTGTCACCCAATAACTAGTTACATTTTGACACCCTAGGGCATAAAGCAATGGAATTAAAATTTAATGACATAAATGCCAATATTATTCTACAGGATCATCAATGGGAATATAATGTGTATTCACTTACATGCTATTTCCCTGGTACATATTCTATTTGAAAGTGGATGCATTTCACAGAAACTAATATCCAACAGCAGTGCAAGTGAGCACTCAAGTATACGTAAGATGCTCCTGAGGATGTATGAGCTATCATGGCCATTGCTTTCTCTGTCTAAATGATAACTCAGCTTCAGGCATCATTCTGACAACCTGCACAGTTCACAAGTGCATTTTTAGGAAACCCAGTAAAGCAGTTACTTAACCACTCTCTCTCTGTGAACAGCCTTAGGAGGGATTCATTTTACCTAAGGTGAGATGCTGCCAGTGTAGAGCTCTCCATACCTAGTCACCCTCACTTGCTTTTACAGTAACTGTAGGAAAAAAAAAAAAGGGGGGGGGGGGGGGGGGGGGGGGAGAAGGGGAATTTTTAAAACACAACTCGTGTAATCTCTTTGAGGTACTGTTATTATATACTGAATCATATTCTAGAAACGGCTACTTATCTGTAATGAGCATAAAGGGTGGTTTGATAACTAGTTCAGATATCTGAATGTATTCAGAAAAAAATCCATTTCCTGTGTCTACAATCTCTGTATTCTACTTTATAATCCAGTTTTGGTATTGTTGATTTTTACTCACTAAGATCAAAATTATTATTCTTTGTGTAGTATATATGCAGGGCTGGATCTTGGTTGCTATAGTAATACTAATTCTTTCAGATTTACATTCAGGTCTAAAAATATACAAACCAGAGAAAGCAAAAAATCACTTTATTTATATTTAGAATGCTTTGCTCGTACAAACATAAATAATTCAGTTGCTGTCTTTGCCCTGGGAACTTTTCCATATAGCTTTTCTCACTTTTCCATTTTTGCAACTTTTGAAATAATACTATTATGAATTTTAAAGCCATGGATAAATGTTTGAAGGAATATCTATTAACAGTCCTTATGGACTGATCTAAACAGCTGTTGCTATGGACTTCTAATTATTTTTTTCAAGTATAAGTTTAAATATTATTTTTAGTTTGTCATATGTTAGCTTAAATCCTCAGGTGACAATAAAAAGCTCCAGATATTCACTGCTGTTAACTAAATGCAGATTTAATAATAAAAGATATGCTATATGATCATAAACATCAGCATATTCAGCTTCTAATGTGACTGTTATTTTTTTGTCCTGAATTTAAATATATATATATAAATACGTAAATATATACACATATATATTATTAATATTACGTATTATTAATATTATATAATATAACAATATAACATTATAATACAATATATCTTATTATTAATATTAATATATTAAAATAATATTAATTGTATATATCATTAATATTATTTTTCTTCTTTTCAGGGCACATCCAGATTCATACACATGGTATAGCTACCAGAGGGTTCCAACAAAAATTCACCATAATGCTGATGCTGTCCTTCTTCCTCTTTCAGATAAGAAATTAATAATGCTTTTGTTTGCTGCTAGCTAGGCAGTTATTTTTTGTTGTTGTTTGTTTGTTTGTTTGTTTTGTGGTATAAATACTTTGGTCTTATGGTGAAGCTTCTGCAATCATTGCCCATGTTATCATTGTGTATATGTATGCAGAAAGACAGAACCAAACATTTTTTTTAAGATCATAAGTAGCATGAACTTGAAGTAGGAACTTTCAAGTAGTAACACAGCTTTTTAGAAGCAGAAAGGACAAAGATTGCCAAATAAGTGACATCTGTCAGCTAGCCCTCACAAGTACGAAAAATCAAGATCTTCCTAGGATGAAAGAGCAAGAAGGTTGTGTATGACAAATATGATATACTCATAATGTCTCAATTGAAGTTTTGTGCAGTTTTTTTGTGAAGTTTTTCTTAGTACATTATTTCAAAAATGGCTTGGACCTGAAGCAGAGAATTCAGAAGAGAAAAAAAGAGCAATGACCAGAAGTTTAGAAAATAGGATTTATGAGGAAAGATAGGAAGAACAGAAGTTGTTTAGCCTCGAAATGACAAGATGGGGAAGACATGAAATAAGCTGTTCATTATGGAAAACAGAATAATCTCCATGGAAATGAGATTAAAAAACTACAGATAGATACAACATCTTTACCATACACATTATGAAATGCTTCCAATTAAAAGTGTTTAAAGATCAGAACCTTTTGCACAAGGAAGTTAAGAAAGGATGAAATATTTTGTGGGTGCATACCAGGTCTTATTCATCTAACCTTCTTGGATCAAACTGCTCTGTTGGCTATTCAACTCAGCAAGGACCATTATTTTCTGTGATTTTACATTTCTAAATTTATTTTATGGCCTCTGATGTTAAAATTAATGTAGAACTACTACAAAAAATCCTGTCTGCATATTCATAACTCAAGCTATAGGAGATACAGTAAGCATAATTTAAAATGCAGTGTTTGTTCAGTTGAAATTGTACATTCCTGTTTTTCCCATGGGAAATAAGGTTTTATGATAACAAATATTTTGGTTTTTTTTTTTTGTTTGTTAGAGATGTTCTTCATAAAATAATTTTTCCTTCAGTTTAAGATTTTTTTAATGCATACTTCTGTTTAAATCATTTTGTAAATAATTTCTATTATCAGTTCTATTGCAGTGGGCATGAGTATGAAGTCTTAAGGCTCTAGCTTTTTAATTCATATTAAGAAAATTCACATTCTTCTCTACGGATCAGTCCTTAATTCAAACATTTCTGTTGAGCAGAATGATCATCATATATTATGGTTCAAATCAAGGTTACCTTTGAATAATTCATGTTGAAAATGAGTTAGATTTTTTTTGCCTGAAATAAAGTTAAAGCTTTATTTATTTATATATTTATCTATTTTTCCTGGAGAGGGAAAGAAAAAAAAATAAGAGGGAATAAAAATTTCAACATGGTTGTGACATCATGACAAAGGCAGACTTTGCCAGCATGTTTATGAATACTTGGAGAATCTCTAAAGCTGATCTCTCTTTGGCTCCACTAAAAACTTTATCATTTAATCTCAGAAATCTTGATTCTTCACAGATATGCACATTGTGAATTATCAGTGTCAGCAGACTGGTGAATTAGGAAGAATGAAAACATATTATTACACTACTGTTCTAGTTTTCCTAATTTGAAGCCAGTAGCGAACTGTAAACAGCATTCATACATAAGCCAATGACATTCCTGGTCTGTCATTGCGTTTCGTCCTTCCACAACTGGCCACAGCCATTTTATACTATTCCTGCTAACCCATCGGAAGAATTCTGTTAATGAAGAGTAGAAATTAGAGAGAATTTGGTCTTAACTTACATATATCCATCTTGCTCGCTGACATTAGCGCTGACTTCATCTAACGAGCCGCTGTATAAAATGGTCACCAAAATCAAAGTCTGCTGTAATAAATAAAAATGTACCTTGCTTTGGTACTTCATTTGAGCAGACAGAAACTTTTAAAATGTGTCACAAAAGGGCAAAGACAAATTATTTGTGAAATTTTTTGTACTGTCATGTGGTGTTTAGGGACATGATTTAGAGTGTGATATTGGTGGTAGAGGGATGGTTGGACCAGATGATCTTGGAGGTATTTTCTGTGATTCTTTGATTCTGTTTATGCTTATGATACAGTTAACTTTTTTTTTTTTTTTTTTCCTCCGAATGCAATGTAACCAATGGTTTTAGCAGGGAGCAAATTCTTTCTGATTATGAAAATATAGCTAGTGATTGAATATGATGCAAACAAGAACAAAAATATTTTTAGTTTAGAAAACTAAGATCTTCATATTATCTTCTGGCCTAAAAAGTCATGTTTACAAGATGGTCAGGTGGGTTCTCAGCTTCTTCATTCTACCTGAATAATTTTTTATTTTTATTTTTTTAATTTTGCCATCGCAAACCACTAAGGCATCATATTTTGAACAGAGAATAGAATTACTGAATAATACATTATGAACAGTTCTTTTCATTATGCACAGCTTCTTACATATCTCTTAAGTCTTCTCTGATTATTATTAAATAAATTAATGCTGAAAGAACACCTTTGAACTGAGCTATTTTCTGACATCCTAAGCTCCCTGGACAGAAGGACTGGACAGAACAAGTCTACACCATGGCTTTGTACTACATTAGAAATAGTTCAATAGTGACTTATACTTTATTTCTGTCATATATTTCAAGGCATTGATGTTTTATTAATGGGAAACATTACCTCACAGTATTACCTTTACTCTGCGATACGAAGTTTAAAGTCAACTAATCATCAGAGATGTTCATTCACATTTTTGAAGACATATCTGAACTAAAAATGAGACATTTTAAAGTTCATCTGTCATTTGGGATATAAGGAGGTTTTTGATGGCAGACTTACCAGTTCTACACTTCAACTGCAAAACCTGTCAGATATATAAGGTTTCTATAACTGAAACATGAAAACCTCATTAACATTATATTTTAAAGCTGTTCAGTGAGAAATGCATAATAAGAAAAAAAAAAAGAATTGAATTTTATGTATATGTGTCCTCAGTAATGTTTATGTATATATCTTTTCAAAGAAGAAATAAGTGCTACTTTAAAATAACAAGAACTACTCATTAGCCTTTGTTTTTCTTGGAACGTACAACACAATACCCTCTCTTAATATCTTTCCTACTACCCACCCTCCACTACACTGCAATCACCAAATACAATTATGGTATCACGTAGCATCATAGAATCATAGAATGGCTTGGGTTGGAAGCGACTTTAAAGATCATCTAATTCCAACCCCCCTGCAATGGGCAGGGATGCCACCCACTAGATCAGGTTGCCCAAGGCCTCATCCACCAACCTGGTTTCAAACACCTCTAGGGCATTCACAACTTTTCTGGATAACCTGTTTAATCCTTTTCTGGATAACATCATTGCCCTCTGAATGAAGAATTTCCTCCTAACCTCTAGTTTAAATCTCTTTTAGTTTAAAGCCATTCCCACTTGTCCTGTCCATGTTCCCCTTGTCACTCTCCATCTTTTTAAAAAGCCCCCTTTAAGTATTGAAAAGCTGCAATAAGGTCACCCCTGAGGCTTCTCTTCTTTAGGCTGAACAGCCCCAGCTCTTTCAGCCGTTCTTCATAGGAGAGGTGTTCCAGCCTTCTGATCAACTTTGTAGCCCTCCTCTGGACCCATTTTAACAGATCCACATCCTTCTTGTTCTGAGGGCCCCAGACCTAGATGCAGTACTCCAGGTGAGACCTCACAAGGGCAGAGTTGAGGGGGACAATTACCTCTGCCAACCCCCTAACCACTCCTCTGTTGATGCAGCCCAGGATGCAGCTAACTTTCTGGGCTGCAAGTGTGCACTGCTGGCTCATGTCAAGCTTTTTGTCCACTACAACTCCCAAGACTTTCTCTGCAGGGCTGCTCTCAAAGTGTTCTTCTCCTGGTCTGAGACTGTCCTGACCCAGGTGCAGCACCTTGCACTTGGACTTTTTGAACCTCATCAGGTTCATACAGGCCCATTTCTCAAGCTTTTCCAGGTCCCTTTGGATGGCATCCCTTTCTCCTGTTGTATCAACTGCATCACTCAGCTTGGTGTCATCTCCAAACTTGCTGAGGGTGCACCCTATCCCACTGTCTATGTCATTGATAAAAATATTAAACAGTACCAGCCCTTGGACAGACCCCTGAGGAACACCACTTGTCACCAGCATCCAGCTGGACATAGAGACATTGGCTACCACTCTTTGGGTATGAGCTCCAAGCAAATTCCTTAGCCACTGAATGATCCACCCATCTAATCTGTATCTTTCCAATTTGAAGATCAGGATGTAATGTGGGACTGTGTCAAATGCCTTGCAGAAGTCCAGGTAGGTGACATTGGTCGGTCTTCCCATGTCAGCTGATGCAGTCACTCTATCATAGAAGGCCACCAGATCGGTCAGGCATGATTTGCCCTTGGTGAAGCTATGCTGGCTGTCTCAGATCACTTCCTTGTCTTGTATGTGCCTTGACATTACTTCCAGGAGGATATTTTCCATGATCTTGCCAGGCACAGAGGTGAGGCTCATTGTTCTGTAGTTCCCCACATCATCCTTTTTAAAAATGGGAGAGATGTTTCCCTTTTTCCAGTCACCAGGGCCTTCAGCTGCCTGCCAGTACTTTTCAACTGCATTATTACTTGGTAGTTTAGTGACAGTGGTATTTTAAACATTATAGTCCCAATATTATGGTATTGACATATGATCTACTTTTTCCTTTACAAACAACTTAATCTTTCTCATTTATTATTTAATCCCAATTGTAAGCTCTGGACATGTACAGTTTGTAGAATACCACTGAATTCTATCATATTACTAAATGTACTTCAGAAGATTTTTTTTAAAAGACAAAACAAAAAGTTCTATGAATGACTTTACCATGGAGGGGTGGCAAGGAGGAGGCTCTCTGTTGCAAATGGAATAAAATTCTGTTTTGAATTGTCAAAGAAGGAAGTCTGTTTTTTTAATGTTCTTTTAATGTCTTACATCAGTAAGATATTACTTGTCCAGCAGACTAATTGAGTTGACTCTTGGGAGGTGGTTGGATGTTAGTCAAGACTTCTTAATGTTTTCTAAGATTTTAGTGGTTTCTGGAAACCCTTCTTCAGATAACTTTTTGTTGTACATTTTGTCAGGCTTCTGTCAGTTTTCCAAAGAATTTGGTTTTGATAACAATAAGAACAACAAAAGTAAGAGTTGATATCTTATGGTTAAGATGTAAGTGGATTTATATTTGTATCAATAAATACTTCAAGCCAATGATATTGTGCAGTCACTAGGAATTTGATCTGGCCAAACTGACATATTTGGATAGCTGATCTTTAAACATTTTCATGAACAGATCTATGAGATGTAATTATGAACAGAGAATTCTATGACAGCAATTATTATAGAGAAGTTAAGCATTTGTAATGGTAGTTAGTAGTTGTGATTGTCAGATTGCAGAGCCTTAGAAGTAATCTCTGCATGAACCAGTATACAAATTGGGATTCCTGGTTGATTAACACCATTATTTTTTAGTAAACATCATACTATCCCTGCCAAAATTATAAATACTATCAAAAAGCTTATTAAAAACCTTACACTCATGAATTACTGAAAATAAAATAATCTGCTGCTTAATATTCCAGTAAGATTAGGAACATCTTGGAATTGTGAAATGGTAGGAATTGGCTCATTAATATGTATATATATATATATATTCTAGTGACATTATTATTCCTTCAGAAGTAATACAGTATGGCTCCTACATTTAGAAAAGCATTTATTTCCATCTCACTATCTCTGATGAGCAGATTGGGTATAATACTGAACCATTTCTTTTCATTAGTAGCATTGTTTCTTTTTCTAGCCTGTATTGGCTACATGAGAGTTTGAGGAATTATAATACTAATCACAAGTCCTAATGCTTGTGATGAAATCTGTTTCTGATGCTCAGCAGTTTCAATTGTTCCTGTGTGATAACTTCATTGTCATGATTTTGAACTGTGCCTGAGGCACTTCATCCAGATCACGTGAAATAATTGAACAGTAGGCACTAATAAGACTTACACATTGAGGATGGAGTAAATTTCCTGGATTTCTGTTGCTACATTTTATTATGTATGGATGATTATGAAATCTGTGATTATAAAAGGCTTTTTTGCATTAATGTTTCTATTCGTTGTCTTTTTCATGAGGAAGCAAATGCTGAATAACACAAAATATGGGTGGGAGTTAGGAACCACCATCACACTATCATTGCGATTGAAAATTAGATGCATATTTCACTTTCCTTCTAAATTTAAACTGTGTCTTTTTCAACAGTACAAACAGCTTCCTATGTAGTTCATATTTCTAACAGATGAACAAACTCATAGTTATTTACAGACATTCAGTTGTTTCTAGAGTCTCTGGACGTCCTTTTTTTTTTTTTTTTAATTTAATTTTATTTTTGTTAGAACAGTCTGCAAATATTTAAACCTAACAGGAGCATACTTCATAACAGCACTTAGATTTAGTATTATTTGTGCCTACATTTTGTCTCAAAGGATACAGTTGTTGTTGATGTTTATTTGTTTGTCTGTACTTTTAAATGATTCATGATATATTATTGTGTATGGATCTTGCAAGATCTTCTGAATGTATAATGAAATCTGTCCACAAAGTCCACAAAGTCCTAGGAGATGCCTTTTTTTTTTTTCTTCTTTTTTTTTCCTGTAAGGAATGCCTTATTTTGGAACTTGTTTGACACAGGAGAAAAATTATAGTCTCGTCTTTGACAGCAGATGATGGCTTGTGGAAACAAATCCAGATGATTTTCCTATATAAAGGTGACCATAATTTCAGAATAATATTTTAGGATATATGAGAAGAAAATTGATTTGAGGAGAAAAAAAAATTAGTTAGTGTCCAAAGGAATTTAAAAGTCAGCTCATAATATGAATATAAACCAATGATGCTATCTTAAACATCAGCACTAGGGCTTTTTCCTGCTATTATTGATGATTCTCACTTAATATCAGAAAGACATTTCTAATCCATACTATTTGAAATTTGAAGTCTGAACACTATATTCATTTGTGGTATGATATCTCTCTATATTGCCGAGAAGCTAATATGTTAAATCTGCTCAAGTGCAGGCTAATAGCTAAGTGTAGATCATGATTCTGAGCTGATTTTCAACAGAGCAACCTAAGTGCACATAAATGGTTTAAGCATAACCTATTCAGTTTCAAATCAGGGTACTGAATGACCTGATTTGATTGTGAAAATTGAGGATGTGACACCATCTCTACTCTACATGAAATAAATGACAGCTTTTGCCATTCTCTCTCTTGTCAAAATAGATAAATAATTTAAACATTGCCAGTACAATATTTATTAGATTTTAGATAAAAATTGTAGATGAATTCCCAGACACATAGTGAGGGAATACTGAGAAGAAAAACAAATTGCAGAAGCAACTTTCTCCCTGTTTTTCATGCCCATGTAACAACAGAGTTTGAACTTCTAGTATTTGCCATGTGAGTTCCACACGATAACCACATGGCTAAGCCCCGACTGCTGAATGTAATCATAGAGTCATAGAATCATAAAGGTTGGAAGAGACCTTCAAGATCATCTGGTTCAACCATCACCCTACTACCAATGTCACCCACTGCTGTCACATGTTCTTTCTTTTCTGATTCACTTTGCTGTTGAGAGTCAAAGAATTATAATAATAATAATAATAATAAAATAACTGTTCTGTAAATAGACTTTAAGTCTACTATATGCTTTCCTATACTTTGGTAGCCTTCAGAGAGAAGGTAACTCTTCATCTGGTTCAAAATTTTATTATTTCTGTGAAGTAGATAGGGTGGAGCACTAACAAATATTTGGGTGTATTTTTTTGGCTTTGTTTATTTAATCAATGCTCTATCAAATTTGATTTGAAAAAATCATCTGGCACATAGTCATGCATCTGAGAAAAACAAGTGTCATCCACAGAAACCAATACTGTAACCCTTGACTGTATTCAAAAATCATCACGTCTTGTCTAAGAGGATTAAATATCAATCTGAGTTCATAATGAAAGAGGATTACGTACTTCACTCATCATATCACTTGCTGGCTTGCTTTCTCCAGTACCAAATAAAGGAAAACAGATGTTTTGGATCTTCACTGTTTCGTTATTAAACTAAACTCTTAAGTGCGTGTTTAAAATATGTCCATTCTAAAAGAGGGAAAAAAAAGAGAAAAAAGAAAAAAAAAGATAGTTTCTTGCATTTGCTTTTAATTCTGATGGGCTTATAACATCAAGAGTCATCAGAAGACAGGAATTAAATTATGCAGATAGAAAAACAAATGTCCAAACATGAAGTTTCACTGAACACTTTTATGAAAAAGGCATTAATCTAAAAACAGATTCATGTTTACTTAATGTTCTTACCAGTACTTTAACTCCTTTCTCATTCTAACCTTCCCTGACATTCTAATTCAGCCTTTGAAGGTTTGTCTTGGTATTTGTGTACTCATTTTCTGCCTTTCTGCCTGGATAAGTATACAAATATATATGTGTGTGTGCGAGTGCAAATACATATCCATATGTGTTTATATGTAGTGTATACCATATATAAGCATATAAGCGTATGTTTATACATTGTGTGTATGTGTATAAAATGTTTACATGTGCATGTATTGTTATAAATATGTTACATGTATATATAAAAACCTGTATGTGTGTGTGTATCTGCATAAAAACACATTCACAGTGGCAAAAAATTGAAACATGAAAGCTCCAATTTGAAACCTACTCATTTAGAGTTTATTTATATGAAAAAATATTCATATATCCATTTGGGCTGTGATTTATCTAGAATGTGCGCAACCACATATGTCCTTATTCTGATATATCTGGGCAGAGATACATTATGCTTCTACTATATTTAATGGAGAACTAATCAATAGAGTTAATAGAGTTTTAGGGAGTGAATCATCTCAGCCCCATAAAGATACTTAATTTGTTCAGATAAATAACATCTTTTATCCCATTTACTCTATCGACTAGGTCTCCACCATCCACAATGGTCACTTAGACAACTCACATCTACATTGTAGGCAACCAGTGTGGGGTCTATCTGAATAACACAGAAAATGTAAGGGCTATAGATTCCATCCCCACACGCATACACATTGATAAAATGAACAGTAGTAATCCATACTACAGGCTAACAGAATGGGCACACATGTTCTTTGTTATTATGTATTAATAATTTTATAAATATTATATATATTACATTATATGTATATAATATATTATATACATATATGTACGTATATATTATATATTATATTATGTATATAAATATACTATATGTATATAGTGTATTATTGTGTATTATTTATTTATTTTAATTTTATAACAGTCTTTTAAATAACAAAAATAAATGAAATCCAAAGATCCATACTAAAGCCAGTGAAACATGTATCTGAGAATAAAATATTTAGAAGTGTTTGCTTGTTGTTTTGTGAATAATTCATACATTGATCTTGCTCTCAACAAATGGCAATAAATCACAAGTTGAAATTGATTTTACCATGTGAGAAAAAAAGTCAGGGTCATAAATAGAAAATAAAATGTCTAATATAAAATAGATAACTTTTATAATTTATAATTTGATGGAAGTAGACAATATGCTGAATATTCAAAGCAGTAAAAAATGTTGATTCATTCAAATAGTACTTGCAAAAACATAATTATCTTGATAGGCTTACCTGCACAAAGATTTCATGAATTGATAACAGAATCTGATCAAATGTCAAAAAAGGGAAACGCAGCATTATGCAGACATTAGGGTATTGCTAAGCTTGGCTGAGAAAACAAATTTCTTTTTACATTCTTTGATTCTTAGTTTATTACGGCTTTCTGTCTCTTCTTCTTTTTCTCTTTCTTTTTCTACTTCCTTTTCTTTTTCTTTGACTTTTTTTTTTTCCCAGTCCTGAGTGGGAAAACGGAAAACAGAACAGAAAAAGAATTGATCTTCCTTCTCAGCAACAAAAGTTGCAGAGTTACTGTGATGAATGAGTGTGCTTGAAGTGTAGATTTGTTACCATTTAAGAGAGAAGTACATTGTTCCAAAAATGTTAGATTCTAAACTCCACATGCCATTCCATGACTTACAAAGAATGGGGTCCACTGAGACCCTTATTACAGAGCTTTATTGCAACCTTACCAATTATTTCCTTCTAGTATATACTTAGGACCCACTGTTTTCTTTTTCCTGATTGAAATTTCTGCTGTTAGTTATATTCAAAAGAAGCATAAAAATATAGTTGTAGAATCATAGAATGGTTTGGGTTGGAAGGAACCCTTAAGGATTATCTAGTTCCAAGACCCCTGCCATTTGGTTCCAAGACCTCCCACTAGATCAGGTTCCCCAAAGCCCCATCCAACCTCTCTTTGAACATTTCCAGGAATAGGGTATCCACAACTCTGGGCAACCCATTCCAGTGCCTCATCTCCCTCAGAGTGAAGAATTTTGTCCTTATATCAATTCAAAACCTACCCATTTTAGTTTAAAATTGCCCCTTGCCTTACTTGACACTATAGATGGCTTCCCTTCTCTCCAGTATGTCGACCATAACAGCTTGGCGTCAAATGTAGTCTTGCTGAGGATGCACTCAGTCCCTCTGTTCATGTCTCCAACAAATTAATATAGGTCCTAATACTGACCCCTGAGGAACACCACGGATCTCCACCTGGACATCAAGCTGTTAACCGCAACTCTTTGAGTGTGACCATCCATCCAGTAATAGCCAATAGGATTCAGTGTTTTACACATACCCATTAATAACTTTTTCATCATGTTTTCAAGGTAAAAGGGAGACTTTTACTCAGTATTCCAGGTTTCTTATTTTAACAGCTGGAGGAGAAAAGAAGGTGGATTTGCGTCTCAGAAACTTTCAATATCAGGACTTTGCCAACCTTACTTCAGAACAGCATCTTTGTAAATCTTAAGTAAGATGTATTTTCAATTTTCACTTTTTAATTACACATATCTCTGTAAAGAACACATATGATACATGGTGAGGCATGGTATTTTTTCCTGCATGACAATCTTTATAATACCAGTGGAAAGGGAGAAAGGCAGGATTAGGTCTAGCTACAGAAGACCTTGTGCATTTCAGCTCATTAATACGGGTCTCATTCTGGCTGTCAGAAAAGTCAGTATTTAATATTCCTAATTAAAGTCACTAAAGGCTGTACAAAAGTTAAGATCATATGTACTTATTTGGAGTCTCAGTGTCTCATCAGTATTAAACTCAGACAAAAGTAAAATAGGTACTCCTTAGCATTCAACCATATGAGTGCTTTAGAAAGTGATGACACACATGGATTGGTGAGTTGAACAGATGCATAATTAAATAAGGTAATATTTCTGAGGATTTCTTTTACACTAATCTGTACACAGGAATAACTTTACCTTTTCTTTTTTTTTTTTTTTTTTAAATATCAATTTCTTGCAAAGACTTTAGCTTGGCAAATGTTTAATTTGTTCAATAGGTAAATTATTTATGGGTATTACTGTGTGCTTAAATTGGTTATTAGTGAGTGTGGTGTTTTAATGCGACTATTTCTTCACTATGTATAAAATAGTCTTCATTTTACTGCCATTACTACACTTACTAAGGATTCTGAAATGATATTCTGATTTTTTATTCTGATTTTTTTGAGAGATCTTTTTGCCTCCTCAAATTTTCCATTACCACAGTTTGATTGTTTTACTTCTACAATGACAACTTCTGTACCACAGGAAATATAAACAGACAATTCCCTTTACAATCTGCAATGCATTCATAATAGTTAATGTTGCCAACAACATCCTTTGGAAGTTACTTATAACTTTGGCAAACTTTAAGTATTTTGAGTTCAATAATTTATGCCAGGTGCTTGCTTCAGGCCAAGAATCATTTATAACACAGATGATTTAACACTTTACAAAAACTTCTGTCAGAAAGTAGGAAATAATACATTTTGTTTCTCTATATTAAAATATATTTCTACTTCTCTTATGCTAATAAATCCTTGTAGTCCCATTCTTTAGAACGAATGAAATTAAAGATGTATTAAAAATGATATTTTCTGAAAGATGTTTGGCCATCACAGTGAACAGATGATCACAAATACCTAAAAAATAAACCCGCTGGGGGGGGGGGGGGGGGGGGGGGGGGGAGCAAAGATAATAATAATCACAGAATCACAGAATCATCTAGGTTGGAATCTAGGTTGGAAGAGACCTCTAAGATCACCTAGTCCGACCTCTGACCTAACACTAACAAGTCCTTCACTAAACCATATCACTAAGCTCAACATCTAAAAGTCTTTTAAAGACCTCCAGGAATGGTGAGTCAACCCCTTCCCTGGGAAGCCCATTCCAATGCCTAACAACCCTTTCGGCAAAGAAGTGTTTCCTAATATCCAACCTAAACCTCCCCTGGCACAACTTTAGCCCATTCCCCCTCGTCCTGTCACCAGGCACATGGGAGAATAGAGCAATCCCTACCTCGCTACAGCCTCCTTTAATGTACCTATAGAGAGCGATGAGGTCTCTCCTGATTCTCCTCTTCTCCAGGCTGAACAATCTCAGCTCCCTCAGCCGCTCCTCATAAGACTTGTTCTCCAGACCCCTCACCAGCTTAGTTGCCCTTCTCTCAACATGCTCGAGCACCTCCATGTCCTTCTTGTAGCAAGGGGCCCAAAACTGAACACAGTACTCAAGGTACGGCCTCACCAGAGCCGAGTACAGGGGGACAATTACTCCCCTAGACCTGCTGACCACACTGTTTCTGATACAAGACAGGATGCTGTTGGCCTTCTTGGCCACCTGAGCACACTGCTGGCTCATATTCAGCCAACTATCAGCCAATACTCCCAGGTCCTTCTCTGCCAGGCAGCTTTCCAACCACTCATCTCCCATCCTGTAGCACTGCTTGGGGCTGTTGTGCCCCAGGTGCAGGACCCGTCACTTGGCCTTGTTGAACCTCATACAGTTGGCCTCAGCCTATCGGTCCAGCCTATCCGGATCCTCCTGCAGAGCCTTCCTACCCTTGAGCAGATCGACACATGCACCTAACTTGATGTTGTCTTCAAACTTACTGAGGGTGCCCTCGATCCCCTCATCCAGATCATCGATAAAGATATTAAAGAGGACAGGCCCCAGTACTGAGCCCCGGGGGACGCCACTAGTGACCGGTCTCCGACTGGATTTAACTCCATTCACCACAACTCTTTGGGCCTGGCTATCCAGCCAGTTTTTAACCCAACGAAGCGTACGCCAGTCCAAGCCATGAGCAGCCAGTTTCTTGAGGAGAATGCTGTGGGAAACGGTGTCAAAAGCCTTACTGAAGTCAAGGTAGACCACATCCACAGCCTTTCCCTCAACAACTAAGCTTGTCACTTGGTCATAGAAGGAGATCAGGTTCGTCAAGCAGGACCTGCCTTTCATAAACCCATGCTGACTGGGCCTGATCGCCTGGTTGCCCTGCAAGTGCCGCGTGATGACACTCAAGATAATCTGCTCCATGAGCTTCCCTGGCACTGAAGTCAAACTAACAGGCCTATAGTTCCCCAGGTCTACCCTCTGGCCCTTCTTGTAGATGGGCATCACGTTTGCTAGGCACCAGTCGACTGGGACCTCACCTGATAGCCAGGACTGCCGATAAATGATGGAAAGTTCTTTGGCCAGCTCCTCCGCCAGTTCTCTCAGTACCCTCAGGTGGATCCCATCCAGCCCCATCGACTTGCGTACATCCAAGTGTTGTAGCAGGTCGCCAACCATTTCCTCGTGGATTATGAGGGCCACATCCAGCTCTCCATCCCCTTCCACCAGCTTAGGCTACTGGGTATCCAGAGAACAACAGGTCTTGCCGCTAAAGACTGAGGCAAAGAAGACATTAAGCACCTCAGCCTTTTCCTCATCTCTTGTAACTAAGTTTCCCCCCGCATCCAGTAAAGGATGGAGATTCTCCTTAGTCCTCCTCTTCGTGTAATGTATTTATAAAAACATTTTCTGTTGTCTTTTACAGCAGTAGCCAGATTGAGCTCCAGATGAGCTTTGGCCTTTCTAATTTTGTCCCTGAACAGCCTCGCAATATCCTTATAGTCCTCCTGAGTGGCCCGACCTCTTTTCCAAAATTATAAACCCTCTTTTTTCTCCTAAGCTCAAGCCATAACTCTGTTCAGCCAGGCCGGTCTTCCGCGCCGGCTGGTCTTTGGGCACATGGGGACAGACCGCTCCTGAGCCATTAAGATTTCCTTCTTGAGGAGTGCCCAGCCTTCCTGGACTCCTCTGCCCTTCAGAACCACCTCCCAAGGGACTCTGCCAACCAGTGTCCTGAACAGCTCAAAGTCAACCCTCCGGAAATATTTTTTAAAACAGTGGTTTTACTGATCCCCTTCCTGACTTCACCAAGAATAGAGAACTCTACCATTTCGTGGTCACTCTGCCCAAGACAGCTCCCGACCACCACGTCTCCCACCAGTCCTTCTCTGTTTGTGAACAGAAGGTCCAGCGGGGCCCCTCCCCTGGTAGGCTCACTAACCAGCTGCATCAGGAAGCTATCTCCCACGCTCTCCAGAAACCTCCTAGACTGCTTCCTCTGACCTGTATTGAATTCTCAGGATATGTCTGGGAAGTTGAAGTCCCCCACAAGGACAAGTGCTGACAATTTCGCCACTTCTGCCAGCTGCCTGTAGAACTCCTCATCTGTCTCCTCATCCTGGTTTGGCGGTCTATAACAGACCCCCCACCAGGATGCCTGCCTTGTTGGCCTTCTTGCCGATCCTAACCCATAGAGACTCAACGTTATCATTCCCAGCCTCGAGTTCCACAACATCAAAACACTCTCTAATATAGAGAGCCACACCACCACCCTTTCTGTGCTGCCTGTCCCTTCTGAAGAGCCTATAGCCAGCCATTGCAGCACTCCAGTCATGAGAGTGGTCCCACCACATTTCCATGATGGCAACCAAGTCATAGCCTGCCTGCTGCACAATGGTTTCCAGCTTCTTTTGTTTGTTACTCGTGCTGCGTGCATTAGTGTAGATGCACTTCATTTGGGCCATTGCCTGCTCCCCCCGGCCCTGATATTGTTCTCCCTGGCACACCTCTAACAAGCCTTATTTCAGCCCCATCCCCCTTCTTACCTAGTTTAAAGCCCTCTCAATGAGCCCTCCCAGCTCCTGGGCTAGGATCTGTTTTCCCCTTAGAGATAGGTGGGACCCGTCTGCGGCCATCAGGCTGGGTGCCGAGTAAAGCGCCCCATGGTCAAAAAAACCAAAACTTCTGTGTTGGCACCAGCCTCTGAGCCACATGTTTATCAGGTGGGCTTTCCGTGTCCTCTCTGTACCCCTCCCTGCCACTGCAGGGATGGACAAAAACACCACCTCTACTCCCGCTCCATCTACTAACCGTCCCAGTCCCCTATAGTCCCGTTTGATAGCCTTCAGGCTTCTCTCATCAATATCATCACTGCCAGCCTGGACTATCAAAAGAGGATAATAATAAAGACAAAAAAAAAAAAAAAAAAAAAAGTAATTTCTCAATTTCTTAACTTTGAGACTGAGTTAATATATATCTTATTGCTGAAAGTAGACATGAGAAAATTGTTAACACTGGGTGTTCTTTAGTCCATTTGACTTGGGTACCTGTCTTGTTTACCTTCATTTCCAGTACCCAGTCAATCCTTAGTATTTAGTGAATCCTACAATCTTGGATTAATTCAAGTAACTAAATTTAGGCAGCAGAATTGCCCCTAAAATGCTTTTAGCAATTCATGTCTCTAGTTAAATTATGTAAGGCACTTGAACAGTCACTTTCTTAATTATCTAAAGTTTCACCAAATATGACAGGATAAGTTAGGCAGGCTAAATGTTTCCCAGCTAAGGAGAAAGCAGTTGATGTTTTTAACCTTGATGTCTGCAAGACTTTTGACACTGTCTTCAGTAACATCCTCATAGACAAGATGACAATGTTAATAGGTGCAAAATGAGGTGTAATGAAAACTGACTGAATGGCTGGGCCCAGAGGATAGTGATCACTGGCACGAAGCCCAGAGTCCAATGTATCCAAAAGGTCAATACCAGGATCAATCCTGTACAACATCTTAGTTAGTGACTTGGTTGATGGGTCAGAGAGTCCTTTCAGCAAGTTTGCAGACAACGCAGAGTTGAAAGAAGTGACTGATAAACCAGAGGGTCATGCTGCCATTCAGAGGGACCTTGACAGGCTGGAGAAATGGGATGACAGAAATCTCATTGTATTTAACAAAGAGAAATATCAAGACCTGGCTCTGTGGAGGAGTAACCCCAGGCAATCATATACAGTTGAAGCCAACCTTCTAGAAAGCAGAGAAGAACCTGGAGATCCTTGGGAACACCAAGCTGAACACAAGACAACAATGTGCCTGTACTGGATTTACATAGAAATCTTTTTGTAGTAAGAGAGCTATACAGTTGGCTTCTGTGGGAAGAGACCAGGGGCTGTCCCACGTGTGGTGGTTTTACTCAGGTGGGCAGATGAGCACCAGGATAACCGCTCTATCTCCTACCCTCCTCAAAGGGAAAGAGGGAGAAAATACAATGAAGAGAGCTCAAAGTTTCAGATAAGGATGGGAAGATCACTCAACAATTATCGTGAGAGGAAAAACAGAGTCATAGTAGGGAGATAGTAAATTTTGTTTCCTATTACTAATAAGCTACAGAAGTAAGAAACAAAGGAAAGAAACTACAAACACCTTTCCCCATACACCCTCTTCCAACTTCTTCCCCCCGAGCAGTGCAGGGGAATGGGGGAATGGGGGCTGCAGTCAGTCCCTAACACTTCATCTCCACAGCTCCTCCTCAGTCACTCTCTTCCCCTGCTCCATTGTGGGTTCCCTCCCACAGGATGCCACCCTTCCTCAACTGATCCTATGTTGGCTTCTCACAGGCAGCAGCTCTTCAGGAACTGCTCCCACAAGGCTCCATACAATGGGATCCGTCCATCAGGAGCAAACTGCTCCAACGTGGGTCCCCCATGGGCGGCAGCTCCCCCTAGACCCCCTGCTCCTGCGTGGGCTCCTCTCCATGGGCTGCAGTTCCGGCCTGGGACCTGCTCCTGGGGAAGCTCTCCATGGGCCGCAGCCTCCTCCAGGCCACATCCACCTGCTCCACTGGGGGCTCCTCCATGGGCTGCAGCGTGGAGATCTGCTCCATGTGGGACCCATGGGCTGCAGGGGGACAGCCTGCTCCACCAGGGGCCTCTCCACAGGCCACAGGGGAAATTCTGCTCCGGCGTCTAGAGCACCTCCTCCTTCTCTTTCTTCACGGACCTTGGTGTCTGCAAAGCTGTTTCTCACTCCTCTCTCTCCCAGCTGCTGTTGAGCAGCAGGTTTTTTTTGTTGTTGGTGGTGGTTTGTTTGTTTTTTGTTTGCTTGTTTTGTTTTGTTTTTCCCTTTCTTAAATCTGCTCTCACAGAGGAGCAAACAACATTGCTTTTTGGCTTGGCTCTCGCCAATGGTGGGGCCCTTATCACACATGGGCAGCTTCTGGATTCTTCTTGCAAAAGCCACCCCTACGGCCCCCCACTACCAAAACCTTGCCATGTAAACCCACTACACCATGCTGGACAGAGTCAGTTCCAGCCATCTCCAAAGCGGACCCACAACTGTATAGAACTGGCCAACCAACATCAGCAAAGCTAGTGGTACATCTGTGGTAACATATTTAAGAAAGGTCAAAAACTTTGCACAACAGTTACAGAGAAGAGTACGAACAACATGCGAGAGACAACACCTGCAGACACCATGCTCAGTGGAGAAGGAAGGGGAGGATATGCTCCAGGCACTGAAGCAAAGATTTCCCTGCAGCCTGTGAGCAGAACCATAGTGAATTAAGTTGTTCCTCTACAGCCCATGAAGGATCACACTGGAGCAGATGCCCACACTGAAGCCCATGGAAGACCCCACACAGGTTCCTGGAAGGAACTATGGTCCATGAAGAGGAGATCACAGTTCTGGCAGGAAATGTAGCCTGTAGGTGACCCTTGCTGAAGCAGTCTGTTCCTGAAGGACTACATCCCATGGTAGCTGTACCCATGCTAGAGCAGTTTTTGAAGAACCATAGCCTCTGGGAAGACCATGATGGATCAGTTCATGAAAGACTCTTTCACAGTTTTGTTGGCGATAGAGGTAATTTTCTTCATAGAGGCTCATGTGATGCTACATTTCGGATTTTTGATGAAAAGAGTGGTGATGACAGACTTTTTTTTTTTTCCCAGTTATTACAGAGCGATGCTTATGCAGAATCAAAAAGTTCTGCTTCATCTGTTGCTGTGCCAGCGAGGACTTTGGGGGTGCACCAGAAACTGGGAAGGGACACAGACAGGACAACTGATTCAGACTTACCAAAGAGGTATTCCATCCCATATGACATCTTCTTCAGTAATAACAGGTGGGGCAAAGAAGGAGAAAGGGGGGGTGGGGGAGGGGGGGGAGTGGACACATTTGGAGTGATGGCATTTGTCTTCCCAGGAAACCATTACATGGGATGAGCCCTGCTTTCCTGGAAGTGGCTGAATAGCTGCACGCTGATGGGAAATAGTGAATGAATACCTTGTTTGGCTTTGCTTGTGCACATGGCTTTTGCTTTAACTAGTAATCTGTCCTTATCTCAACCAACAAGTTCTCACACTTTTACCTTTCTGTTTCTCTCCCCCATTCACGTGGGGAGAATGGGTGAGTGGCTGTGTGGTACTTAGCTGCCTGCCAGGGCTAAACCACCACAGGCTGCACACCATGGGAAGAACCCCACACTTGAGTGGGGAAAGAGTGTGAAGAGAAAGTAGTGTCAGTAATTAAGTGTTACTGATCAACTGTAACCCCCATTCCTCTCCTGCTCTGTGCTTCGCTGGGCAGGAAAGAGGTAGATGAGTCAGGAGTGAAGCTGAACTTTGCAATAAGAGGAAGGTTCAGGGGGAGGTGTTTTTTGTTTGTTTGTTTGTTTGTTTGTTTGTTTTTCCTTTTCACTATTCTACTGTATTTAAAAAAAAAATTTAAAAAAATGAATCTTTCCTAAGTCAAGTCTGTTTTGCCTATGACAGTAATTGGTGAGTATTCTCCCGGTCCCTATCTCAGCCCATGAGTTTTTTTTGTCTTTTCTCCCCATGTCTTGCAAAGGAGAGAGGGGGAGAGAGTTGCTTGTTGGGAACCTGGCCGCCAGACAAGGTTAACCCAACCACAGCACCCTTGTGGCAAAGAAGGTTGACAACACACAAGGCAGCATTGCCAATAGGTCAGGGAAAGTGACGTTTCCCTTCTATTCAGCACTGGCACGACACATCTCGAATTCTGTGCCAGTTGTGGGCTTCCCAGTTCAAGAATGATATGGATGTACTGGAAAAAGACCAACAAAGGGCTACGGAGATGACCAAGGGACAGGAACATCTTCCATATGAGGAGAAGCTGAGTGAGCTGAGTGTACATCCTGGAGAACAGAAGGCTCATGGGGGATCTTGTCAGTATTAGATTAAAGGTTGGACTAGATGATTTTAGAGGTCTTCCCCAACCTAAATGATTCTATGAATGTATGATCTTATCAATGTGTGTAAGTACCTGGTAGAAAGGAATGAAGAGGTAGCCAAATTCTTCCCAGTGGTGCCCATCAACAGGAGAAGATGCAATAGGAACAAAGTAAAACACAGGAAATTCTATTAGGTAACACTTAAACTGTGATGATGGTCAAACACTGGAACAGATTGCCCAGAGAGATTCTGAAGTCTTCATATGTGAAGATATTCAAAACCTGACAGGACATTGTCCTAGGCAACCTGTTGTAACTGACCCTGTTCTGAGAAGGAAAGTTGGACTAGATAATCTCAAGAGGTCCCTTCCAACCTCAACTATCCTATGATTCTGTCATTCTGTGTTTGCCTTATTCACTTTATTACTTTATTACTTTGTTAAAGCAGGGAATAAATAAGGCATGGAATTATGTACTTAATGCGGAAGGTCTAAAAATAAATGAAATGATTTGAGCATTTCAGAGATTTAATAGAATAAAATGAATCATGAAAAAAAATCCTAATATTTATGTATAAAATGTTAAATGTTGGTATTTCCTACCTTTTGAGTTCTTGACTTCAAAAATTATATGCCCTTTTAGCATTGGAAATCAATGATACCTTGGATTTAATTGACATTGTCTTTTCTCAAGCCAATATATAAAAAGTCCTATAGAGTATTATTCCTCATCAAAGAAGTGAAGCTTTTCAAATAAATATTAATGACTTTTTTGTTTTTGTTGTTGTTCTAAGTGTTCTTTTTTTCATTACATTATCATAATGAAGAATAATAGTGTAAGGGTTCTTTTTTTTTTTTCGTTGTTTTGTTTTTTTTAAGGTGATCTTACAATGTAAGGTGATCTTACAAACTATTTGTTGTGGTTTAACCCGGCTGGCAGCTAAACACCACACAGCCGTTCACTCACCCTCCCCCCTCCCTCTCTGGGATGGGGGAGAGAAACGGGAAAGTGAAGCCTGTGAGTTGAGATAAAGACAGTTTATTAAGACAGGAATATAATAATAACAATAATAATAATAGTGATAATGATAATAGTATTAATAATAATAATGTGTATGAAACGAGTGATTCACAATGCAATTGCTCACCACCCGCTGACCGATGCCCAGCTTATCCCCGAGCAGCCGGCCCCCCACCCCGGCCAGCCACACCTATCTATTGTTTAGCATGACGTCAGATGGTATGGAATACCCCTTTGGCCAGTTCAGGTCAGCTGTCCTGGGTCTGTCCCCTCCCAGCTCCTGCTGCACCCCTAGCCTGCTCGCTGGCAGGACAGAGCGAGGAGCTGAAAAGTCCTTGGCCTGGTGTAAACACTGCTCTGCAACAACTAAAACATCAGCATGTTATCAGCGCTCTTCTCATCCTAATCCAAAACATAACACCCTACCAGCTACTAGGAGGAAAATTAACTCTGTCCTAACTGGAACCAGGACACTATTGTAGCAAAATAGTTGTCTCTGTCAAATAGATGTGAATTTCTCAAAATAAAAACATGTGAGAAGTCAATGAAACTGTTTCATGTGCTTTAAGTATTACAGACATATAAAAATAGTTTAGTGTGAAATAACATATTTTCCCTTGAGATTGGAAAGATTAGTAATATCATAAAGTTTTTTTTTTTTTTCTCTGATTTTTATATCTTCTCCTTGAAAGAACTTTTCTCCCCCCTTTAGTCTCACAACCTACTCAGCCTTCACTTTTTCTAAGGTGCTCTTCCAAAACAGGGGTATACCTTCATCAGTACAATGAATACAGTGAGTCATGCTAGTTTTCACTTTGTGTAAGATTTATACATAAAAGAAAAACATATATATACATGTTTTTTATGGTGGTGGGGATAATGGTCTCAACTGTCTTATGGGATATCCTGACACTTCAGGGTTTTTTTTTCAAGATGTTTTTGTGTAGTTAGTCTTCAGCTGAAAGTCATTTGTTTGGTCAATGATCTACTAGATACCCAAAGCTCATATTCTCTTGGTTCATATCTGGGAATAATAATAATAAACAACAACAACAACAAAAAAAGCAGATCTTAATATGATACAATTGAGTTAATTTGTGCTTTGCCTGACACACAGGTATCGTTTTCTTGTACCTTCAGCTACTGCACTTCAGTAAGAGTACAAAAGGATGAATTAAAAATCCAGTGAAATTGAAAGGAATCTTTAGTGTTCATTACTTTTAGTGGCTTCAAGACCAAAACCTATGTTCACCTTTATGATTACAAACCTAGGAAGTGTATGGCTGAAAAATAGGTTATACTAAGAACTACATTTTAATATGGTATTTTTTTTTATTATTATTATTATTTTTTTTGGTAAAGCTACTCACACAAATCCATGCTATGAAACAAAGACACAGGAACAACTTTAAACACAGTTTTTGTCAATCAGATTGGTGCAACAAAACCTTCAAAGAGAAAGTGGAAATAATTTAATACTTAGACATCACATTGGTTTGACTTTATTTTTCAAGGGCGAGATTTTTTTTTTCCTACAGTTCTAGTGAAAGCTACATATTGCAAAGTGCTCTGCCACAACTCATAAGGCTCAAAGTCTCTAAAGCAATAATGTAATCTAGCTTGAGAAAATTGTATGTATTATACGTGTTTACTGATCAATTTACTTTTTTATCCCAGTTCCCAATTGGCGTATAGTTCCTAATATTTCTTATGGTTTTTAGGGCTAATTTGACTTCAGCAAGAATAATTTTAAGTACCAGAGGGTGATGATAATAGGAACCATATTGTTCAAGATAGATGATTTATTGTTTCTGCAAGACAGAAAGGACTAAAACTAAAAACAAATCTGTGTAGGACAAACTTCATCCAGCTGAAAGGAAGATGCTTTAAATACCAAGTATTCTAAGCCATGCTATTGTCACATGAAATCACGTCTTTGAACACCCTTTCTTGCTTTTTCAGAAGGATTTATTTATAAATTACACATTGTCAGATTTGCTTAATGTTTCATGTTGCAAAAGCATTTGATAGATCATGCAGCTTAACAATCAGGAGATGTGGCAAGAGTATCCAACTACAGTTTTCAGTGTTTATTGGATAGTATGTTAATAGTATTCTAATACTTATGTGGTGACTACAAAGTTAAATAAATGGATGCTTTGTACAGCCTTTTCTGATTCTATTTTTTTCTTTTTTTTTATTTTTTCTTTATTTTTGTCTGATAGGAAGCTTTGAATTCAGTCTAACTAGAGTGAAGTGTGGGTGTTGACATTTTGCTGAATTCACATTAAAGAAGTTCTTACCTAAGGTGGTGAATTCTATAAACTTTATATATGAAATTAACCTCATAAAGCATTTTTAAAATTCCTTTTCTGTAAATCATAAAAAAATGCTATTACATTTATAATATGAAAATACAATTTAATATTAAAATATATAAGTTACTGATATATATATATAACATTACGTTATTAAAATTATTGCAATAGTTCATCTGCTTTGTGATTATTATATTCATTAGGTGATTATAACAAAAGAGTCTTATTCACAATTAACATCCAGTGTAGAGTCAACTTTATATTGATAGTTGTATAACCTGCGGGTTTCTCACTTGTTTATGTGTATCCTTTCTGAAATGACAATGGATTACAGGTCTTATATAAAAAATACATATAATAAAATAAAAAATAATAGAAATGCATATTTTTATTAAATATAGTTTATCGGTTTTATTGTCATTTAATCAATGTACACATCCACCTAGAAAATTTATTTATTTATTTATTTATTTTTCAATCTGGTATGCTACTGTGAACTAAAGTGTTAAAAGTTCTATGGACATATTTACATGTATATATGTGGGCATACATATATGTATATATGTATACATGTATTTGTGTGTGTATAGATAGAGATGATAGAAAGGAAGGAAACACTTTTTTCACATATCCACTTGCGTAAACATGGAGTGTATATACGACAAAAATAATTTGAAAATCCACAATATATTATTTCTTCTGGTTATACATTATGAGAGTCAATTATTATAAGAATTAAAGTGTAAATGCTAAAGAAAGGTAATTGACGGTTGAGATAGCTTGATAGCTTGTTTCTTTTTCATTATTCTTAAAAAATACAAACAGCACCTATATTGTATTTGCCTGATTATGTTCTCCAGGAAAAGCTTTATAGAATACAGTTTATATAACACAAAATATATCTAAATACTTCTTTAAATATCTATAGCACATTTAGTAAGAGTAAAAAAACAATGATTTTTTTGCACTCCTTTCAAACAAGTAAGTGTATATTATTTTTTGAAAGTAGCCATAAAGGATGAGGCCTGTACTGGCACATTTCCTTTAAATGATATGATTCAATCTTTGTAAAAAGAATGGTACAGTGAACTGATAAAGATTTCTCTCAGTTTTCTCTTTCTTTCTCACTCTTTATGTCTGAGCATACTTGTCTGTGACCACAGAATAAACTTCATCTCATTACATGAAGAATTTAGGAGCAAAAATTACAGAAGACTCTACTAAATTGGTTACGAAAGCATTTGCTATCTCATTTGGTCACTGAAGCAAGTAGGAATTTGACATTTAAAAAACTGACAATTTGGGCCAGAGTGACTTGGACTTTGAATATACTGAGAAAATTTAAAGAAGCTTACTCAGGATTTATTCCTACTAGTACATATCTGAAATCTGTTCTGTAGGAGATAAGCCTTAAAATATTAAATAATATATATAAAATACAAATAAATAAATAAATAAAGCCACCGGCAACTTGCATCTTAAAAAAGGTCTTTTTTTTTTTTTCTTCCTTCTTTTTTTTTCCCCTTTAACAATAGGCCAAATACAGACAAATGGAAGTCCAAGGAGTCTGAGTCAACCAATCTGTCATATTTACGACATGCAAATAACGTGGTTTCCATGTACAGCATCACATTTGTATTACATAATTTGTATTATACAAGTATGTCAGTCTTCCAATATAGAGTCCAGAATTAAGACTACTTTCTTTAGTGAAGGTGGGAAAAGATAACTTGATGTGAATAAGAATTACTTGAGGAGTAGAAGAATCATGAAGTCAGTGCTGGCCATTTTTGAAGTGCTTTCAATGCCTAGACGAAGTAATGAATGAAAAAGACTAGTACCAATAGTAACAATGCAGACAGTAACAATGTAAAATAATGGAGGTTGAGGTTCATATTACAAAACAGAGGTCACCAGTTTCTTCAATTCTAAAGTAACAAGCTTTCTTAGAATATGCTTTAAGCTTGTCAGAAAGGAGTTACAAACTCCTAACCTCAAAGAGTTGATAAATACTGTTAGGGCAAAAACTTAAAGGAGATAGAATTTCTCTAACACAAAGATAATACAGGCTGAGCCACTGGTTTCCATGGATGTAATTCCATTGACTACAGGCTACATCATTCCCTAGTAATTGGTGATTCCTCTGCTGTAAGCACACTTATTATTTTCTGTCTGTTATTTGGGTCTTGAGAAACTTGTTAAAATTAAGATTGGTACAGCTGAGTAATATTGGGAGATTTAGTTGCCAAATTATTTTAAAGGATCTGACTACTAGAAGAGAAAGGGGAATTACAAGCAGTAAATTTCAGAGAAGTTTCAACTGCAGCTCAGGAAGTGTGTGCCTGTCCCACATATATGAATGGTAACTCCAAATCTATCAAATAGATTTTATAAGCATTGTATCTGCCAGACTGGAAATAAAGATATATAGCATAGCAGGTGATTTTCACGGAATACTGACAAATTCAGTCAAGGTAGTCCATCATGTCAGAAGGCAGGTAGGAGATAACAAATGGAATCAACCTTTCACACTTTTACATCACTCTGCCATACCAATATATCTTTGAAGGCACTTTAAGGCATATGTGCAAGAGGCCACAATGACAAACTAATGATGAAAGATAAAAGAGAAATACCAATTATTATTTTTGACTGAAGAGAGTATTGTAGACCAGTACCACAGTTAAAAGTGAAGGTTTAAAATGGTGAAACAAATTGTCAGTTTTTGTCAATTGTGTTATGAATCCACACACATATCAGTTTCGCATAGCATTAACTGGAAGTAAATGCTATTGCGGATGTCATGAATCTCTATAGGAAGATTTTTGTAACTAAAGAAAAGTGAAATAGAATTCACTATGAACAAATATATGCCAATAATTCATTCATTTGAAATCCTGAGCCTGAACCCAAATCATGTCCTCTGTAAATTGAAAAAAAAAAAAAAAAAAAAAAAAAAATGGAGGTCAGTGTTTTTATTTATTTATTTCTTGAATTATTGAATTCATGTTGTAATGACTGTTAATTTACAACATGGAAGTTTGGGTGACAAAGATTCCAAAAAATAAAAATAAAATTATATATATAAAAAAAAAAGACCAAAATTTTTGTTCACAAGTGACTCTACAGACAACTACAACATTTTTTTTTTTTTTCTGTTACCCTACTTTATAAGCCTGCCAGACTTTTTTCTATGCCACTGAACTGGCTACATGCGTGACAAATTCTATGACAACAGGAAAATATATAAATTAACCCAAATTATAATAAAAGAAAGATTTAAATATTTTTAGATGTTTAGAAACTTTTGGCAAATTTTGTACATTAATATGTTTTGAAAGAGTACTCTGCCCTCCCCCACCAATATTCTTCCCATTTTTATCTGTGAGACAGAATTGTTTTATACAGTACGACTTTATGAAATTTCCAGCATAGTCTGAAACCACAATACTTCAAAACATAAAATAATTTGCTAGATAGCCAATGGTTGTGCATTAACTGCTTCTGTGCATCATACTTCCAGAACAGCTACCATTTCAAAGATGGCCAGTTATTTTAACTTCAAGGTTACCTATGCTTTCCACAAATTTTCATACCCTCTATTGCTGTAACATTACTGTAAGAAATTATTCACCTTGCAAAAAACAGTATCAAGAAAGTTAGGAAGTTTTATTGGTTTATTTGTTTTTGTTCACTTTCTACATTCTTCATAAATATTCTTCATTCTTTTTATGCCCTTCATTTATTTCAGTAGTGACTTTAGCAGCCTTAGTAAACTGCAGGTGTGGTGTTTGTCTCAAAGGATTTTCTAGATATTTTAAAGCTTGTATGCCAGTAATCTCTGGAAAGAGATAAAATGTGCTCTGTAATTTCTAATATTTGAACAAAATGTTTCTTAGTTACGCACTGTAGTGGATGATTACTGGGTTTATATCCATACTATAAAGCATGAAATCAACACATCTGGTATATTTTACACGTTCACTATGCTGTTGTTTTTAAGGCAAATTTAATTTTACCTACTCTGCCTGAAGCAAGTAGGGGTTAATTCCTGTCTATAAAAAATGAAGCTGCATGATTAATAATATATATTCATGGATTTCCTAATAGCAATAAAAATTCAAGCTATGTGAACAATTCATGTATAATTTTGAACATAGGAAAATCTTTGTTTCTAGCTTGAGTTGTGAATATTTAGAGACTTTAAAAGTACCTGAATATTTAATCTTAAAATGTTGCATAAAAGAAGTCCTAAAAGAATTCTCTATTCTGTTAAATTATTACCTGAATTGTGTCTTCTTTCACCACACAATCCTTAAATAGGGTGTGGAGGAAATTTCTGCATTTTGGAAACAAACAAGCAGAAACAAACAAACAACAACAACAACAAAAATCAGTTCATTTTCTTTAAAGATTAAAAGAAATAGAAGCC
Organism: Anser brachyrhynchus; assembly: GCF_964034855.1. NCBI lineage: Eukaryota > Metazoa > Chordata > Aves > Anseriformes > Anatidae > Anser > Anser brachyrhynchus. The sequence continues at coordinate 132,514,826 of NC_137695.1, forward strand.
ATTACCAAAACATGGAAGACTCACCAAACAATCTAACTCTGGCATCAGAAATATTTCAGGGAGTGAGATGTGAATTGAAAGGCTGGCTATTTTTCAATAGTGTGTGTAAGTAAAAACAGTAGCAGAAAGAATTACACAGAGGCAGATAAAAAGCTGCATAAAATCAAAAAGTTGCCAAGGAAACAATGACATTGCGCCCCTAGGAGAAAATCAAAAGAAAAAAATCTCTTGGGATAAATCCTGCCTGAGAAGGAAAAAAAATGAAATAAAAGACATGAAACATAGTAAGGAAATAATTTCCTGTTGTGTGATCCCACTGAATTCAGAAGAATATTTACGTACTAGGTAAATGTACAGGGCAGCTTCCAAGATCTCCTTGTTGCCTCAGCTGTTTCTCCTCTTACCAAAAACTGTGTTGGCTAACCACTTTTGGCAACCATAGTAATTTTATTACTTATTTAGAATCACAAAACAATTTTGGTTGGTAAGAACCTCTGAAAGAGAAAAATAATTTAATTCTCCAAAACCAGGTGAAGCTGCTCAAATTTAACTCAACTTGAGCTGAAATTTGAGGATTGTACAATGTCTCCGAGCAATTTACTCCAGCACTCATCCACTCACATAAAAAAAAGCAAAAAAAAAAGCAAAAAAAAAAGCTATATTTAAGGAGAATTTCCCTTGCTGCAATTTACGATCATTGCTGCTTGTCCTTTTGGGGTGCATGTCTGAAAAGTTGGCACCTTATTCTCTAGAACTATATATATAACTTTTCTATGATAATAGGTGGTGAAAGGATGGAATTAAATCCCATCTGAACCTTCTCTTCACCAGACTGAACATCCTCTGACTCTGCTCCTAATCTCCAGCCCCTGACAACTTTACTGGTGGATTCTCTCCAGTTTGCTGGATTCTCTCCAGTTTGTCAGACCCTTGTACTGGGAGCGAGGATAAAGCTAGGCGTATATTCCATTTATTAGTGCTGAGAAGAGGCAAATAACCACCACGTAATGGTTATGTTTTTCCTGAAGCAACCACAATGGAACAACGCTGGCTCATGCTCCACTTGTCCCTTATGACATCCAAGTCCTTTACTCTATGGCTGCTACCTAGCCATTGTCACGATCTGTACTAATGGGCAGGTAGTTTTGTCCTAAGTACAGGACCTTACCTTACCTTACCTTACCTTACCATACCTTACCTTACCTTACCTTACCTTACCTTACCTTACCTTGCCTTGTCTTGCCTTGCCTTGCCTTGCCTTGCCTTGCCATCTTTGTTGAACATCATGTGGTTTATGTTGCCTCATTTCTCCAGCTCGTCAGTGTCTGTAGATAATGACCCTGCCATTCACTCTGTTGAACAATCTCCCCAGTCTGTGCTACATGCAAACTTGCAGAGGATGCATTCTGCCTCACTGTCCAGGTTATTGATGAGGACATGAAATAGCATCAACCTTAGGATCTGTTCTTGAGAAGCAGTACTCAAATCACTGCCATATTGACTTTGAATTATTCGCCACAACCGTTTGAATCTGACAGTTCGGCCATTTTTTTTGATTAACTTACAGATGTCAAGTCTAGTCTATATCTCCCTGGTTTGATTACCAAGATGCTTAAAAATATATGAAGTTCACAATCTCATAAATTAACATTGTCAGTTATGTGATTTTTCTTATTAATTAACGTTTGATAAATACAATATATCCAATGACTTTATATACTTAAAAACTTACAAAGTTCAGAATGCCTTAAATTAGCATTGTTAATTATGTGATTTTTCTTATTAATTTATGTGTGATAAATACAATATTTCCAAAGTGTTCACATCAAATCTACCAATAAACTTTCTTACATGGTTTTGGCTGTACTTATATAAAGAACTCAGTACTTTACAGGACTATACAGGACTTTATGAGTACCATATGACTCAGCAGTTGCAAAGACATGTCACAAATCATGAAGAGGTAAAAATCTTCACAAATCTTCATATGACATACCACATAGTTTATAAATAATCTGTTTTATGGAAACCAGAACATCTTTTTTCAGCTAGCTCTCTAATTCTTCAGAATGTTGTCTTTTTTTTTTTTTTGTGATGTTATTTTGTTGTTGTTTTCCTTATTTTATATTTTTTTAAGCTCAATATCTTGTTATGTGTTTCAGATCCATTTGACTTGCTTTTTTAGTACAGTTGATTCAATTATAATTGCTCTGAAAAAGTGTGAATGCCCCATTTATCTCTATGTGCAGTAGCTTTTATGCTTACTGATGATAACATTTAGCATTAACTCCTCCATGAGAACAAGAACATCAGACAAAGTACCAAAAAAAAAAAAAGGCATGATCAACACATGACTCCAATGGACAGACTCTTTTGCTATCACTAGTAAACTGGATTAACAGATAACAGATACTTTTCTGCTACCCATTCAATACAAAGTGTAGAAAATCCTAGTGGGCCATTTAAGAATTTCAAAGAAATGTTTAACTCAAAGAAGCAACAATGAGAAATGTGTGACTTACTAAAAAGAATTCAAAAGGCCAGACAGCAGGTACAATCACAGTTTAAAAACAATGTATAAATCACAAAGGCCAGGCACATTTTAAGCGATTAGCTTAGAAAAATCTTTTTTCCTGTTTTTGGTCTTTAAATGTTCTTAAAATATTACTGAGAATGTCGTGTCCTTCCAGCTTTTAAATCTCAGTGCTTCAGTTCTCTGAGGAGCCCTGCTGCACAGTGATGACAGCCAAAGAAGTGAAAATATATTTTACAGTCCTCAAGGAGTCTTTTACAACCTGCAATAGTAATGGAAAGTTTACTGCATAATTTTCTATTATCTAAGGGTCATAACTGATGAATTAAAGAGAGAGCCAGTGACACTTTAAAGAAAAAAGTAATCCAGTCCAATCCAGTCCTGAGCTCTACAATGTTATATTTGATACCATTTTCATATGCAATGGTGTATCTTTCATTGTCTAATGATTATCAAGCATAAACACAGGGTAATTAAATCCCCAAAGTTCTTCCAACAATGATCAGAGAATGATACTCATATTTTACAGTTTTCTGTTTCATAAATGGTTCTGAGAAAGAACAGGTTCAGGCCCACAAATACTTTTCTAGACTTTTCTTTTTCATCGTATAGAATCATAGAATCATCTAGGTTGGAAAAGACTCTCAAGATCATCAAGTCAACCATCAAACTGACCTACCAAGTCCCATCACTAAACCATGTTCCTCAGTGCCACATCCACACGTCTCTTAAATACTTCCAGGGATGGCAACTCCACCACTTTCCTGGGCATCCCATTCCAAATCTCGACCAATTCTTCTCCATGACAAAATTCCTTTTAATGTGCAATCTAAATTTCCCCTGGTGCAACTTGATACAATTTTCTCATGCTCTATCAATTGTCACCTGAGAAAAGAGATCAGCACACTCCTGGCTGCAAGCTCTTTTCAGGTAGTTGTAGAGAGTGACAAGGCATCCCCTCAGCCTCCTCTCCTCCAGACTAAACAACCCCAGTTCCCTCAGTCACTCCTCACTATCTTGTTTTCTACTTCCTTCATCAGCTTCATTGGTCTTCTCTGCACACGGTTAAGCAACTCCATATCCTTCCTGTAGTGAGAGGCCCAAAACGGAACAGAATATTTGAGTTTTTTAAAAAAGGTTGGTTTTAAATAAAAATTATGTTGGACATTGGGAACTGTGCTAGCCATTGCATTTGTAAGTACCACCTTTTAAGAGCAAAGGAAAAGGCAATTCCAAAATTTCAGATGTCAAACAGGTGGGGCAGAAGCCCAGCTTGGCTGAGCAGAGATCTTCTGGAGCTTAGGTGGCAAAAGAAATGAGGTCAGGTGACATGGGAGGACTTCAGAGATGCTGTTCACCGTTGCAGAGAGATAATTTGTGCAGCCAAAGTTCAAGCAGTGTTGAAGCTGGCCAATAATGTGGGGGACAATAAAAATGGCTTTTTAAAAAAAAATATATGCTAACAGGAAAAGGAGGACCAGAGATAACATTGCTCCATTACTTCACGAGGATGGTCACTTCACAAATAGAGAGATAGACAAAGCAAAGAGATTTAACATCGTCTTCACCCTTGTTTTCAACACTGGGATACCCAGAGCCCTGAGAGGCAGAACTGTGACTACAGGAATGATAAACTCCCATCCAACCCTGAACATGTGCAGGATTTGCTGCTCGAGCTGGATACATTTGTCTGTTTGGTCTGATGAGATTCATCCCACGGTACTCAAAGAGTTGGCCGATGTCATTGTGAGATCTCTCTCAATTATTTATCAATGGTCTTGGGAATCTGGAGAGGATGGTTGGGCACTGGAACAGGCTCCCCAGGGAAGTGGTCACAGCACAAAACCTGCTGGAGTTCAAAAAGCATTTGTACAATATTCTCCTGAATGTTTTGATTATTGGGTGGTCCTGTGTGGATGCAGCAGTCGTACTTGATGAAGGACAGCATTGCTAGTCAGTAGAGGGAAGTGTTCGTCCTGCTCTACTCTGCACTTGGTGTGGCCTCACCTCAAGTACTGTGTATAGTTCTGGACACCACAGTACAAACAGTATGTAAAACAATTGGAGAGCATCCAGAGAAGGTCTACAAAGATGGTGAAGGGCCATATAGGGGAATACGTATGAGGAGCAGCTGAAGTCACTGGGCCAGTTCAGCCAAGTGTAAAAGAGGAGGTTGAGGGGGGACCTCATCACGGTCTACAGCTTCCTCACGAGGGGAGTGGAGGGGCATCTATTCTCTTTAGTGACAAGTGATAGAACCCAAGAGAATGGTGTCAAGCTGCGACAGTGGAGGTTCAGGCTGGACATCAGGAAGAGGTTCTTCACTGAGAGGGTTGTCACACACTGGAACAGGCTCCCCAGGGGCATAGTCACAACACCAAGCCTGTCAGAGTTTAAGAAGTGTTTGGACTATGCTCTCAATTATATGGTCTAAATTTTTGTGTAGACACGTGTGGTGCGAGGAGTTGGACTTTATGATCCCTATGGGTCCCTTCCAACTCTGGATATTCTATGATTCTCTTCTGCTTGGCAATTTTCCACTTCTGGTTGGTGGATGTATTAACACACTTTTGTCTTGTGACTTAGGGGCCATTTGAGGGAAAAAAAAAAAAAGAGAGTATAAGGCAAAATTAGGCTGCAGCGTATGAGTGGAGCTTACTGTGAAGTCTTACAAGTCACTTTTTTCCACTCCTTCCATTCCATGATCTACTCATTACCAGTCAGTTGCATACCAGACCAACCACATGTACACCTGACATATGGAGTGATGGTGAGAGAAAGTAGACCCAGAGCAAAGTGCTGAAAATGTATGAGTCACAGGCCTGGCTGCAGCACCGTCTGAGACAAAGCCAGTTGTCTGAGGCTGACTCTCGCTGTCTGAGGTTTGACAGATATGCACACTGCACCGGGAAATGCTAATGCTGGGGCAATTAAGGAACCTAGTGTCTGAGTTTGTGCAGACAAGCCAGTCCTCCACAGACAGCTCAAAATACATGCCTCGGACTCTGGTGTATCTTGCATCAATAGCAGTCTTGCTGTCAGTGGTATTTCATGCTGCTCATTTGGCTGCTTGTGGATTAGGGAAAAAGGATATAACAAAATAGGTTTATTCCTTGCAACGATGGAGAAGGGATAGACAATACATATGCATTAACACTTCTTGTACATATATTTTCACCTCTGATTAACACCCCCGTCTTTCAATTTTATTTTATTTTATTTTATTTATTTATTTTTATTAAATCTGAGTTTGGAAAGTCTGATTCACTGGTTTCTGGATATGCATAGTCTGATGCATGGAAATCACATAGGGAATTGTTAAAGCTTTGTCAACCAGAACAGAAGCTCTATTCAGAGTGAAATGTTTGTCAGTTAACTGAATACAAGTAATATTAGTGGCTGATTGCAATTTCTTACCCATGCACCATGCTGATGATGTTATAATTATAGTCAGTTCCTGAGACCCGTGAAGATGATGGTTTTCTAGAAAAGCAACAAAAGTGAAACTGAAAATATGTCTAATAATACCCAGAGAGATATTCAGAGAGAAATATTAAGTAGTTGTAAATGTATTTAATAAAGTTGATAGATATACTTTCATATTTATGCCTAGATTCTTCAAACTTCTGACAGTAGGAAAAAAAATACCTTTATGAAAGCAATTAATAAGATTTCTTAAGAACTCAAATGAAATTATATTTATATAGCAAAAATATAATTTTTCAAAACAAAAATAAATGAATGTTATAATATTATTTCTGGCTTGTTCTATTATGTTTATGAGAACAAAAATATATTTAAGAGGGAAATAATATTTCTGTAATAAGCTTATTCCACAGCTTCTTGCTGTTTCTAATGCATAGGTAGAGAGCTCATCTGCACTGAATTTAGCTTCATTCCATTTTCCAAAAGTAATTTTTTTCCTGATAGCATAAAAGCAAAGTTATGAAGGTAACTAAAGATGAGCTATGACATTTTTTAAGTGTTTATTTTTATTATTTTTGAGAGTATGGAAAGTAGATGGAGTCTTAAAGGAGTCTTTACAGCACAAGGAGTCTTTACAGTGTATGCACATAACTCACTCCTAGATAACTTAGTCTTTTTTAAAATACCAGCTTCTACCAAAAGCCTCCTACCTCCTGCCTCACTGTTCCCCATTCTTCATTTATGTATGTCTTTATGTATTTACCCTTCATTTATGTATGCCTTCCACATACTCCAGGAACATCCTAGACTGCTTCTTCAGGGTTGTATTTTATTTCCAGCAGAAGTTGAAGTCTCCCATGAGAACAAGCACTGGTGACTGCGCAACTTCTGCCAGCTGCCTGTAGAACGCCTCATCCATCTCTTCATCCTGGTTTGGCAGTCTATAACAGACCCCCACCAGGATGTCTGCCTTGTTGGCCTTCCCTCTGATCCTTATCCACAGGGACTCTACCTTACTGTTCCCTGCCCCGAGCTCTACAAAATCGAAGGTCCCACCAGGTCCCCCCCCCACCTCGGGTTTGCAGAACTCTGCAGTTTCTACACCCTTCCAGTCACCTTCCCAGTCTGGTCCCCATCCTGTTCACAGTCTTATTGGCTGAAAAGTTGACTTTGAGCTTTCTGCAAGTGGCACCACTGGGTAGCTTTTTTCTTGCCATTGTCTCCGTTGTCTTCATTTTTGACCATATATCCTTAAAGGAGCCAACACTCCTACATACCCTTACAATTAGAATACTTCAACGAAACAAACATCCTTGAATCCTTTACTACGGTGAAGTTTAAACCAACAGCTTAGTAAAGAGATTCAATGCTTCAAAAATGATTTTGATAGTTCAATTTTGAAGTAATATGTTCTGCATACAACCGCATACTGATATATCCAATAACTCTGGGGGAAAAAAAAAAAAAAAAAAAGAGAGAGAAAATAAGTTCCACTGACATCTGGCATGCTCTGCATTGTTATTCTAAATTCTGTTATTCTGGATCAAACTTTCAGCAAAATCATGACTTTTCTGATGTCAGTGGAATTTTGATCTCAAGAAGATGAAACAAAATGGAGGTTTAGGTAGAGATTCTGTATATTCAAAAATATGAAGGATTTTCAGGAAAACAAAGGACATAAATGATTACTGTTTGGACTCAAAGCTAGTATCTACATTGGAGAAAAATATGCATATTTTTACATCATTCAAGGATAACTAATTCAAAGAGATTACTGAAGGCTTCTGGGACCAGGGAAGAGAAAACAAATAAGAGTTTGGGAAAAATATTTTATTCACAACATTTTTGGTTTTAATCTCCTTACATCTTGCTATCAGTGCAGAAAGAAAAAAAACTTTCATATAACCCAAATATAACACCACCACCACCACACCACAAGTTGATCGTGACTTCAAAGGACAGAAATTTGTCCAAGAGTCTTTTGTACTGGCTAGAACTGTGCACAGCATTCTAGATGTGGTCTCACAAGTGTTGAGTAGAGAGGAAGAATCTCCCCCCTTAACCTGCTGACAATACTTTGCCTAATGTAGCCCAGGTTACCATTATCCTTCTTTGCTGCAAGGACAAATTGCTGGTTCATATCCAATTTGGTGTCCACTAGGACCCTCAGGTCCTTTTCTGAAAAACTGCTATCCTGTTGCCCCTTAGCCTGTACTGGTGAATGGAGTTATTCCTGCCAAGGTGCAGGACTTAATATTTCTCTTTGTTGAACTTCATGAGATTCCTGACTGCCTATTTCTCCAGGTTGTTGAAGTCCCTTTGAATGGCAGCACAACCATCTATAGCATCAAACACTTCTCCCAATTTTGTATTATCTGCAAACTACTGAGGGTTTACTGTGTCCCATCACCTTAATCTATTTGGCCACTAATAAATACAATAAATAATATTGACCCCAATATCTACCCCAGGGTAAACCAGTAGTGACTGGCCTCCAGCTGGATTTTACACCACTGATTATAGCTCTCTGAACACATCACTTGAGACAATATTCAATGTGTCCCACCACCCATTTACCTTGCTCATATGACATCAATCTGTATATGAAGACATTATTGGAGATAATGTGAAAAGCTTCACTGAAGGGGAAGCTTTGAGGTGAAGACATATGAGGAGCGGCTGAGGGCACTGGGCCTGTTCAGCCTGGAGAAGAGGAGGCTGACGGGGGACCTCATTGTGGTCTACAACTTCCTCGCGAAGGGGAGTGGAGAGGCAGGTGACCTATTCACTGTAAACACCAGTGATAGGACCCGCAGGAATGGTGTTAAGCTGAGGCGGGGGAAGTTTAGGCTGGACATCAGGAAGAGGTTCTTCACCGAGAGGGTGGTCGCACACTGGAACAGGCTGCCCAGGGACGTAGTCACTGCACCAAGCCTGTCTGAATTTAAGAAGAGATTGGACTGTGCACTTAGTCACATTGTCTAAACTTTGGGCAGACCTGTGCGGTTCCAAGAGTTGGACTAGATGATCCTTATGGGTCCCTTCCAACTCAGGATATTCTATGATTCTATGATTCTATTCTATGAAGTAAAGATAAAAAAATCCACTCCCCCATAATCCACTAAGCTAGTCATTTCACTGTAGAAGGCTGTCAGGGTGGACATGCATGATTTGCTTTTCATAAATACGTGCTAACTACTCTCAATCATCTTTTCATCCTTTATATGTTTAGAAATGGTTTCCTGGCTTATTTTACCTTTCCAGGGATCAAGGTGAGGCGAAAGAGTGTACTTACCTGGCTGGATCCTCCTTCTGGCCCTTCTTTAAGATCAAGGCGGCATTTTTCTTCCTCTGGTCCTGAAGAAACCTCCTCCTGTTGCTACGACCTTTCAAAAATAAACAATTGCAATTGGCCTTGCAATGACCCCAGCTAGCTCCCTTAGCACTTGTGGGTACATCCCACCAGGTCCCAATGGCTTGCACATGGCCAATTCATTTAAGCGCTCCCTCCACTGTTCCTCCTGCACCCAGAGTAAAATTTCCTTTTCCTGAATAAAATATGTGGACCAGTCAGATCTTGCGCTGAGACAGTTCTCAGTGTTATTATTTATTGTCAAGGTGGAAATAAAACATTTAAAATGATAGACAGTTTACATATGTACCTCTCTTACTTAACAGGATGCTAGCCAGTTCTAGCTTCTTCACTCCCCAAAAGCCAGTGTATCCACATAGTTAGTTTATCAACTCTTCCCTTTATCAGAAGATTCCCCCTTTCAGAATCTCTGGAGATCAAGAATTCCTTGATTTCAAGAGTGTTTTTCATCTCATCAGCTCCTTGCTTTCTTTTCCTTCCAGTCTTATATCAAATTAAGTCAAAATATTCATATGACAAAAGTCAAGATTACATCCCAGAATTTACTTTACAGAAGTTCACATACATATTTTTGCAGTGTCATGGCCCAAATAGATAAACAAGTCAATGCTACCCAGAACAAACTTGACTTATAACCTCCCAGGATATTTAGAGTATATCAGGCTTTGTTCTTGATGTTACATCATTTATCATGACAGTTGTTATCAAATTCTATATAAAGCTATATATAAATTGCATGACTTTTACCCATTAAAATGAAATAATAAATTGTCAACTAAATAATAACGAAAGGCAAGTTAAGCCCTTAGTAAAATCTATCTGTATGGTAAAGCTCCTGTATTTGCCCCCTTTTGACTACAGGACTATACCACCCCCAGTCATGCAGCCAGTTGAACAAGGTAAACCTGGTAGTTTTATAGATAAGACAAGATAATCAGACACTACCACCCAATATGAACCAAAAATAGAGTGGAAGGTGAACACAATGTATAAACTTCCTGTAAGAACTCCAAACATTTCTCCTTATAGAATGTGGAGATTTTTAAGGGAAAAAAAAAAACTGTGGTATATCAGCATTGAAATGTATTTTTAACAACAACAAAAAAATAAAAACTCAGATATATACAGCATCTGTAAATAAAATAAATTCATACAGTGATTAAAAACAAAATGATTTTGTTTGTTTGTTTGTTTTCTTTGGGAAAAATATTTTTCTCAATAAGGGATAAAGGATTCATAAGAAAACTTTATTTGAAAGGGATTTTTCCATTATTTTCCTTCCAATCTACTTTTCTACCTATGTACAAATGTACAAATACTGCTATTTTCATATGGGTTTAAGATAGCAGTTACTTTATATTACTGCTTGCATTGCTGGACTAATGTTAGGCAGTGGACCTTTTCTCTCTCTTTTTTTTTTTTTTCCAAAACAAATTTATAAAAGAAGTGCTGAAGCAAAGAAGCATTGAATGAATGCTTAAAGCAGATCCAGCCTCTGTTGCCATTAGGACTAAAAACAAAACCAAACAAAAATACAAAACAAAAAACTACAGATATTTAAGAAAGATCCATGTGGTGGCATATATGTCAAAATTCAATACAAAAAATGTTATGTATTCATTATGCTTTTTAAAATAAATGGCAGTGTTTGAAAGAAAACTATATTGATTCTTTGAAAGAAAATGGATGGTTATAAACTCTTAAGGTCTTTTCACCACTCCAGCGCTGAAACACAATATAGTCTTTGATAAATAATTTAATTTCTGCATTTGAAAATTGGGACTGTTTGGGGTTTCCAGTATGCAAAACATTTTGAAGACATTACTATAATATTTTGTTTATTATTTTTTATCCAGTTTTCTGTCTCTTCTATAACCGTTTATTTTCTTTAGATTCTTTGGCAGCCCCCAGCGAAATTTTTTTCATTACATCAATGGCATCCAGATTTTTCTCCTCTTGAAGGTCTATTGTTCTGTTTCAAAGGATGGTAGATTCCTTACCCATTGAGTGGTCCATACATCAAATCCATGTCTTTCCATTTTAGAAGCAAGAATGTTGTGTGGAACAGTGTCAAATGCTTTGCACAAGTCCACATAGATGACACCAGTTGCTCTTCCCTTATCTACCAATACATTATATTTTACTCCTGTTCTGTGTTTGTTTTTGTTGTTGTTGTTTATTTGTTTGTTTTGATAAAATGTGTTCTTTAAGGATCTGAAAAACATACGTTGTGTGCCCTCTAAAATCTCATCAGCCTGGCAACCGGTTTATGGAGAAAGAACACACACCAGTATTTTCAGTTTCTGTAACTGAGGTAACACTGCCTTAAATGGTCCACACAGGAATCAGAACTCTGTCACTGAACGAATAGGTAGCAAAAAGACTTTGGGCACAGAACTTCCTCTTACCGAAAGTAACCAACAGAGTAGAAAGAAACATTTTTGACAGAACTATGGAAATTTAAAGAAATAGAAAATAAGCAGATTTTCTTTTCCTTCATTCCAAAGTATTGTTTTATGGTAAACATGCATAACACTTTGTAAGTACTCATGTAATAAGTACATATAAATTTACAAAATTCTTGAATGGCAAGGGCATTGAAACCTTTTCTTCTACTGTCTTAAAAATATGATTTCTTTTTTTCATCTATTGAAATAACAAGTTGGAAAAATGCTATTTTAGATATCCTGAAAGAAACTCTGTACAGTGGAATGGTGCCTGTGTAGAATTCTCTATGTACAGATTTTCCCAAACCAATCACACATTCTGTGATACGAGGAAAGAATAATTAATGTCAAAGGCTCTGATAGCATATTTTGAAGTGATAAGAAATATTCTAGCTTGGTAAAATATTAGCTTAGCAGATAAATCAGTGATTTTTGTCATTAGATAAGACTTTAGGAAAAGTAGTTACAGGAATTATTTTTTTTTATTATTTATTTTCACCTTTTTCCTTTCCTTTTTATTAGTTGTTTTGTGGGAAAAATACAGTAGAAGCAGGAAATTTACAGTATTTCAGTCAAACCATCAGAGACAAATGACTGAGATGAAGATTTTAAGTTAAAAGCCTTGTTAACTGTTAAAAAATTTCACCTGAGAGGTATTAATGTTAAAGAATACACTATATTAGCTTTATCCTGAAAAAAGTGGGATGATTAGAGTATTAGCTTTTCCTCCATAAATAAAAATTTACAATAAATTGATTTTTTATTTCTTTTTAAAATAGAATTTGACTGCAGTTTTTCAGCTGACTTTGCTACTCTTTCTGAAACAGAATTGCTTCCAAGCACACATTTAAAAGTAAATTAATGCTTTTAGCTCTGCAAGTTTAGCTGAATCAACACAAATATTGCTGAGCTGATGACACCTTCTATACCTGGAGGAGCTGAAATCCAGCACTTAATGAAGTTTTCCCTAATCTTTTGGCAAGTGAAGGCTTAGTTAAAAGTTTTCTTAAGTTTTTGTCACAAGAAATGGAAAACAAATATATCTATCATGCTAGCACCATATTTGTGATGATACAGTTTAAAATGAATGGTATTACCTTTCTTGTTCCAAGGTCTATAAGCCAGATCAAAGCAATTGTTCAGAGATGGAAAATCATCATGAAAGTTTCCAACAGAGCACAAACCTCTCTGTGACATTTAAAAAAAATGTGATTTTTTGAGTGATAAAGGTGAAGAAAACAATATATATATATATATGTATATTAGCTTTTCCTTTCCTGTATTTTTATTGTCAGGATTTTTTCCTGTGAAGCATCTTCAACCAACAGTAATTGAGAAGAAAAAATCGGTTACTGCCAATACAGAGGATTCAATAAGCTGGGCCCAATATACTGGACTGGTAGAAATGTCTTCCTTCCTTTTCCTACCTATTCCTGTTAGTGAAACCAAGTGCCAATGATCTGTGAGTTTATATTTACATCCTAAACTGGTGTGTATCTTGAATATTATGTGTCAGGAAATGATATGAGCGTTTTATCCTGAGGATGAAGCTGAGATTTGGAGACAGTCATTTAAGCACATTAAGCTACCATGAAACCCACTGAAATGTCTAGGATACTCTAGCAGAAATGCACTTCAAGAGTTTGGATGATTAATTTCTTATTCCAGTGGGGGGTAGGACTGCGAAAAATATGATCTAATATTCATTGTAAAGCCATAGCAAAAATGATCTTTTCCCTATTTGATCAACAATTTAAAATATACCTTTAAATAGTGCTGCCAACGTTTGTTTTTTCTTTTTTCTTTTGCATCTCACCAGAATGAAAATAGTTGTCTTTATAGCAAAAAGAATAATACACATAGACAGATATGATTAAAATATTAATTTCTGATCTTATATACAAGTCAGCAAGAAGTTAGACTCCTTAATAGTTTCATTCAACCCTCTTTTTCTCTACATATGTCTGACTCATCAACTCACCTTTGACACTGTAGCCTAGTAAAAATGGTATCAATATTTCCAGTCACACAACATAGATTTCTCATTAATGCAATGATGCAAGTCTTTTCAGCCCTTGTCTGGATTTGTCTTTGATGTTCTTGAGCATATTACAGCTTGTTTTAACTAGCGTGTCAAACTGTCCAATGGTTAGGTGAATTACACCTAAATGTAGCATTATGAAATCATCTGATTTTACATCATAAGAATTACACCTTATATGGTAAAAGTTTAACAATACTAAATAATCATTGTCTACCTAAACTTGAGTGTTAACAAGAAAAGATCAGTCAAACAGAAAGTTATAAAACACAAAAATAACTGCAGGTGGAACTACAAAGAAAAAACAACCCCACCAAAAAATTCCAAAGGACTCATGTCACTGCCTGCTTGACTTGGTACCTTTTCCATTGGGTGAGGGTTTATCTCAGGACTCACTGACTTACTGGAAGAATTCTGAGCAGCAGAGAGAGGGTTAGAATCTAGAAAGACTGCATATATCAGTTTTACATCTATTAGTATTGGGAATGAGCTGTAATTTGATCATTCAGACAGAAAGTGTTAACATCATTGTAGTTATAATAATATTTTCATCTTTAATTTATTATCAAAATTTTGATCATACTTTCAGTAGTTTCTCTGTTCCACGTGTGCTATATTTCTTCACAAAAATACTGCAGGCACTGCAGAAATCAAGATCCTTTATCAAGGAATTAGCAGCAGCTATCTAAGTAAAATTTGAATTCATACTTATATCTTGCAGAAAACGTAGGAAATCACTGCTTGGAAAGAAACTCAAGCAACTTCAAGAAAGGGAGAGGAAAATAAATAAATAAATAAATAAATAAAACGTTACTGAAAGATTGTGAGTGTTCCCTTTTGGCAAATGGTTCTTTCTACTACTTAGGCCAGATATAATGCAGGCATCATGCTAAACATAATCAGCCATGGATTGGACAGTAGAAAACAAAATTGTGATTACAAAAAAATGTATTTGTAAGGTTAATTTCATTTGTAAATAATTTTGTACCAGTATATGGACAAACCATAAACCAACCATAAACCAGCACCCTCTTGTGGATCTTATCTGGCCTCATGGACTTGTGACAGTCCAGGTAGAGCAGCAGGTCTCTAACTGTTTCCATGTGAACTGTGGGGGATTTCTTCTTCTCCCTGTCCCAGACTTCCAGGTTGGGAGGCTGAGTACCCCAAGGATAAGTGGTCTGGCTAGTAAATGCAAAGAAGGCATTAAGAACCTCAGCCTTTTCCTTATCCTCAGTAGTCATGTTCCAACCTGCGTCCAGTAAAGAATGGAGATTCTCCTTGGCCCTCCTCTTGACATATACATATTTAAAAATATTTTTTGTTATCTTTTACCAAAGTGGCCAGGTTGAGCTCATGCTGAGCTTTAGCAACTCTGATTTTCTCTCTGCATATGCTGTCAACTTCCTTGTACTCTTCCCATGTTGCCTGTTCCTTCTTCCACCGGACATAAACTCTCTTTTTCTCCTGGAGACTCAGCAAAAGTTCCCTGTTCAGCCATGTTGGTCTTCTTCCCTGTCGGCTCATCTTATGGAACATGGGGACAACCTGCTTCTGTGCCTTTAAGACTTCCTTTTTCAGGAGATTCCAGACTTCCTGGTCCCCTCTGCTCTTCAGGACTGACTCCCAAGTGACCCTCCCTACCAGTGCCCTGAACAATTCAAAGTCAATTCCAGAAGTCCAAGGTAGCAGTTTTACTGACCCCTCTCCTGACTTCACCAAGAATGAGAACTCTACCATGTCATGATCACTCTGCCCAAGACAGCCCCCTACCACCACATCTCCCACCGGTTCTTCTCCATTTGTGAACAGCAGGTCTAGCTGGGCATTCCCTATGGTAGGCTCGCTGACCAGCTGAGTCAGGAAGCTGTCTTCCACATACTCCAGGAACATCCTAGACTGCTTCCTCATGGATGTATTGTATTTCCAGTATATGTCCGGGAAGTTAAAGTCCCCCATGAGAACAAGCACTGGCAATTGAGCAACTTCCACCAGCTGCTAATACAATGCCTCATCGTCTCTTCATCCTGGTTTGGCGGTCTGTAACAGACCCCCACCAGGATATCCATTTTGTTGGCCAACCCCCTGATCCTTATCTACAAGAACTCTACCTGTTCATTCCCAAATCTGAGCACAACAACATCGAAATACTCCCTAATACAGAGAGCAATGTCAACACCCCTGCTTAGTTGCCTGTCCCTTCTGAAGAGCTAGTGGCTGTCTATTGCAGCACTCCAGACATGGGAGTCCTCCCACCATGTTTCAGTGACAGCAACTAGGTCATAGTTGCCTGCCACACAATGGCTTCCAGCTCCTCCTGTTTGTTGTGCATGCTACTTGCATTGGTCTAGATGCACTTGAGTTGCACCATTGCCCTCACCCTCAGCCCTGGGACTGCTCCCCCAGACTCATCTCTATCAAGCCTCATTCCCCTCCTGGTCCCTCTTCATACCTAGTTTAAAGCTTTCTTGATGAGCCCTGACAGCTCCCAGGCTAGAGTTCATTTCCCACTTTGAGACAGGTGGGACCCATCAGGCCAGGTGCTAAATAAACCTCCCCATGATCAAAAAAAAAAAATATATATATATATATATATATATTCTTGTGATGGAACCATCCTCTCAGCCATGTATTGATCATCTGGGCCTTCCAGGTCGACTCAATATCACTCCCAGCCACTGAAGGGACAGAGGAAAACACCACCTGCACACCCACTCCATCCAGTAACCGCCCCAGTCCCCTGAAGTCCCTTTTGATAACCTTCAGACTTCTCTCAGCAATTTCAGTGCTGCCAGCCCTGTTTTGCCTTTTCTGTCTTACCCTTTCTTCCTCCCATTACTGGAAAAATTGCTCCAGGTGAACTATCCTGTAGACCTTGTTTCTGTTTGGCCATACAGGATATGGATTCCTTTTTACTTTCTTGTTTCACTTTCAGTCTCCCCCTTTTTTAAATGCACGCATCTGAACATCAAAGTTTTTGTCAATTTGCTAAGTTGTGGGCACAAAAAAATTATTTTTTATCATATTTTCATTCATTTCCTCTTAAAAGGGAGCTGATGGTAAGTGTTCATAACACACTTCTGTTTTTTTTTTTTGTTTTTGTTTGTTTGTTTGTTTGTTTTCTGTGATCTATTCTTGTCTAAAATAATTTCTCTAAGACTGCTTTCTAAACATCTCCCTTTCCTGAGGAAAAATACTCTCTTTTTTATTAACTGTTTTAAATAATGAATAGGATCTGCATCTTTCTGTTTATATTAGTTTTCTATGCAGCCATTTCCAAATCTAGGCTTATGACAAAACTAACAATAACAAATTGTAATTGACTTGCTTCTTGCATTATGTCTTTGTGTCAGGCAGCTTGTTTCTCTCTAGGATATCTAATTATATATTCAGTTTGATTCTTTTTCTAGTGTGATTAATAAAAGTTACAAACTAATTTCATAGTAGTGGTTTTGTATCTACATGTACTTCAGAAAATCATGTCCCTTCTATGTGTTTTAATATATCTATCCCTACAAACTTAAGTATGCAATATGCTCATCTCTTTTGAAAAACTCAGCTAGACTTTCAAAAGGCTAACAAAGTTCCAGGCTCATATTGAATACCCAAAGCTATTAAAAAACTTGAATGATTCATTACATCTAGGACTGGATAAGAGTGAACCTAAAGAAATAATTTTTCCTTACACTTCTTCCAAAATCTTGGGTTTGCCTGAACATCAGTTTGATAGAATTTTGAAATGTATGAGTTTTCTTTTCCATCTGTAGTTTTGTTTGAACTCAATTGGTTTAGAGGAATCCTTGCAAGTCAAAATGCTGATGTTTCAGAGATTGGCTCCTTTCCTTTTCTGTGAAGGTAGACAGAAGGAACACACTGATTTTAGAAAACAGACACTCAATATTTTTGAAACAAACAAACAAACAAACAAACAGCTTTACTAATATTACAGGGTTGTCAACTGGCAGGATTTTTTTACCTAATTTTGGGCATAATGTGCTTTTTTTTTTTCTTTTTCTTTTTTTTTTTTCCCCATTTAATTTCTATATTGGTCTTTCCAAAAGAGCAAAACATGAATGAAATATTTGTTTTTTTAACTTTGACTTCTATACTATTATTAAAAATGTTCACGTGTTGTCAGCTGTGATGTACCCACAGTAATTAAGCATAAAAAAGTAGTAGAAATTAGACCTGATTCAGGCAAAAATGACCTACATAAAATTGTTGACAGGCACCACCACTAGACAGAGCAATATGGAAAGAAAACACGGGTGCCTGGGAAATCTAAACCAGTGAAATCAAAATTCTCAAATGTATGTCAGAAATCTCAACATTGCTATAGTAATACGAACTGGTCAGTTTTAAGCTATTTTGTAAACAGTCCTCTGTGCATGACAAAGCTGGTGTTATCCCCTAAGGAGATCAACGTTATTTTATTCTCATCACGTGTTGCTAGTGAAACACATCTAAAATTTAGGGAAAAAAAAAAAAAACGCTCACCACGTATTCAGTACCAGCAATCGAATAAGTAGTTTTGCTTTGCTTTTTCTTGCTTCTACTCTGTAATATTATCATAAGCTCATGTATGATGTTGGACTTGCTAAACTATGAAAAAAGAATATTGGAAACCTGGGCTACTATAAATAAATAAATAAATAAATAAAAGCCATTTGACTATGTAACCCAAAAAAGTAGAAGGAAATTTCAGTAAAAGCACTTATGCTTTATGAGTTCAAACAGTAAAAGTAACCTGAGAGAACTGAGAAAAAAAGAATGAATATAATTACTGTATGTACCCTCATGCCATGGCCTTGTAAGAAAGTTTGAGTGGACTGGGCACCGTCAGCCTACAAAATATATGAATGGAGTAGAAAAAAAAGTACAGTTTATGGCAGTGAGATTCACAGAATGTAGACACAATACCAAGATCTGTAAGAAATTTCTTGTAGGAACAGAGTACAACTATTAACCTTGTTGTCCTTTGGTTTCCTGTACATGAACTGAGGAGTAAACTACTGCCTGCCTTATAGCATTTGTCTTTTTAGTTAGAGTATAACTTCCTAACAGAAGCAACTATTTTTTATTATTTTTTTTTTAGTAAAGTATCTTATCTTTAAGGATCTTAAATCTTTAGTAAAAAGCTCTTAAATCTTAAGATCTTAAATCTTTAGTAAAGTGTTTTTATCCTTTGATTAGGATAAAGTTATTGGGTATTATACAGCTATAAAGATGAACAAATGAATATTTTTAATGGATTAACAAAGTCGTAATCTGTGGGCAAAGATTTTCAAATTTTGGAGGGAAAAAAAAAAAGAAAAAAAAGTTGATCAAACTTTTATTGTCTGTATTTGCTATTTCACAGTATCTATCTAGTGTTGCAGTAGCAAAGCTAAGGAAAACTTGGTCATTTTCAGCTTGCAGTGCCAGGGCTTCCAGAGCTTCTGACCCAAGACATCTGGGAGCTAGGAGCCCTGGGAGAGCCACCTCCCATTTTCAAGACCTTCAAGGTTTCTATCAGCTGGCAAAGTAATTAAAAATCAGGGTAACATAACAGGAGTTTCAGATCTAGAAAGAAGTTTATCACAAGTCCTGTGTAGAAAGAAGTTTATCACAAGTCCTGTGAAACACCTTACTTTCAATCAATTGATGATGATGAAAACAAGTGCTTGGGAGGCAGTTCTGGAGGGCAGAGGAGTCCAGGAAGGCTGGGCACTCTCCAAGAAGGAAATCTTAAAGGCTCAAGAGCAGTCCATCCCCACATGCCCAAAGACAAGCCAGCGTGGAAGAAGACCGGCCTGGCTGAACAGAGAGCTGTGGCTAGAGCTCAGGAAAAAAAAAAAAAAAAAAAAAAAAAAAAAAAAAGAGGGTTTATGACCTTTGGAAAAGAGGACAGGCCACTCATGAGGACTAAAAGGATGTTGTAAGGCTGTACAAGGACAAAATTAGAAAGGCCAAAGCTCATCTGGAGCTCAATCAGGCTACTGCCATTAAAGATAACAGAAAATGTTTCTGTAAATACATAAACACGAAGAGGAGGACTAAGGAGAATCTCCATCCTTTACTGGATGCGGGGGGAAACTCAGTGACGAAAGATGAGGAAAAGTCTGAGGTGCTTAATGTCTTCTTTGCCTCAGTTTTTAGCAGCAAGACCTGTTGTTCTCTGGATACCCAGTACCCTGAGCTGGTGGAAGGAGATGTGGATCATGAGGAAATCCATGAGGAAATGGTTAGTGACCTGCTACAGCACTCACAGGAACGCAAGTTGATGGGGCCAGAAGGGATCCACCTGAGGGTACTGAGAGAACTGGCGGAGGAGCTGGCCAAACAGCTTTCCATCACTCATCAGCAGTCCTGGCTATCAGGGGAGGTCCCAGTCGACTGGCAGCTAGCAAATGTGACGCCCATCTACAAGAATGGCTGGAAGGTAGACCCGGGGAACTGTAGGCCTCTTAGTTTGACTTCAGTGCTAGGGAAGCTCAAGGAACAGATTATCTTGAGTGTCATCATGCAGCACTTGCAGGGCAACCAGGCGATCAGGCCCAGTCAGCATGGGTTTATGAAAGGCAGGTCCTGCCTGACAAACCTGATCTCCTTTATGTCCAAGTGACGCACTTGGTGGATGAGGGAAAGGCTGTGGATGTGGTCTACCTTGACTTCAGTAAGGCTTTTGACACCGTTTCCCACAGCATTCTCCTCAAGAAACTGGCTGCTCTTGGCTTGGACTGGCGTACGCTTTGATGGGTTAAAAACTGGCTGGGTAGCCAGGCCCAAAGAGTTGTGGTGAATGGAGTCAAATCCAGCTGGAGACCAGTCACTGCTGGAGTCCCCCAGGGCTCAGTACTGGGGCCTGTCCTCTTTAATATCTTTATCGATGATCTGGATGAGGGGATTGAGGGCATCCTCAGTAAGTTTGAAGACAGCACTAAGTTAGGTGCATGTGTCGATCTGCTCAAGGGTAGGAATGCTCTGCAGGAGGATCCGGATAGGCTGGATCGATGGGCTGAGGCCAACTGTGTGAGGTTCAACAAGGCCAAGTGCCGGGTCCTGCACCTGGGGCACAACAGCCCCAAGCAGTGCTACAGGCTGGGAGATGAGTGGTTAGAAAGCTGCCTGGCAGAGAAGGACCTGGGAGTATTGGCTGATAGTCGGCTGAATATGAGCCAGCAGTGTGCTCAGGTGGCCAAGAAGGCCAACAGCATCCTGTCTTGTATCAGAAACAGTGTGGCCAGCAGGTCTAGGGAAGTGATTGTCCCCCTGTACTCAGCTCTGGTGAGGCCACACCTCGAGTACTGTGTTCAGTTTTGGGCCCCTCGCTACAGGAAGGACATGGAGGTGCTCGAGCGTGTTGAGAGAAGGGCAACAAAGCTGGTGAGAGGTTTGGAGAACAAGTCTTACAAGGAGCGACTGAGGGAGCTGGAGAAGAGGAGGCTCAGGGGTGACCTTATCGCTCTCTATAGGTACATTAAAGGAGGCTGTAGCAAGGTAGGGATTGGTCTATTTTCCCACGTGCCTGGTGACAGGACGAGGGGGAATGGGCTAAAGTTGTGCCAGGGGAGGTTTAGGTTGGATATTAGGAAGAACGTCTTTACCGAAAGGGTTGTTAGGCATTGGAATGGGCTGCCCAGGGAAGGGGTTGACTCACCATCCCTGGAGGTCTTTAAAAGACGTTTAGAGGTATATCTTAGTGATATGGTTTGTGGAGGACTTGTTAGTGTTAGGTCAGAGGTTGGACTCAGTGATCTTGTAGGTCTCTTCCAACCTAGATGGTTCTGTGATTCTGCAATACAGGAAGTAAAAAAAAAAAAAAAAAATCGTTTGGGGAAGCTCATGTCTGCTGAGCTTAACTTATTAATTTTTGAAGGTAAAGTATACGAAAAACTGAAATACTTAATTGATTTGGATGGATTCAGAGAACTATTCATAAAGTCAGAATCAGGTATTTATGCAGCACTTATAATCAAGCTAAACTTATTATTTAAAAATTTCTCAACTTCCTATTGTTTCCTAGATTTAGGTAATTTATCAGCTCACAAAAAGAGTTGGACACAAGCTATTCAAAAGCATCAAAATAATAAGCACATAACCTGGGCCTTGTAGACAGACTGTAAAAGTGGTGATTAGAAGGCAGTTGTCTGTGTAATGTGTGTGATGCATATATTGCATTGATGGATGTTTTTACAGTTGTTCTGAACTTGCAAGTAAGGACAACCATCTTACTACTACTTTCAAGATAGGAACCAACCAGCTTAGTGTGTGTGTGTGTGTGAGAGAGTTTTTGTATGTGTGTGTGTATTTGTGTGTGTGTGTGTGTGTAGGAGGGGGATGAAGGCAGTGGGGGGACAAAATAAAACCCAGTTTTCTGTCAAATAGTCATAAGACAACCTTATCTTTAACTCTTTCAAGTCTTTTGGACCACATAAGATCTGACAATTATAACCTCCTAGGGTACATTATGATTTTCAGCAGTCTGCATCCAAAGTACTTGAATATACTGCATTTCATATTAGTAACTCTTAGTGGTTATCAAGGTTTTTACATTTAACAGGTAAATATCTTGCAAATATCAGACCTGCATTAGCAAGCTTATAGAAGAAAAAACCACTTGCAAGTGAGTGGATGTGTAAAAAATGAGTGATCCTAAACTAACTGGATGAGCATAAATAAAATAAATAAAGACTCCAATACTTTAGAGTGTAGTCCAAAGCCTATCAACTGAAAATTGAAAGCCACCATTGTGAAGGGCAGATGGTACTTTTGGCTTTTTTTCGCACCAGATGTGTCTTTTCAGATAAACAATAACTGAGGTCTTAATTCATACCTGTGTTCAAAAGTAAAACATCATTCTTGCTCTCATTCCAACCTGTTTCTCTTACTTTTAAAAATGGAATGGAACAAATTATGCAATGCTTAAATAAAAAATAATAAATGCATTTGTTGTAGTTGTGCCGTTCCTTGCCACATTGCACAGCTTTGTGAAAGGTAAACAGAGATGACATTTGAAAAGATTTTTGCTTTATCTGTTCTCTGGCTTGAACTCCCATTGAATGAACCAAAATGGTAAAATAAAGCATTCACTATATTTGATCTAAATGAAAGGATTTTTGGTCTTGTACTTCTAACTTATGAACAAGAGAGGGTAAATCAAATTTATCCTGTTTTCTTCTTGGCATTATAGGAATTAACATTTTGGACTTGATAATAAAGGCTTTAAATGTTATTTTCGATTTAAAAGACCTTTAGAGATTGGATAGAAAAGATACTTAGACAATTACAAAAGTACAATATCATTAAACCTGATCTAGTCCAGGAATGTCCAAGGTAACCTGCCCAGTAAAGTCTTTAAGGACACACTCGTACGAGTAAATAAAATAGGCCATGACCTACAGTTTAGTCTTAAGCGTAAGAAACATTGCTTGAGATCACAAGGCAAAACTCTATGCTCTTGAAGAACAAAGTGGATTCAAATTTATTGTCCTTTGAGAACAGCGTCTGGCTCATGCTGTCCTCTTGTTTCTAAACTCTTGAATAAAACCAGAACAAGAAAATAGCTTTTGAGATATTTATTAAAGGGCAAGCAGCAGGAATTCAAGGTTCAGCAAAAAACAAGACAAGTTTAATCTGGGTTAGTAAAAGACAAATACATGGCACAACATGTTTTTTTCAGAGAAGCCAAAGATATCTGAATATCATTTGCTAGCACTTTACAATTACTCAGATATTTATACAAATGTGTGTAGAAGTAGTTGTCTGTTTCTGGCTTCAGAAAGTTTCTAGTATGAAAATGCTAATGATTTTGATATTCAATGCCTTTAAAATTTTAAAATAAGATATATAACCTGGAGATGTCTTCTGAGATGGAAACTGAAGGACCGGCACTTGTGAAACTTTTCATTCAAAACAAACTGTTAATGTTTGACTTTTGTATACATTTAGGAATGTCTAATGGACAGGAAGCACTGTTACTACTCACATAACAGAATATGACAATAGCTGATTATAAAGGCTGAAATATTTATGTTTTGTTTTATTTTTATTCTTTATATATATATACAATTAAATTAACATATTCTTATTGTGAGACAGACTGTTGAGTACTGTCCTCCAGAGCAATGATTTTGGAAAGGATTTCTCAGCATTTCATAAGGCTGATAAAGGCTCACTGTGACTGGGGTCCTTGCAGGATCAGTAGTAGATGACTAGGGAGGTTTGAAAACCCACCAGTGTATGATTGACACTAGTAACAACAGCTGTGAATACACTTGGTTCACCAAAGAGCCTTGTGTAAAGGCTTACAACAGGTAATTTACCTTTTTTATTAAATTTCCTTTTTTTTTCCTGTTCCAGTGTGATGACAACACACTAACAGAATGCCAGCTATAATAATTAAAAAAATCTGTGCCATTACATTTCCATATCATAATCCCTTTAAACCTAACCCTTTTCTGCCTTCAATAACGGATTAATTTATTTCATGCTATAACTTACTGATTGTATGACAATACTTGTTTAGTGGTGTTTATCCTAAATTTCTAAGTGGAAATTGAATTTGAAATGTACAATAGCTTCAAATTTAGGTATATTGCAGAATAGTTAAGTGATTTTTACTCCCCAGTACAGAGATGAAACAAAACAAAACAAACAAACAAACCCATCAGTTTGAATAAAATTTTATCCAATGTAAAATTTCTAAAATGAGAAACCCAGCATCGAGAAATTGTAGAAAGTAACATAGAGTTCCTTTCTGTCTTGTATTCTTTAGATCTACAATATTCTAAGTCAGGAATGGTGTTAGTTTTCAAAGCATCATTTTTTCCTAATAAAGAATAAGTAAATAAATGAAGAGAGATTTTCAGAACACCATAAATAATTTAGTCACTAAATTTTATGCTAGCAAAAAAAAAAACAAAAACCAGTATATATGGTCCAAGGTAAGTTTCCAGTGAGCAGCCTGTAAAATACAAAAGTTAATGCACCTTGATCTCTCTACAGAAATGTATGCTGAAATAGCACAAAACTGTGACAGAAATCTCTAACTTAGCTCTTACTGTTACAACTGAATGACCAGTATTTCAAGTGCCCAGGCTTCTTTCTCTGCTTCATTATCCAGGTTATATATACCCTTTGTTAAAGTGATGTTTCATGAAATATGACATTATTATAATTTATATCTTAGTAAGTTAGTATTTTTGCTATACATTCTCAGTAGTATGAACACCCTAAGATAAAGTGTGAAAGATCTCATACAGAGGTCTTGTACTCCTAGGCACTGAATATTCTTCAAATTACTCTTGAAATTACAGACTTGAAACCTTTGTCTCAGAAAACAAGACAGTGTAGGACCATAATAACATCAAAATATCAACAATAACTATTACAGTCTAATTCACTAATATGCCTCTGGGCTGGGCAGAAAAGGACTTTGAGAAAATTCTCAGAAATTTCAATGACCTGGGACGTATTAGGGGAAAAGAGTTGTGTTTGAGAAATCTATAGAGAGATTAAAGAAGAAGAGAACAAGAAATTCTGAGCAAAATAGTTTATTTAGTACTCATACTCTTAGAAATTCTAGTCTTGGTTTTAACATCTTTAATATCTTGCAATATGTATCATAGCATCTTAAAAATAACCCCCATACAATAAACCAGGGACAGAGCATTGCAAGCTCACAGCTTGCAACTATTCTGACAACACAAACTGTGTCTGATCAGAGAGAACTTTTCTTTTGACAATGTAAGTGCCAGAAATATTTGTTATTCACCTACCATCGTGATAAGATACCCTAGGTATCTTATGACAGTTTCCCCAGGAGGAACCTCTCATTAGCTCCAGGGTTTTGCTGCATACTGACCTGTTGCTAGGCTAATGTCCATTGCACTACACATGGAAATGAGCAGAAAGAAAGACAATATAAATGTGATCTTATTAGAAATCCAAATTCCGCTTAAAATCCAGTAGAATTTCTTTATTTTTTAAACTTTCTTTCCTATATATGGATACCTTTGTGGATTTGGACTTAAGGGCCTTCAACTAACTAGCAAAGTTGATTAGCTACAAATGAGACAATACCTCACAAATCAAACGTTAAAACCTTTTCATAATTGCTGTGAGATTTTGGAGCAGCTATGCAATTTATTATCAGGGAATGCAGAGAGAATAATTTCTGGTTCATTTCTTTGGAAATCAGATTTCTGAAGTAGTGTTGGTAAGATTAAAAATAATATACTGTATTCAAATTACTATTATTACCTATGTTCCACATAGCTTTTTAGTTTGTTAAATATTTTGTGTAACTGAGAAACAGTTTGCCATGCAGTGCTAGTTTACTTTTAATAAGATGAGCATTACTGCCAAAATTCTAATTAGCTCCAACCTGCAAGCCACTTTTGAGATTAATTGTACTCCATGTGGCATTAGGTAGGGTTAGGATGATTGCAGTATGATTTAAACATAATACTCCGTCCCTTCAAGAAAACACTTACTCAAGAAAGTAGAAAAGAACACGTACTTAAAAACCATTGATGAGCTAAAGTGCTTTTCACGAGTTTTCCTTAACCAGTAAATACGAAAAGCATTGCTTCCCCAAAGTATAGCTCTGAATTTCAGAAGCATTTCAGTCACAGATGACCAGCTTATCTGTCAACTATTGATACGGAAGAGTGTAAGAGACGTGGCCTAGATTTCACTGGCCTTGGAAACACACAGAAAAATAGGAGGACCACTGCAATCTGGTGTATAAATGAAAATTTTGTCCACAGCTGTCAGAATTTGTGTAATCTGAATTCAGTTGTCCTAAAGAAATTATACCAGTTTAAGAAATTCACTTCAGACACTACTTGTCAAAATCACAAGAGGGCACTGTAAATAATATTTAGAAATATAACTGTGCTTTAATTTGATGTTGCTGAAATAAACTGTCTATTCTTGTGCTTCTCTGATACTCCATCATCCCTCATAAGTCAAGTTTGCAGTCAAGCATGATTTTCAAGGGGCATTGATTGAGTGAATAGTGCCTTCCAGCATGAACATCAAAACAAACTATATTTTCATAAAGTTCAATAGATATAGGGTGACAAAAGTCAAGAAATGGGGTGAAAACTTTGGAGTCAAACTCAACATTGCAATAAAAACAAGCTGTCACATTCCAGAAATTACAAAGAATTGATAAATTTGTTTGGCCTAAAAATACAAAAACAAAATCAAACAAAAACTGCAGACTCCAGGATCGAAGAACCGCCCCCCCATCCTCCCCCCCCCCCCCCCCCCCCCCCCCATCCCATCACAATTCCCCACTCTCCAAAGGAAAATAAATATATATATATATCCACACAGGGCACATCTACTGGGCATAGCTCAGCCTCTCTTACATCTGAAGTGGAGTATGTGGAGTATCTTTCTCCTTAGAGTAGTAGCTACCCTGACATACAAAAAGTCTTAGTTATAGAAGAAGAGAAGAGAAAAAGCTCATGATGGAGAAAGCTCTTGATGGAGAGAACCTTCCCCGCAACCCCCCCCCCCCCCCCCCCCTCCCAAATTCAAACTTCCAGAGCCTTAGGTAAATAAAGACACAGTTCCTGCACAGGTACCACTTTGCAAAGGTAATCTTGCATCACTACTAATATAGCCATTCTTTCAGCTTCTAAAGAGGCTTATGAACAACAGCTTTTCAGTGGCTTTTGCTGTTCTTTTCACAGCTGATGTAGCATATGTGTAAGACAGGCCCCATTATTGTCATATGAATAAGTGTTATTTCTGCAATAATCTATGCAAAGCACAAAAAGCCAGAAAAAAATTATGTACTTTCAAACTGACCATATACTACTACATAGTAGGAATTTAATACTTTATTACTTTCTTCAGAATAGGATTTTATCAGAACTCTTGCTGTTTATCAACTTGTTTAACGTTATTTTTACGTGTCACTTAAATTAGAACCATACTGTGGTATGGTGAATTAACTTAATTAAACTAAATTAAAGAGAAGATCAGCTAGAGTGCCAGAAAGACAAAAACATTAATTAATACAAAGTTTAATATCAGAAGTATTCATTCATTTTGGTGCTAGTTTTTCAGATGAAATTTTGTCATCTGCTAATGTAAATATGTACACATTCACAGAGATACACCTGCATAAACTGTAAAAGAGTAGTAAATTTTCCATGAATTTATGTACTAAAGCTTTTGTATTCTCTCTTTTGTTTGTAGAAAATAATGAGCTTATTTGTTTTAAAGAAACCTGCAGGAATACATTATCCTGATCTGGTGACTGTATCTTAGATTTTGTTTATTTTGTTTTTAGCTGAACTCAACAATATTTCAAGCAAACACCCGAAAAGGAGCTCTAAATAGTATTAAGAATTCAACTGTAATATTAGATCACATGGTTTAGCCCATATATTTCTTTCAAATTATGGTTTAGATGCTGTTTCTGCAAGTTTCTCCTGACTTTTTAAAGAAATTTTCAGCAAGTGAATGAAAGAGCTCAGGATAGCTTATGGCACCATCCATCACCTTTACTAGCCAAGTATCACTGACAAAAGAATGTCACAGAAACTGATTTAATATCTGGGCAAACAAAATGAGGTAAACAACTGTCCTACACAGAAGAGAATCCGCACTGTATAAATTATTCTCTTTACCACTGCAGTTCCGAAGATTTGCAGCAAGCATTGCTGGAAGCTGTATTCCTTATGTCTTCCCTTATCCATAACATATCGTTATGATGATATGTTCTATGAAGAAATGGCCAAATATTGAAAGAACAAAAAGTAGCTTACCTCATTAACAGGAAAAAAAAAAAAATAAAAAAATAAAAGGTGAGTCTACCCTATCCGTTATACCCCTGCAGATCTTCACGAATGTTTGGAGAACCAAGTTGACTGTTCCATACTGTCAGTCTCTGGGGACCAGGATAAGAGCTCTACAGGGACAGATAGCTCCTAATAAGTTTCTGGGGAAGTTGCAGAGCCAGGGTTCTGTTTTGCTATAGGATTAACGTTTGGGACTGATATGCATAATTCATTACTAGATCCTGCGAGATACACAGCACTAGGATACATATTGTATTTATAGAAGTGAACAGTCTTCAGCTGCTTATTAGACTGATGTCTGGGTCTCTACTCTGATTGCAGTTAAGGCTGTGATGAACTTAAGAAGGGCTATAGAGTTTAGGAGTAGGTTTTGGAACCAAGAAATAAAACACATTTTCCTGGTTTGTCAGGATTCATCAATAACACGAGCTGAGTGTTGGTTGAATGGTTCCTAGCTAGGGCCAGAAAAGGATGGCATCATTATAGTTAAGATCAGGATTATGACTGGGAAGACAGTGATGTAATGCTAAATTTATGGTTAGATTCTCCTTGATCCTTGCTGCAAAAATATGAATAGTACAATAGACTCGTAATTCAGCATACTGAGCCTGCAGATGAACATTCCTAATTGGTCCATTGAGAAGAAATCTATTTTTGAGGTTTTATATCCATTTTCAAAATCATATATTTTTTTGTAAACAAAATTGCTTACCAGATTTTGACATTTAATTTTAATTGAATATATTGATTCAAAAGAGTCTGAGTAAATAGTCTAAGTCCATGCATGTGCAACATTTATCAATGCTCAAATACAAAATACAAAATACTCCTAAGTAGTGATGGAACAAAACACATAGCTATACTCACATTTCACTGAGTTATTAAAATCAGTAAGTCATTAGCAAGTGTTTATGGTCACCCTCAAAGAGTTGTGATTAATGACTAGAAGTCCAGGTGGAAACCAGTGATGAGTGGCATTCTTCAGAGGTCTGTATTAGGATGGTTATCATTTAACATATTTGTTGGTGATACCAACAGTGGGATTGAGTGCACGCTCAGCAAGTTTGCTGATGACACCAAGATGTGCGGTGCAGTTGACATGCTGGAGGGAAAGAATGCCATCCAGTGGGACCTTGATGGGCTTGAGAAGTGGGCCTGTGTGAACAACATGGAGTTCAACAAGTCCAAGTGCAAGGTCCTGTACCTGGGATGGGGCAATCCCTATAATGGATATAGGTTTGGCGGAAAAAGGATTGAGAGTAGCCCTGAGGAGAAGGACTTTGGGGTGCTAGTTGATGGGAGGCTCAACATGGCAGGCAATGTGCGCTTGCAGCCCAGAAGGACCATCGTATCCTGGGTTGCATCAAAGCAAGCGTGTGCAGCACATTGAGGGAGGTGATTCTCCCCCTCTGCTCTTGTGAGACCTGGAGTGCTGCCTCCAATTCTGGGATGCCCAAGCTAAGAAGGACGTGAGAAAGACCAGATGATGTCAATGAAGGTGATCAGAGGGTTGGAACACCTCTCCTATGAAGACAGGCTGAGAGAGTTGGGGTTGTTCAGCCTGGAGAAGAGAAGGCTCCAAGTAGACCTTATAGTGGCCTTCCATTACTGGAAGAGGCCTACAGGAAAGCAGAAGATGGATTCTTTGTCAGAGAGTGACAGGACAAGGGGTAAGAAAATAATAATAATTAAAAAAAAAAAAAGTAGATTTAGATTAGATATGAGGACGAATAAATTCTTTACTCAGAGGGTGGTGAGGAACTGGAACATGTTGCCCAGAGAAGCAATCCATGCTTCTTTTCCATCCCTGGAAGTGTTCAATGCCAGGTAGGATGGCGCTTTAAGCATCCCTGTCTAGTAGAAGGTGCCCCTGACCATAGCAGGGGGCTTCAATTAGATGCTCCTTAAGGGTCTCTGCTAACCTAAAGCATTGTATAATTCTATGATTCGATGTTTCTATGATTTGCATTATTAGCAATTGTAAAAGTTGGATATGATGATACTAGGTTGTAATATTTTTTAGCAAAACACACATCATTGTACTGAGTAGAATATAAAACAACTGGGTGAAAGCGTTTTATTTCTAGTAGTAAAATAGAACTATTTTAGTCTTTGTCTCAAGCATCAAATTCTACATTATTATGAAATTTTACTTACACATCTTTAATATCTATTGAGAACAAGATGTAGAAAGATCTGTCAGGAATTTGGAGCTGAAGCAGCATTGCCCCAAAATACCAATTTGTCAAACAGATCAGGCAAAATTATTATTTTGTCCCACAACATTGGTCAAGGTTTGTAAAAGTTTTTCTATTGCATCTTAGAATGTCATCAAAATATGTAATAAAAATTAGAAAAAACATAGTGGTTTTAAAGACACTAGTAATTGAGGTACAACTGGGAATCAAGAAAAAGCTACTTCAAGCACTACTTTATTTTATACCCCACATGAATAACCACTGAGTATTTGTCTGTTTTTCACTAAGGATGCTCTAGTTATCACTAAACACTTTAAGAAGGGAAGGGAAGAAGGAGGATATTCCCAATATAAAAAATTTTGTATGTGGGAATTTTTGTTCCATAATAAGTTAGGGGAAGGTTTCCGAGGACAATGCAAGGAGTGATCAGCATACTCTAACCATCAAACAGAAAGCCGTGGTTTGTGTAGAGTTAGAAATAAGACTGCATTTGAGATTAATGTGTAGGATGTAGACATCTGGGAAAAAAAAAAAAAAAAGAATAAAATTGGCTTTTAGGCAGGAAATATCCTCTCAGTCCATATTGAATTGATTCAGCATTTGGTCATATACTGTCAGTGATCATAATTAAACCTTACTAGGGATACAGTTGAAGCCCTGGATGACTTCGGTGTATTGTTTAGTTTGGCAAATTATATAATCATAGAATCACTTAGGTTGGAAAAGACCCATCATATCATCAAGTACAACCGTCACCTAACACTGCCAAGTCCACCACTAACCATGTCCCTAAATGTCATGTCCACATATCTCTTAAATACCTCCTTGGATGGCAACTCCACCACTAAACTTGGCAGCCTGTTCCAATGCCTAAGCATTCTTTGTGTAAAGAAATTCTTCTTGATATCCAATCTAAAACTCTCCAGCACAATTTGAGGCCATTTCCCTGTGTCCTATCACTTGTCACCTGAGAAAAGAGATCAACACCCACATTGCTATAGCCCCTTTTCAGGTAGTGGTAGAGAGTGATGAGGTCTCCCCTCAGCCTCCTTTACTCAAGACTAAACACCACCAGCTCCCTCAGCCACTACTTATATGCTGTGTTTTCTAGTCCCTTCACCAGCTTCATTGCTCTTCTCTGAATGTGTTTCAGCAACTCAATATTTTTCTTGCAGTGAGGGGTCCAAAACTAACCATGGTAGTCAAGGTATGGTCTCACCAGTGCTGAGTACAGAGGGAAAATAACTTAGTTCTAATGGCCACTTTATTCCATCAATTCTTCTTAGTAAGATTTTTCTGTGTAAGTAAAGGGCTCCTCTTTGATTTTGATGGACTAAAAGGTTTGGGCTAGATATCCATGGACTACATAGTGTTATCATGAATTTAAGGTACGATGAGATAGCAGGTGCCAATGTGAACAATTCATTGCTTATTCACATTCCATTTCTAACAATATCAGGCTTAGGTTGAATAGGTAGTAGTTAATCTTCTAGTGATGTATATATGTGTGTCTAAGTTTTATTAAATCTATGGTTAAAAATGGAATAAGGACAAAGAATAGAAATTAGGACATACAATTTATTGTTGGATAATGTCTGTTCATTACTTCTTTAATGCAGTGTATATTCGTGAATTTGAAATTGTGAATGACTCAGATTTAAGGCACACATGATGTGTCTGCTGAGCTTAGAACAGTAGGAGCTGAAGTAAATGCTACTGTAGGATTCTGAAAGACTAAGACAATTAATTGATTATTTCCATTTTTTTTATAAGTAGCTTTTGAGTAAGGAGAGATTTCTGGAATGTTTATTGTTGAGGGTAAAAAGAACATTAATAGATTGGAGAAGAAGAGATTGACATTCCCAGGGGATTATTTTGTGGATATTCGTGTCCTTCCTCATGATTTTGATATACTGTTCTTATCCAAACGTATTGTTCTGGCATAATGGAAAAAAATGTTAAAAGGGTTTTAACTTTGAGATTATCCTCGTCTTAAACTTAAATGGGGCACCAGCCAGCCCAGTTCCCTCCAAAACTAATTAGTGTCTTAAATGTAAAAGATATCATTGCAGCAGCTGTTTCAGGCCATTTCAGACCCTAACTGTAATATCAATGCTATTCCTAGATTTAATAAAGATTTCTTCTCTAATACTTCACGGGAAACGATTCAACTCTGCATATACCAGCACTTTTCTAAACTCTACAGAATATGGCATAATGCTATAAGAAATTGTTCATAATAACAAATGAACCTGAATTCTAATTCTATCTCTAACTTTAGTTTTCAACTTGCCTCTTCTGCTGAAAATAACCCACGGAGAAGTCATTCATCTTATCTATGCTAGCACCTGCTCTATTACTGCAGATGGGATAGGCTGCATGCAGCAACAGAACAAGCAGTTCAAGCCCAACTATGTTTCCAGCTATTAGGTTACAGACTGTCAAGCTGAACTCATCAAATAGTTAGCTACTTTTGAAAGAGGAAACCCTACCCCTTTGCCTGCAACTGACTGTTCCTCCACCTTCCCTTCTTTAAAGAATTGACGATCTTTAGATCTTGTAGTATGGGTGCATTCAGGGAGTTAACCTAGAGTAAAAATAACACTACAGAAAAGTCGTTAGCTCCTGGATGAAGTTCACAAGATCAATGGTACTTCATAGCCAGAAGAAGTGGCCATATGATCACCTCTTTCAACAGCAACTAGGCATTAGATCATACTAGCTGTCAAATTAGACCCTCTCCCTGAACTTTAACAAGATTCACCCAGCGCAGACTGTGGAAACAAAAAGAGGAACCATTCAGCCCCATACATTATGCTCTTTTTCTACCCTGAGAGACAAAAAAGATCAACATCACACCATGTGCATAGAAACCTATTATTCTAGAATCTTACTGTAACTTCTAAAAAAGAAAGAATATATTTTAACTTCTAAAAAGAAAGTATTACTATGATTTAGCACTGTTATTTTCAGGGATGACAGTTTTTTTATTCATTTAGAAGTATAAAGGGGCATATGTCCTTACACCTGGGGAAAGGAAGGATCTTGATTAGGGCTAGGAGTTGGAAATTCGTGGATTGCACTGTTCAATCTATTGCTGATTATTAAGTCTTTTCTTAGCTTTCAGATTTGCAAGATTCAGGAATGACTGTAACTACAAATGCACTGTTTTCCCCAGTCCCAGTTTTAACCCATGGTAAAACATGACTTTATACACATCTCAGTGATCCTCATTTTCCTGAGAACTGCTTTTAGCTTGTTACTACATCTGCTTTGACAGCTTTCATTCTACTCCTGGCTGCCTAGTAAGATCTAGAAGAAAGCCTTCCAGTATCTTGAAACCCCAAATTACCCTTGACATGAACATCAGTCCATTCATCTTCATCAGACCTACGAATATTAATAAGTATCACACTTTTGGGGATCCAGATGCTTCAGTTCCACACCAGTGACCAACAACCTGCACTGACCTGCAGGATGTAAGATGTTTCTTCAGACCTTGCCTTTTCATTTTTTCCTTCAGGCTTTCCTGCATCTCTCACCTCATGGAAAACAAATGAACAAACAAGCATTATAGTTTCCTTATGTTAACGAGGTCCATCTTGGGAGCAGAAAACAGAGCAGACCAAGAGCCCTTGGTCAGGATGGAACTTGCTCTGTTTCATACAGCAGGCTGTTTACTGATGGAGGTTACTTCATCTCAGAAATGGAAAATCAAGTGCTTTTGCATGATGCACTGAAAAAGCTGTTTGGAGGTTCTGTAAAGGGCTGTGATTATTCTTGTGAGGAACATGAATTAATCAGATGGAGGAAACCATAATTTAGCTTGTCTTCAGAGACAAACTCGATTGAAAGGAGAGATGGTCCTCCAGCTGGCTTTTGTGAGGGCAGTACACGTGCAATCAATGAAAAATCCTGGACACGGACCCTAAAAACCACGGGAAGATGAGAGATTTCAGGGAATGCCATCCAAAAGGCAAAAGCATGTGATTTGAGTGGTTGCTCCTGGGCAGAGTCTACTGTGACTTTTTTTTCAGGAGGGCTTTGCGAGAGACTTTGGTGCAAAAAACAGACAGGTTAGATGACTATGTTTGGTGGAAGTGAACTAAAAGCATGGGGTCTGGAGGTCATGTGTTTTAAAGTACTCACTGGGGAGTCAAGACAAGGAAACAGATTAGAATATATATATATATATATATATAAAGGGGGGGGGGATCGTTTTAACATGTAACAATTCATTAGTAAGGTAACAATTCATTAGTGAGAGATATCAGCTCCCTATGAATTCTGCAATATTGTAGAAGATAGCAAATGGTGGTCAGTAAAGTTCCTGTGTGTCAGAACAGAAAGAAAAAATCTCTTGCCCCTTTGTACAAGAGTAAGTTAATAGTTGTTAACTCCAGACACATCACCTGTTTTTATCATTAGAGTTTTTTTTTGTTTGTTTGTTTGTTATTGTGTGGTATGAATTATTTTATTTATTTATTTAAGTTTTTGTTGTTGTTTACCTATTATCTTCTGCTTCAGATATGTTGAACAATATGTGCATTTATTTTAGTTTTGTACTAACACAGTATTAAAATTTGGTTGGGATTTTTTTCTGACAAAGCATTTGTTTTTATTTCTCACATTGAGGAGATCTGTATATAAACAAATAAACCACTACCACTGTCACTGTCAACAACAACAAAGCAGTTTGGGAACTGCTACCGGAACATGATTTTGTGATATCATTGGACCACAGTCTGGTGTCAGATTTGCATGACATGGAGCAAGAGTTAAAACTTAGATCTCCCATATTCCAGGAGGAACTCTCAGCCATTGGGTACAGTTTCTCTGAATACTTTCAGAAATCTCACATTCCAATGAAGACTAACACTAAATTCCAAAACTTGATATTTTTTGCATAATAGATTCCCTCTTCCCAGTTAACAATTGTGTTATGAAATGTGCAAATGCGAACAGGATTACAGCATTGGCAAACCTGTTAAGTTGAAAATATTCTTCCAGAGATTTTCAGTTACAATCTGATACCACTTTTAATGAAAGTCAACAGTGTCTGTGTTAGCTTGAATTCATAAGCAGACTGTAGCATAAGGAGGTGGTACAGACAAGGCACTCAATTTGTGATGCTTACAAATAAGATTCATAGATTGTTGTATATCAACATCACACCCTAATGATAAGTGCACTTAATAAAACAGTACTTTAATACAAGATGGACTTTTTTGTCCAAATATTCATATGCTACTTCTGTCAGAATGAAGTGCAAAAATATTTCTACCTATTTTAAAGATAAAGAAGTTATGGGACTGGAAAATTATAAAATCATAGAATATCCAAGTGTATAGAAGTACAACTCTTAGGTTTGCACAGCACCACCCAAAATTCAGACCATATGCCTGAGAGCATTGTCCAAATGCTCCTTGAACTCTGGTAGGCTTGGTGCTGTGACCACTTTCCTGGGAAGTCTTCCAGTGCCTGACCACCCTCTCAGTGAAAAACCTTTTCCTAACATCCAATCCGAACCTCTCCTGATACAGTTTCATACCATTTCCTCAGGTCCTTATGAGACCTGAGGGAAAGAGAATGTATCATTCACGTCTAGATTCAGTTGCTAACCCAGCTGATTCAAGGGACAGAACCACTGTTAATTGGCAACTATACTACAACTATACTCTAAAATGCTTATGTGCTTATGTGAAATGCACATTTCGTCAAAATAATCTTCCTTACTGAATTCTATAGAATCCAGCAAGGCAACTTATTATTAAAAGTGACTTATTAGCTAGGTATATATAGAAAAAATATTTTGTGCGTTTTTAGTTATAGACATACACACACATGTTCTTAATGAAACACAGAGGAACTTGAGTGAAGCTACAGTTTAGGCATAGCTATGAGGTTGGTCTCATAATCTATGCTAATCTATGAGGTGGAATAGGTCATTGGAAACATAATATAGGTTACTGGACTATCAAGCTTAGCCTTTTTCTGTTTTAGGAAGCCATACTGTGGAGTTACATCTAAGTATATAAAACTATTTTATAATCATTTAGATTCCTTGCCTTAGTAATAAAAGCCTGTATCAGAACCTTTCTCCCCTGATAGTCAAACCTCTCCTAATATCCAGCTTGGACTTCGCAATAGCTAGTTTAATAAAGTGCACATACTTAACTTTAACTAAAAAAAACCTTGACCTTTTTAGACACCAATGCAAATTCCTCAGGAAGAAGCTGATTCCTGGACTGGTAAACACTCTCCCCGCAGCTCTGTTAACTGTAAGTTGGTATACCTGACAGCCAGCAAGGTACATTAGTTCCATATTACCCTGCTCATATAGCTGTCTAAACTAAAGCTGTATGTGGCATCTCCCTATTATCATGAAACCATTTAATTCTCTTATCAGAACACTGAATATTTTTCATAATGCTTCATATTTTCATAATTTTTCATAGGTATATCTCTATCATAGGCAGTGCTTTCCATCTAAATAACATTTGTTCTATTAAAGTAGCATATATATATATATATATATAAATTGGTAGCATATATATATATATATATATGTAAAGACCAAATAAAAGGTAATGAAAGATACGCAAAAACAGAAGCAAAAGTATTTAGAATGTCATTGAAGCAATTCAGGCAATATGTGTCTGCTGGAGTCTGAAACATGAAATTCAAAAATGTACCCATGTAATTGTAACAGAACAAAGCAATATAGCAAATTTTCTATATTGATGATGTAAACCCAACAGCAGAAGCAGAAAACTGGATAAAAACAAGAAGACTGCTACATATGTTACTCTATTTCTTGCAGCTTTGAATTTGTATTACATTTCTGATCAGTTGATGGATCCTGTAATATTGGTCTAGATTCAGAATTGTGTGTATTTGATTGTTAATGAATAAATTATGACTAATTCATAGAACTTGAAAATTAATCAACAAACTCTGATTTTAAAGGCCCTGTTGAGGTAAAACAAATTCTTCACATGGCTGAGTTCTGTTAAGTCTCTGACTCTTTATGTATAACCTGGTCCTAGAATTCTATCTATGATGAACAAAGTTCTGTTTAAGAAGAAATGTTACCTTGACTAGGCAGAGTATAATAACGTGTTGAATTATGTATGAATTTTAAATATGGTTGCAAGGAAAAAACCATATTTTTTCCCTTTTGATCTGGTTTTGAATCACAATAAAGTCTAAATTTTAATAACTGATAACAGTTAGAAATAGAACATTAAAAACTAAAAGTAATAATTTTCATGAATTTCCTTTAGAGCTATCTTACAATGTTAAATATTTTTTTCAGTGATTATGTTCTAAAATCAAAAATTTACCCATCTGTTTTTTAATACTGCACAAGGTGGTTTTTTTTAAATTATATATTTCATTATTATCATTTATTTATTTATTTATTTATTTATTTATTTATTTATTTATTTATTTAAAACTTATAACTGTCTGACAGTGAAGGGGTTAGCATTTATTACAGCAGGGATAGTGGACCTGAATTCACTGGGAACATTTCTAAGATTTGCTCTACAAACTAATGTTCTAATTTTAACAGCCTACTATCATACTGTTTCTTTTGGACAAAAATTCACAAAAGCACCAAGTGTACGCTTTTTTTTATGCTTTCGGAGAAGAGTAATAAAGCTGGAGAAGGGACTAGAAAACAAGACTTATGAAGATCAACTGAGGGAACTGGAGTTGTTTAGTCTGGAGAAGGGGTCTGTAGAGTCTGGCTGAGGGGACAACTCATTGTGACTACCTGAAATAAGTTTCAGAGAAGAGTAGGTTGGTCTCTTTTCTCCGGTGACAAATAATAGGATGCAAGGAAATGGTCTCAGGTTGGTCCAGGGGACAATCCTGGTTGGTAGACTGGACATTAGGAAGCATTTCTTCACAGAGAAGAATTGGTCAAGCATTGGAATGCGCTGCCCATGCATGTGGTAGAGTCCTGATCCCTGGAGGAATTGAAGAGATGTGTGGACGTGGCACTAGGGGACATCGTTTATTGAGGGGACTCAGTAAGTCCAGTTGATGATTAGACTCAATGATCCTGAAGGTCTTTTCTAACCTAGATTCTATTATTATGTAATTCTATACAATGACCTGACACATGCTTAAAAGCAAGTTTATGAGAGTTAAGAAGAAAAAGGACAGACTTTTATGTTTCCTTCATAGCCATACCTCCTTGTCTGCAGTCTTCTCAGATCTCTCAAATATATACATTACATAGCCATGTCATCTGGCTATGTCATCTCTCAGACCACCTGCTGATTTGAATGGAAGGAAGTGGTGTAGATAATAAAGAGGCATTATAAAATATCAGCCATATGATGAAACAGAGACTGTATTTCATACTTTATTCTGATTTGTATTTCTATGTTTAGATGAGTGCAACTGAAGCCTAAAAATTGTCAGTTTTCAAAAGACTGCTCAGCCCCAATATCAGCATTATTTTTTCCATTTTAAGGTCTTCTTCAATTAGGTTTATTCACATACATTATCTGAGATCCAACTTTCCTGGCTTTTTACCTCACACTGTTTTCTTTCAGAGAAAGAAATCAAGTAAATATTCAGATGTGTACAATTCTTAAATGCATGTTCAAACAGATTGACATGTCAGAGTACAAAATAATCACAAATAGAAGCTACCTAAGTACAGCAGTATTAAGTAGTTGTAGTAGTTGTTACCAGAGTAGTTGTGAAGCTTGTCCTTTTATTTTCCTTTATGAAT
Source organism: Anser brachyrhynchus (assembly GCF_964034855.1). Classification (NCBI taxonomy): domain Eukaryota; kingdom Metazoa; phylum Chordata; class Aves; order Anseriformes; family Anatidae; genus Anser; species Anser brachyrhynchus. Next base: position 132,554,400 of record NC_137695.1, read on the forward strand.
TTACCTAAAGATAAAAATAAATTTGTTTAATTAGAAACTTATTCTCAGAATTCTGAACAATTTCCCAGAGGAACTGGAAAAAAATTTTCATGGTTTTAAGATACCAAGCAGATATTTCTAGCTTCAAATTGCTCCCATTTAAAACTCTAAATGCCTTAACATTTTTTTTTTCCTTCTGTTGATGCCAGTCACAATAAAGTGTTTCTCACAATATTCATCACAATCACAGATCATTCTATTTCAATACATTGAATTCTTAAAGGTCACTATGGAGTCTCTAATTTTAGTTTTTTTTTTTTTCTATATTTAAACTTTTAAAGCACAAGTAAGTTTAAGTCACGCATTTTCTGTCACAGTCTTCTGCAATGTCTTCTGTAAAGCTAATTTTACTATCAGATTACATAGATAAAAGTAATTTTTCCATATTATTATTGTAAAGATATATGGACTTCTATTCAGTCCTCAGAGAATGTAATGAATTTGTTGCATCTTCTTATGATACCTTAATTAAATCTAAACTTGATTTGTTGTAACATAAAATTGTTGTACAAATTTTGTCTTAGATTTAAGATCAAAATCAATTTAAATTGATTCGTGTGAAAACCAGATGAAGGAGACGGCAAAGGGCTGGCATGACAGACACTAAAGAGCTACTGAAACTAAAGCATAATATTAGATATAAACTGTCCATGAATGAGTTAAAAAAAAAAAAAAAAGTTTTGTTTCCATATACTATAACTAGTAAATCTTATTATTTTACTGCTAGATTTTACTACCAATATAATTTTGTACAACATCCCAAGACTAACAAGGAAAAAGAAGTCCTGAATATATCCTTTAGGCTGGAGATAACTTTCAATGTGAAATTTGTAAGTTATGGTGTTTGAGATAGGGAGTGACTGGATTGACACCTGAGGTTTTATATAATTATATATTCCCAAACAATCTAATCAGAACTATTCAGATGTTAGTGGATGTACAGAGATTATTCTGCAACTTCACATATGCCTTTAAAAGAGAGTTGGTGTGATACAAAACAGCAGTCTTTTTCTGAAAAAGGACTCTTACATATCGGTACAGTAGTTAGCACAAACTGACAGAAATTATTCCAGTACATTGGATGAAGATTTCTGCATACCTGTGTGGTGCTTTTACTCAAGTGGACAGCTAAGCTCCAACACAACAGCTCTCTCACTTCCCCCCCTCAAAGGGAAAGAGGGAGAAAATATGATGAAAAGGGCTCAAGGGTTAAGATAAGGATGGGGAGATTGCTAGACATTTATTATGACAGGCAAAGCAGACTCCGCACAGGAGATTAATAAAATATATTGCCTATTATAGAATCACAGAACCACAGAACCATCCAGGTTGGAAGAGACCTCCAAGATCACCTAGTCCAACCTCTGACCTAACACTAACAAGTCCTCCACAAACCATCACTAAGCTCTAAATCTAAATGTCTTTTAAAGACCTCCAGGGATGGTGACTCAACCACTTCCCTGGGCAGCCCATTCCAATGCCTAACAACCCTTTCAGTAAAGAAGTTCTTCTTAATATCCAATCTAAACCTCCCCTGGCACAACTTTAGCCCATTCAACCTTGACCTGTCACCAGGCACGTGGGAGAATAGACCAACCCCCACCTCGCTACAGCCTCCTTTAAGGTACCTATAGAGTGCGATAAGGTCGCCCCTGAGCCTCCTCTTCTCCAGGCTGAACAATCCCAGCTCCTCAGCCACTCCTCATAAGACTTGTTCTCCAGACCCCTCACCAGCTTCGTTGCCCTTCCCTCAACATGCTCGAGCACCTCCATGTCCTTCTTGTAGCGAGGGGCCCAAAACTGAACACAGTACTCGAGGTGCGGCCTCACCAGAGCTGAGTACAGGGGGACAATCACTTCCCTAGACCTGCTGGCGACACTGTTTCTGCTACAAGCCAGGATGCTGTTGGCCTTCTTGGCCACCTGAGCACACTGCTGGCTCATATTCAGCCGACTATCAGCCAATACTCCCAGGTCCTTCTCTGCCAGGCAGCTTTCTAACCACTCATCTCCCAGCCTGTAGCACTGCTTGGGGCTGTTGTGCCCCAGGTGCAGGACCCGGCACTTGGCCTTGTTGAACCTCACACAGTTGGCCTCAGCCCATCGATCCAGCCTATCCGGATCCTCCTGCAGAGCATTCCTACCCTTGAGCAGATCGACACATGCACCTAACTTAGTGCTGTCTTCAAACTTACTGAGGATGCCCTCAATCCCCTCATCCAGATCATCGATAAAGATATTAAAGAGGACAGGCCCCAGTACTGAGCCCTGGGGGACGCCACTAGTGACTGGCCTCCAACTGGATTTGACTCCATTCACCACAACTCTTTGGGCCTGGCTACCCAGCCAGTTTTTAACCCATCAAAGCGTACGCCAGTCCAAGCCAAGAGCAGCCAGTTTCTTGAGGAGAATGCTGTGGAAAATGGTGTCAAAAGCCTTACTGAAATCAAGGTAGACCACATCCACAGCCTTTCCCTCATCCACCAAGTGCGTCACTTGGACATAAAGGAGATCAGGTTTTTCAGGCAGGACCTGCCTTTCATAAACCCATGCTGACTGGGCCTGATCGCCTGGTTGCCCTGCAAGTGCCGCGTGATGACACTCAAGATAATCTGCTCCATGAGCTTCCCTGGCACTGAAGTCAAACTAAGAGGCCTATAGTTTCCTGGGTCTACCTTCCAGCCATTCTTGTAGATGGGCGTCACATTTGCTAGCTGCCAGTCGACTGGGACCTCACCTGATAGCCAGGGCTGCTGATAAATGATGTAAAGTGGCTTGGCCAGTTCTTCAGCTAGTTCTCTCAGTACACTCGGGTTATTGCTAACAAGCTAGAGAAGTAAGAAACAAAGAAAACAAACTAAAAACACTTTCCCCCCATCCACCCTCTTCTACCCCTCAAGTGGTGCAGGGGAAGGGGTAATGGGGGCTATGGTCAGTCCATAACACATCATCTCCACTGCTCCTTCACAGTCACTCTCTGCCCCTGCTCCATGGGGGGTCCCTCCCACCGGATGCCGTCCTTTCCGAACTGAGCCTGCAGGGGCTGCCCACAGGCAGCAGCTCTTCAAGAACTACTCTAGTATGGGTCCATACCACAGGGCCCCAGCATGGGTCCATGGATCCCACAGATCACCTGCTCCTGCATGGGCTCCTCTCCATGGGCTGCAGCTCCGGCCCGGGGCCTGCTCCTGCGGGGGCTCTCCATGGGCCGCAGCCTCCTCCAGGCCACATCCACCTGCTCCACCGGGGGCTCCTCCACGGGCTGCAGCGTGGAGATCTGGTCCATGTGGGACCCATGGGCTGCAGGGGGACAGCCTGCTCCATCAGGGGCACAGGGGAATTTGTGCTGTGTGCCTGGAGCACCTCCTGCCCTCCTTCTGCACTGACCTGGGGGTCTGAAAGGCTGGTTCTCACTCTTCGCTCTCCCAGCTGTTGTTGCCTAGCAGTTTTTTCCCTTTCTTTAAATCTGCTCTTGCAGAGGCGCAAACATTGCTTATTGGCTTGGCTCTGGGCAGTGGCAGGTCCCTTTGGAGCCGTCTGAAACTGGCCCTTGTCACACATGGGGCAGCTGCTGGATTCTTCCCACAGAGGCCACCCCTGCAGCCCCCTGCTACCAAAATCTTGCCACGTAAACTCACTACAACCTGATGTAATACTCATTGAGTTAATCTAGGTTTTACATACTACTATAACCTGGTTTATCAATTTTCTTTCTTTTATTTTAGAGACCCTATTCTCCATGAAAGAAATACATTTGTAGGGAGGTCTCCATTACACACAAACAAAGCTATTGTATATGTTTCTTTTACATTTTTAAATCAGTGTCATCTGAAATAAGGCGGGGGGGGGGGGGGGGGGGGACACGCGTTACAGAAAAGCTTCTTCCTTAACCATGTATGATGTATGATTTTATTAAAAAAATAGCAAAAATATTAATAATGGAGGAAAAATAAGCACTGAAGCTAGAGGAAAATGCCTTTGAAGTTTTCACTATTTCTTTAATTCACATGGCTTTATTTTCTTTATAATAAGGTGAGATAAGGACCTATTGCCACTCTTAGCTTCTAATTTCCTACTTTTTTATAGGTTTGTGTCACAACATTAGTGTATTTAAATGTAGACGGCTGCATTTCATTACTTGGTAATTATTGAGTAACAGAGCATTTGGAGAGATTAATGACAGACCGACAAACCGAGGAGTTTGATTGTCCTTGATACAGCAAAGGCTATACTGTACAGAAGCAAGGCGGGACATAGTTACAGAGGAGATCTATTCAGTTTCCTGCATTCCCAAACTAGGTCACTATGTTTATACACACGATTCTATTTTATGATTTCATAGAATCATAGTCATTTAGGCTGGAAAAGACCTCCAAGGTCATCAAGACCAACCATCAACCTGACCTACTGAGTCCCATTGAACCATGTCCCTTAGTGCCACCTTAATATGCATGTGTATACATGTATATAAGTATATATATATATATGCATAAAAATACAGTCCTCCGATGTAGTCCTTCCAACACTGATGACAGAGTGTAGATGTGTTTGCTGCCTATGCCCCAACCTTCTTTGTCTTCACTAGGAAGAGGTATATGTGAAACAGTTAAAATACCAGGCTGCAGTCATTAATATTGTTTCTAGCTATGGTTAGTGAAGCTGTGTTAGTATTGTGTAAGAAAATTATATTTACTTTTTTAAAGTACATTAGTGGATGTGATTGGAAGTGATTATAAAGCACGGTTCACCGTAGATAATGACATCCTCACACGGTAAAAGCAGTGGTACGGAATAGAGTTTCACATCTGTGCAGTGTTCTCTCATCTGAGCACCATGATTAGTGCAGAGACAGCCCTCTAATCACGTTTCTCTTTTTAAATTGATCACATAACATAAGATCACAGAAGTTCAGCTCTGATGAACCCTTTCTCAAAGATTTCAAACAGTAATGCCTCTGCTATTCCATGCTTCTACTGAGCATTGGAAAATAAAAATCTTTCAATGGTGAAATTTCTTCCCTGTAAGACCAGAGAAAGATTTAGAGTGTTGCAAAGCTAAGACTTGACAAGACAGACATTGATGTATTTAAAAGGTTTCTTAAAGATAGTAGAGGCAGTCATTTACTCTGAATAGTGAGTCAATCATACAGATTCTTTGTATCGCATACATAATAGTTATGTATGCATATACATATGTACACATCAGGTATTATACTGATATATATTTATGTATATGCAAGGTATATTTTATATGATATGCATTATACTACAATAGTGATAACAATTAATAAATTTGTGGAAAGCAATCAATTTATAACCCAAGTCTACATTTTTCTTCCTTTAGGAAAGATTTGGTTTTGCTCAATTTGTTTGTAAAAACAAACCTCTCCCACAGAGGAAGAAAAGTTTAGATAAAAATAAACATAAAGGTAAGCAGCAAGAAGCACAATAAAATGTGTGGTAGAGTTTGTGAGATCAGCAACACCTGGTAACAGAACAGACCAGTACTCTTTCACTGGTCTGAATAGGATTGGCCAGCATCTTATATTGGAACACAGAATTAAGTAAAAATGTCGGTTCAAGTGACACACACACACACATATATATATATGTAAATTAATCTCTCTGTTTTTAACTGCAAACTCATTTCTATAACTATGTATTTGCATGCAAGTATTCACAGGGAAAGACAGAACTTTTCTTTCTGGGGTTGGACTCCAGAAACTTCTGATAAGAATAATTTATGCATACACTGTAAAAAAAATAGTTTGGACCTATTTCAGTCATAAAATCTCCCTAAGGGAAAATTATTTTTACATCTTCAAACCGTCCACTTTAAAACACTTCACTTTTAGAAATGCATTTAACCAGTTTAAATATAAGACAGATTAATGACTTCATGAGCGCTTTGGGGCAGAAAATAATGTCATCAACCACCCACTTTAGCAACCTGAATGACGTATTGTACAGCCATCAAGGCAAGGCACCTGCAGTTCACTTCTTCATTTATCTCTGTTTTTAAACTTTCTGGATTAAAGGGTTTCATACTAACTTGTTTAATCTGCAAAATGGGTTTTAAAGCTCCTAGAGCAAAGTTTATTCCTGAAATACTGGGGTCCAAACTTCTTCCACTGCAAGTGCTTGAAACAGAAGTGCCAACAGTAAGCATAATTAAGATGAGAGTCTCAAGGGAAAAGATCTATCAGTTCAGTCCTGGAATAGATCAAATCTTACAGTGTATTTATGTTAACTCGACAGAGATTTTCCAGATTAATGTACATGGAAGTGTGACAGCAGATGAGAAACATCTCCTACCTTATTCAAAGACAACCTTGCTGTCTTTGATTAAAATGGCATTAATGAAGGAGTACAATTGGGCCTCTCCTTTTCTGTTCTCCTTTCAAACCTGTGCTTGATAAATAAAGGGTAATAGTAGCTAAGTATTGTTTCACATATCACAGTTTATGCCCTTATTTCTGCTTTTATCTGAACATACCCAAACATTTTGACTAAAAAGATTAAGGAGTATTAGGGATGTTATGTGCTGGTTGTAGTAAGAAAAGAACCTTGTGTATGCTTACAAAGCAGTTGCACTTTGCCGCTGTCTCTTGACATCAGGAGGCTGCCACAATGGCAGCTTATGTGAGGGGCCAAATATGGCTCAATCTAGTTCAGTCAGTCTCCCTTTCTCCCTGAAAGAGGCCCTAACTGGGAAGAGCAGGAGGCCAGGGCCCTCCCGCTCCCAGGCCTAGTCTGCAGAGCTGCTCATTTCGCTAGACTGGCCCCAACCCCATGGCTGTTGGACTTTGCCCCACAGCAGTGTGGGGTGTTGTACTTCCTTCCACCGATCTCAGGGAGGTTTCTCCAGCTTGTGGTTTCCCCTGTGAAGGCTCACCTTGCACCCATGGGTATTGACTACCTTCATGCTGATGTAGGAAAGGGCTGCGGAGAAGGGAGAAACATTTATCCAGATTTTAAAAGGATTTTTATTTCTACCAGCTCCAACAGTTTCTTCGTATCCCAGTCCAGGAAAAACTAGATTGTCCCGCTTCTGGATTTAGACTACATTCAGCAAATGAATTCTTTATTATGACTGAAACTATTTTAAACTAGTCTTTCAGTATAACTGCAACTAAGCATACTAGTTTACAGAAAATGGGTTGTGTGAGTGACCAAAGAGAATATATGGATGTTTTTTTTCTGAATCAGGTCTTAGGGTTTTATTTTTAAATGCTCTGTTAGTGTTTTAGATTAAAGCAGAATTTCTACCATCTCTGTCACTCCTGTACAGGAGATGGAGAATGACAAAGTTATCTCACTATCCTTCCAACAGCTATAAAAATATCTATGAACAGATATTAAGCAACATTCCTGTGAAGACAGGCTGATAGAGTCGGGGTTGTTCATCCCAAAGAAGAGAGCGGCCTTCCAGTACCTAAAGGGGGCCTACGAGAAAGTTGAGGAGGGACTCTTTGTCAGGTAGTGTTGTGAAAGGACAAGGAGTAATGGTTTTAAACTAAAAAGATTTGATTTAGATTAGATATTAGGAAGAATTTCTTTACTATGAGGCACTGGCACTGGTTGCCCAGAGAAGCTGTGTATGCCCTATCCCTGGAAGTGTTTAAGGCGAGGTTGGATGGGTCTTTGTGCAAACTGGTCTAGTGGGAGGTGTCCCTGCCCATGGCAGGGGGGTTGGAATCAAATGATCTTTAAGGTCCCTTCCAACCTAAATCATTCTATGATTCTATGACTCTGTGCTAACACAACAGACTAGACTAAATTCTTTAAATCAAATACCTTCAGGAACCACTGACCTTCTGATATCAAGTAAACCTCTTTTATATCCCATATTATAGTTTCAATGTATTTAATATTTGTAAGCTTAGTTTATCACATCTCATCTCATTCTGATATATATCTTAAGTGCAGCTGCCATAATCTTTATTTTATACTATTTTATTTATTTATCTATTATTTATTTATTTATGTGAGTCCACTGATCTACTGCAGAATTCTCATTACTTTGGTATATCATGTATTGTTGATTTTTGTGTCTGCTATTTTGCATACAATTTACATCATACTGTAGGTCCATTCATGATCTATGAGGCAAATGATTTCACTTGTCAGCTTGCAGCACCTCACAGATCCACTGAAAATGGATCATGGGAAGCTGAGCCCAAGGAGCACTCCTTGATTTGCTTGCTCATAAGTCTGTGTACCATTCTTCTCTATTTATATTGGATACTGGTGTTTCATTTGCTGACCCAATAAAATAAAATGCCCTTGTAAAGAATTAGTTTGCAGCTGTATTGCATACATTTCTGAAAATTAACAAGAGAAAAACATATATATGTATATGTATCTTATATATGAATCTTATAGGAGTGATGCTGTGCTAATTATAGCTGAAACACAAAGCTCTAGATCTGATGGTTTTAATAAGATCACCATGTTGTTAAGAGTTACATCTGAGAGGTGTCTGTGTTTAGTTAGAAAACATATGGGCTGCTATTTCAGATGTTTCCGGTGCCATTACTGTATGTGTGCTTCTGTACAGAACTAGGTGAAAATGTTTCTTTCTATCCCACAAAAATATTTAAAAATGATTACCAGGGTAAGCATGGAACTATGATCTGAGGAGAGACCCTTCCCTCAGGATAGCCTAAAGCATGGTGTACAGGACATTAACCTGAGACCATGGAGATATCTACTTACATACCTTCCTTGCCATTCTGCAACAGGAATAACCCAGCACCAAATCTTTCTTTGGTAGGTGGGCATTCATAACAAATTTCTATTAATCATCATTCAGAGATATTATATTTTATTAAAATCATTTAATGTTCATTGAAGCAAGGGTACACACTTTATCAGATCCCCTCAGAGTGTCTTACATCTCCTTCTAACTTCTAGAAACTGAGAGCGTCCTTCTCTCTCTTGCCTGATGAATGTTTTACAGATGGCAGAAAAGCATACACAACATGCTTTTGGGCTGCTTACTACATACCAGTTATCCTGATTCAAGTACTTGTGAACAGAACTTTTACCCACTGGCTGTTCTAACCTCAAACCACTGATAAGTGTTTGGTTTTTTTTTGGCTGTTTCTGGACTTTAATCTTTCCTCCCAGCTTTGAGCAGTAAGTTTGTCAAGGAGTGTCACAGTTTGGGCTGGGATAGTTATTTATTTTCATAGAGACTTATATCATATGGTTTGGATTTTTGATGAAAATAGTGGTGATAACTCACCAGTGCTTTACTTGTTGTAGAGTAGTGCTTAGACAGAGCCAAGGACTCTACTTCTCGTGATGCCCTGCCAGAAAGGACTCTGGGGGTGCACAAGGAGGTCGGAGGGGTCACAGCCAGGACAGCTAACCAAGGGTGACCAAAAGGATATCCCATACCTTATGGTCTCAGAAATAAAAGCTGGGGTAGAGGTGGTGAGGGGGGGTGGGGGGGTGCTGAGTCTGGCTGGGTTGGAATTAACTTTCCCTGCAGCAGCCCTTACAGTGCTGTGCTCTGCACTTGTAGCTAGAATAGCATTGGTATCACACCAGTGTTTTGTCTATTGCTGCACAATACTGGCACCACATCAGGGCTCCCTCAAACCCCCCAAGAGCCAGCAGGCTGGGGGTGGGCAAGAGATGGGGAGGGGATATCACCAGGGCAACTGACCTAAACCAGCCAAAGGGATATTTGTGGTGAGGACCATGGTGAAGCAGGCTGTCCCCCTGCAGCCCATGGACTACCACGGTGGAGCAGGGTTCCACACTGCAGCCCATGGAGGAGACCATGGTGGAGCAGGTGGACCTGCACCAGGTCCTTCCACAGAGACTGCAGCCTGTGGAAGACCCCTGCCCGAGCAGATTCTGGACCAGACCTGTAGCCCGTGGAGAGGAGACCACGCAGGAGCAGGTGACCTGGCAGGAGCTGCTGCCCATGGGGGATCCAGGTTGGAGCAGTTTGCTCCTGAGGGATGGACCCTGTGGTACGCACCCATATCTGGAGCAGTTCTTGAAGAGCTGCTGCCTGTGGGCAGCCCATGCCGGATCAGTTCAGCAAGGGCTGCATCCCGTGGGAGGGACCCCACAGCACAGGGGACAAGAGTGACCGAGAAGGAGCGGCTGCGAAGAAGCACTATAGACTGACCATAACCCCCGTTCCCCTGTTCCCCTGTGCCGCTTGGGGGGAGGAGGTGGAAGAGGGTGGATGGGGGGGAAGGTGCTTTTGGTTTCTTTCCTTTGTTTCTCGCTTCTCTAGCTTGTTAGTAGTAAGTAATAAATCTTACTATCTCCCTATGCTGAGTCTGTTTTGCCCGTCATGACAATTACTGTGTGATCTCCCTGTCCTTATCTCAACCCTTGAGACCTTTTCATTGTATTTTCTCCCCGTTACTCTTTGAGGAGGGGGAGTGAGAGAGCGGTTGTGGTGGAGCTCAGCCGCCCACCCAAGTAAAACCACCACACTTGTCTAGAACTTGTGTCAAAACAAACTGCATGATGCTAGGGTGTAATCACAGATTTAGTAAAGATGAGAAAAGAACACTCATCATAAATCTGTTTTGACCTAGTTAGCCTTAAGAAAAAGACTTAAGTATTCATGCTGTCTGTCTGTCACCCGCAGTAATTTCCCACTACTCTTCATCAACTATGAAGAAACACATTTCAAAGATAATTCCTTCCTACTCTCTTTGTTCCACCTTCTAAACATGCTGTTGAAGAGAGAAACTCAAAAATTCAATTTTTTATTAATAAAAATTTGAGAATTCTGTAATAATCCATTTATTCTGGTAGCAGCAAGTTATGCAGTCACCTGGGCTGCATATCCACATAGGAGAGAAACTTAGCATGAACCAACAAAGTTACTGTCTCATAGTAAGGGTCTCTCGCTAAGTGTGGTAGGGTGAATGAGAGGAATTTAAGAGACAAGGAAACACAAATCTCTAGGACACCAGGGTTCTCTATTTTGACTGCTTATGGAACACTCACATTTGAGCAAGATGTTTTGCTGGAGCCAGAACACTTTTCAGAAACATTCCAGAGGCATTTATTTTGACAAAAATTTTAGTGGAAAGGTTTTGTTTGAGAATTAACACTCAGGAGAGAAAGGCTTGCATCAAAAACTTGACCTTTTCAGCATGAAACACATATTTTGACACACATCCATTTTGCAGTAGCATTTAAAAGGCTTTGTTTTCAAGCCAAAGCGAATTTAAAACACTCTGAAACTTGAAAACTGTCAGAAAAATAAATCATCATTTTCTAGCAAGCTCTACTTATTGCCTTTACTTAGAATAATTTATTTTATTCAATGCTGACTTTACCAGCCATAACTTAGCATGATCCAAAGTGCACTGTTATTAACACTTTATTATCGTGTCATTGTATCATGTTATCATGTCAAAATTCACTGGAGTTCTCCACTGAAAAGCTCAGGGTTTGAAAATCTTCCCTGAAGCATGTCAGTGAGTGCAAATAAAATGGTAAAGACATTTCAACTCTGTTTTTTTTTTTTTTTTTTTTTATTGGTTGTTTGTCTTAAAGTGCACATGAACTAAAAAAAAACAACCAACCAACCAAACAAAAAAAACCTCCTGCAATATCACTTTTCCCTATATGTGTTTCTCATACAGATTTTTTTCCTCCTTTTGTCATAATTTCATACCTTATCATCAAGTTAATGGGTAGGTATCACAAACGATGTGAAGCACAAACCCCAGTTTGGATTTGTAATATAGGAATGTGTGGTTCAGTTAAGTGAAAACTTAAATATTTTTTAAAGGTACTTATTTTTTTGAATTTATTATTTAGTTTAAGGTATTTTATTACTCTTAATGGACTACATTTTTTTTTTTTTTTCCATCTCAGGGATATCCAGTCCCTATTGGAAACACAGTCTCTTAGATGTTGTTAAAACAAAAAATGAACGCCTGAAAATATGGAGTGATAATTCTGAAAACTGAAGTCTAGAGAGCTAGCACAGGCTATGCAACAAATACTTCCTTTTGATCTCTCTCGATGTGCTTAATATTGAGCCTGACTAAAAGGAATGATACATATAATCTTTATATGGACTTTAGGTCTATATTAAATCCTTCTGTATTTTTGTGTGTACAAAATTTAGTTCACCATACCTTTGTTGTCAAGGTGCATCAGATTATGAGTTCGCCATGAGCACAGAGACACTATGTTGCTTTGTTGTTTTATGATTGCTCATAGATGTCTCTAAATATTTTTAGATTTGTGACAGATAATAAGGTAACTATAACATGAAGATAGTTCTCTGTTTCAGAGTCTAACCTTTCAGTGGAATTTGAGAGAACCTTGAGCCTTCAGAGTAATTTTGTGAAAGCTAAACAGCTGAATTCAATATTTAAAAATTTGACTCACAAGCAGCAAATTATCAACATTGCTGTTTATTGTTAAAAATAAGAAGACAGCAAGTGTGTCTCTAAAATATCTTTTTGAAGTAGTCCTTTTTCTTGGAAGATTCAGCAAATTGAAAAAAAAAATGTTGAATAGAAAGGGGACAAGGGTATGCAGCAAGATATGTATTACAGAGTATGTTCCTCCCTTTCTTGTCTTCTGCTTACTTTCCCATTTTTTCTCCCAAATACCTAAATCTACTCAGAGAAAATTAGGGCATAAAGAAAAGGACAGGATTAGGCAGAATATTAGGCATGATTCTGTAAGGATCATTGAAACGTAGGGCATCTGGTTAAAGAACATCTGGTTAAAAGGCAAAGAAATAGAAAAAGTGAAACACTGAAGACGCAGATACAGAAACCCTAAGGAACAGTAGTAGATTGTATACCATCTGTACCAATCCAGGTGTATCTAAAAGTCTGTGTTGATCTACTGATGGTTAATCATGTCCATCATGGACTGGGGAAGTATTCTATTACTGGCTCTTGAATGGTATCTTGAACAAGGAACTAGAGCAGCTTCAGATCTACTTGAGATCCTGAGGTTCGCTGGATTTTTTTTTTATTCTTATTTTTTAACACGCATTATTTACGTTGTCTTGGAATGGTTCAAATTCTGCTTATGTTTGGGTCTGCATTTTTTGGAGAATTAGTGTACCTCATGCAGAGGCATGTCTACATTGTTTCCACTAAGGATGTGGTGTTTTTTGTTTGTTTGTGTGTTTGTTTGTTTGTAACAGTGATGCATTTCTAGAAATACTGCAATGTTACACGTTATGATGGAAAAGTTTTCTGGGGCTTGTACTTTGTCTTTGTTCTGTGCTCTGGTCCAGGTTGGTACAGATGGTCTATGTTTTCCTCATTGCTACTCATTGTCATTTTTCTTGTTATAACAGGATAGTGGAGTTTCTTTTAAATACAGTCTAGTTCTTTCCCTTTCCCATTACATTATCACTAATTTGATAACTAAATGGAGCCTCCATGGGTGTAGGTGTTGGGAGAGCTACTTTAATTTTTCTTGTGTAAATGTGCTTTTGTATAAATGAAAGTGCAAAATTCCTTTCCAAAGTAAAATGGATTGAGTGTTTTTCTAAATGCATCTCATGTCAAAGGTTTTGTATAAACTCATATATGTTCAATATTTTGCACATGAATAACACCAGCCAATGATGTTTGTGTTAACCTATTTTCTTATTCCCATTTTCTGTAGGATGTTAGCCTAGTTCTGCTCATTTTACTACTGATTATAAGAGTACGGAAAAAAACACAGGATTATTTTCTACTGGCAATCACTCACTGATGGAAAGAAAGTGATGGTGTATGCAGTGTAGGAGATATCTGCCCAAAAGTCATCTCGTACAATAATCAGAAAGTGTGATTCTTGTTTTTCTTTTATGTGCTGTGGCTTACCTAGTTTTGTACAAGTTAGTGCTGCATAGAGAATAGCAATTTGTCTTTCAACTCCACCTGCTTTTTGGACACTGCAATTTGTTTTTACACTTGGATTGTTGAATGTCTGTCAAAATTCATGATATTTATGAAAACCTCATCTTTGAATGTTGTTTTGTTGGTGAGCTATTTAAATAATTTCAAGTCATAAATCTGTGAGAGTTTATCTACATGTGCAAGTCTATTTTATTTCCATTTAAGTCTGGACTTCCAGAGCAAAAGACCTAAGGGGAAAGTGTTGGAATTGAGAAACAACCTGAAGCAGCTCAGTTAGATTTATTTATTTATTTATTTATTTATTTATTTATTTATTTATTTATTTAATGTGTGTGTGTGTGTGTGTTTGACTGCATATGGGATTATTTTAACCAGGAGATAGTCTGAATTTATGGATGGATATGCAGAAATAGAAAGTTAATACTTTACAATTACATAGTGGGTTAGAATTTAGGCATTTTAAACTTAGTTTCTCTGACTCTTGACTGCGTGTGCCTGAGGAGATGGATACAAATTGACCCAGCTTCCTGTAACCACCTTGTGAGTTGGCTAGACAGAACCAGCTTCAAAGCATGCTTGTATACTCATGCAAGCACATTCTCTTAAAGGGACATCAGCTGAAATACAAAGCATATTGTCACAAGGGTTATCCAGCCCTGGGTAAAGGCAAATCAAATGGCACTCACACAGGTAGAAGCAACTGTTGGCAATATGTGACCATCTCTTAAGCTTGAGATGCTTCTCTATTAAAAAAGGGGATTTTTTCCTTTTTATTTTTATTATTTCTTCTGTTTGTTAGCCCTTTTCTCCTTGCCTTGTTTAAGGTTACAGACTATTTCTTTGTGATCATGTAGCGTCAAATCCAACGAAGTACCAATTTCATAGGAAACCTCAAAGAACTGTGGAAATATCAGCACACTGATAGTTCTGAGAGTTGATTTTGTTGTTTTAATTGAAGTAGGTAGGGTAGTGGCATGAATACAAAATCTTAACTGTGTGAAATGGGTGCTTCAAAATTATTAAAGCCAAACACCATTCAGAATGTCCCCTACAAAGCATTTTGATATTTCAGTCCTTGCTTTCTTCCACAAAGGGAGTAAAATGTGGAAATCCTTCAACTCCTCAAAAGTTAATATATAAATTTCAAAACTTAGTATATCAACTCTCCAAAATAAAACCAGCTATTTCTGAAATATTGATATGATCTGAGGTGTTTGCTTGAGTTAGTTTATCTTTTTGCCATGTATTTTCATTGTGGTTCAGCAGTCGAGGGGAATGGTTATTTTAGCTGCAGAAAAACTTATTATATCACCATGATTTGTGTCCTGGATGGTGCAGGAGATCCCTAAGAAAACTGAAGTCAAATGAAATGACCCACATGAAAACATTTTTAGTCTGTTAACGTGAAACATTGTTATGATGTTCTAAGGAATTTGAAGCAATTGTTAGGTTTGTAATAAAAATAAATAAAAATAAAAATAAAAATAAAAATAAAATAAAAATAAAAATAAAAATAAAAATAAAAATGAAAATAAAAATAAAAATAATAATAATAATAATAATAATAATAACTTATTGTGTTATTAATGCTGTACTTCCACTGAGCATTTTAATTTTACTGAAACTGCCTTTTTCATTAGATAATTCATGTAATGATCTGTTAGTAGAAATAAGTTACAGTAACAGATATGAGATCTATTTTTGCTATAAACGTCTTTTTGTCTAATTTATTCATTTTAGACTGGCATGCTTTAAGGACAAAACATCAGGAGAAATTATATTCTAGAATGACATGGATGAACACTGCACACTGGTAACATTCTGCAGTTAGTTACAGTTTGTAATCATTTTCACCACAATTACAAATCACAGTTCTCACCTACAGAAACCAGTCTGAATACAATTGCTTTCTGATGTAGGGAACCGTAACTTAGACAAGCAGATCATCTTAGTGGATTCAGATCTGAGGGCTATAGGAAATGTTTTCAAAATTATATAAGTGTTTTTGGAGCTTCAGGTTGTTAATTTTCATCAAGATTAGATTCCTAAATCATCCAGATGTCTTCATGTAAATTAGCTTTACCATTCAAGACAAGCATTCTGGCATATATTTTGGCTTTTTATATTTTGTTTGAATATATCTGAATAAGAAATCCATGGTGTGGGGAGGTGGAGCTTGCATTTTAAACTGTTTAAGATTCTAGAAAAATTAGTCAGGGATTTCTTATCAGTCTCAAAACAGTAGTGTGTGTTGAAGTCTATTGAGACTAGTCAAGCACATTTTTCTACAGTGTAATAATCCAAAATCAGAAGGTCTTTCCAGGAAGCAAAGTTTGGACTGGCATACCCAAATGTGGTTTTATACATAAATCTGATTTATGACTGAAATTGTACTAACCTACAGATTTTTATAATGGCTAACGAGAGTTCCTTCAATAAATTAACCTTTTGATCTCTTCTCACTGCAGTAAATCTCTCTATAACTAGGATTAAAAAAAGTTACTTTAATAATATTACAGGAATTAACATTTAATATTGTCAGTATGGAGAAGCAAGTACAAAATTGCGTGATCAGACCACAGCATTTTGGAGTTACTAGTTATAATAGAGCTATATATATATTTTGCAACTACCAGCACTACTGGATCAATTCCTTTCAGGCTCTCTAATCTATAAACCTTTGTTCACATAGTTAAAACTGTTTGTCTGAAATGAATGATAAAAGAAAGTCAAAGCTGGCCGTATCATAGCATTTAACCCTGTGGGAGAGAACATAGTGTTACTTTAATGCATGAAGGTGTTCAACAGGCATTCAATTTCACTAGTAATTTTCCAAAACCCACAGCTGACAAATACAGACACAAGTACATGGGAATAAGTGCAAATCACTACCCATAGATAAAAACAACAGACAATCTAGAGGATTTTCAACTTTTATCTTTCCTTTCATTGGTTCTGGGATTCATTTGTGAATGTTTCTATTACAAAGGAATTTTCTTTCATGGGTTTTACATTAGAAAAAATATTAAATAGCATGAGATGATTAAAAATCATTTAGAATAATTTTTTAGTCTCACCCTGAAATGTAGATTAAAAATAAATTTGAAATGTTACTCTTTAATTCCAGATCTGACTAACAGGTGGGCAATGATCCCTTGTGTGTTCTGAACTTTGTTTTCTTAGGTCATCCCCTTGGAAATTATGAGAGATCCTTACCAAAAATGAAGGCAAGACTGAGAGAATATGCATGTTCCTTTCCATGCACACATAGGATAATCTTTCTAATGTCCACTTTCTTCATAGTTGTTATGATTTTTCTTACAGACTTTAGGAAGGATATCTGTTCTATATCATGGTTTATACATCAGTATAAGATCAAATGTTGATTTGTTCTATATTTATTTTAAACTTAAAATTTAAACTGAAATAATATGTAACCACCAAAGTGGAATAAACAGTTAGATGTAACTATAGACTTATTTTATTGCATGTTGTCATTTCTGTATTTAAGCAGGAGAGACAACAAATATTAAATATGTAAATATATGTTCCTTAAATATAGATTAATATGTTTATTTTACAATACCCCATGAAGATGTATTAGGTTTATCTTAAAGTATTAGCTGTAAATTCTCCAATATATTAGTCCTTTATAATAGCATGCTGTAGCCCACAAATTCAAAATTTAAATATTTACATTTTAAGACTTTTAGCACGTGTCTGAATGATATCTTGTTTGTTTACTTAAAAATATTTGCATACCATTGCTTGCTTACTGCTAGAAATTTGCTAAACAGTATCTTAATTAAACAGAATTGTTCAAACTAAAATAAACTGTATGTAGAAGGTTAATTAAATCACTATTCCTTAAGGTTACATACCCCAGTTCCCAAATCTGCACTGACCATATAAGATAATTAAAACTACAAAGTTAAGACTCTGTCCTAGCAGTTCATTTCTATATCATTTAACTTTAAATATGTCTAATGTAAAACATGTGCATGATTTAACGGTGCACTTTATGTTAAGATAAAGTTAGGTTAATGTTAACCTCTCTAACAATTAATGGAGTCCAGCAGATGATTAAATGCTCTTCTAGAATTTGGAAGTATTATGGACCTAAACTCCCACTCCTGAGTCATTCAAAAATTGTTCATAACATGAAAGGACTTTTTTCCTAATTAGTAAAAAAAGGAATAGGTTTGATGGATTTTATTCAATGGTATGATAATATTTTGGTGAGTTATGTTTTCTCTCCATAACCTCAATTAACAAGAAAAATACAATTTTACCTTCATTTAATCCCCGAAATCTAAGTCCTGCAAAAGCTAACTATATATACTACAAATTTAAAAGTGAAGAACATTTACTTAAATCCAGGAATAATTCTTTACCAAAAAGAGCTAGGCAGGTTTAGACTGCTAAATAAAACTTAGCAGGTTTTATTGGTTTGCTTTCAAAATGAATGAACGATTCTATAAAAGAGGGAGCTCTGCAGAAGCCCAAATCTTCACTAATTCATGTTAAATTCATTAAATTAGTTTGGCTGAAAAATAAATTAGATAAAAGAGTAATGGAAATGAATAAACACAGTTATTGACTGTTCAGAGTTTTCTAGCACCATAATATCTTGGGGGGGGGGGCTGGGGGGAAGAGGCAGTAGTGCTTGGAACAGAAGTTTGTAAGTTTTAGAAATAAGGTTCAAATTCCCAAAGGCAGGTCTCCAGATAGGGAACCAATCATTGTACATCTTGGCAAAGAAACAGGACTGCTTGAGTCAAAGGAGGATGTTGTTAGGTTTTGAGATAAAAGCTCACTTGCACACACACATGGAGAGACAAAGGCAAAACTGTGAAAAAAGGCAAAAGTGTTTTAGCCTAAATAATACCATGTTGGGCTACTCCTAGGCCCATCACAGGCAGCATTAGGTCATCAAAGACCCACATCCACAAACCCAGAAAGCACAGGGCCACAATGGCAGATGGAAAACCAAATTAAGGACTCTGAGCAATGAACACCCTGTCCAGGCCTCTCCCAGAGCTGATCTAGGACAGTTTCATCCCCAATCACGAAACCTGTCAACACAAGTCATCCAAAGCTCTCACCAGATCACCTGGCAGGCTAAGAGGGGTCACTGCTTGGGGTGGGACACGTGGAATGCAGGGGAAGAACATTTGGGGATTGCACAGGATTTATTATAAGATACTTAGGGGCAGAACAAAAAACTAGAAAAAGGAGGGATTTAAGTAAATGAAAAAAAAAAAAAAGGATTAAGACATAAAAGGTTCTGGTCGCATGTAAATAGTTTACTGGTCAGTAGGCTTGTTTGACTATGACCTGGGCCTTTCTTTTTATAAATTCCTTTCTAACCCTTTCCTGCATGCAGGTTTTCTGCTTAGTGTAGTGTGTATGGTGGTGTGAGTGGAGCAAGCAAAAACAGACCTTTGTTTGGAGGGACTGTTCATCTGTGGTACAACAGAGGGAATAAGTGCAGGTGTATGACAGAGGTGTGATCACAATGAAGACTGAGATGGTAAGTAGGTGAAGTGACCTTGGGAGGCGATGCGTGCGTGAGTCTGCAAGGGTGAGAGCACACAGTCAGCTATGGGGACTGGGGACGTCCAAGACAGCTGTGTGTGTGTGGCCAGCCAGATGGTCTGTACCAGCAACTGGAGTGGGGCTGTAGCCTGGAAAGCTTTCATGCCCAGGGACAGCAACTGGGAAGAAGGTTTGAGACATCTACTGGGCAGACTGAGAGTCTGAACCTATCTGCTAGAGGGTTCATGTACACGTGTATATATATATGTGTACAATTTGTATATATTGACGCTGTTGGTGTCGTCTGTGTACCTGTGAGCGTTGTGAGTGTCTGTCTGTAATTTAAGTTGTCAACCATGTATATACACGTATATATGTGGTGTACATATGTGCTCTGTGAGCATGTGCTTGCTGGAAATAGGTCTTCAGCCTCTCTACTTGTAGGAACTGTGGACATGGAGCTACATCAGCAGCGAACTCTCCCAGCCTGATGGATTATACAGGAGATGTTTTGTTTGGCTCAAAGTATTTAGGTGAGAAGTGAGTGGAAGGGAGCAAAACAAAAATGTACGTTAAATGCATTTTTAGGTATTCTCCCTAATCAAATCAATTAGTTTTGTGACCTCACTTTTCATTTCTAGGATCATTTTAAAACTATAGATCTGTTCTCTAAGGCAGGTTCTGGAAATCTCATCTTCTCTTTGTATTGATAATTTTATTTTATTTTTTCCAAGAGACAAATCAATTTACAGAATAGAGTTTATCAACTGTTTGCAAAATCATCATAGTTTAGCAAATGAAGAAATTGGCCCATTAGAGCACTGAAGGCAAAGGTAGCAGGTAAGCACTGCAGATATTCACAACATTGGTATATTCACTGCATAATTGCTTATTTCAGTGGCTTTACTCCCAGACAGCTGCAATTCCACAGCCTACTCTAGTCAATGTAAGGTTAGAGTAAGGAGGGAAAAGAGCATTTCTAATGTCTTCCAATGGCTTTTTCAGGCTTTTCCAAATGAAGAGATCATCCTGAGGTTATTTCCCCACCACCAAATTTAAATTTCTTCAACATATTCTCATCATCAAGAAACTGAATTTTGTTATGACCCTTTTCAATTATTAGTGATTCAAAATGCTGGACTTAGATTCTTTAATACATCCTTATAATATTTTCATCTGAATTCTTATTTAAGAGTCTAGTATTGAAATTACAGCTGAATGTGCTTTTCCTTTAAAAGCTCAGGTTTTGAAGTACACATAATTTTACAAAGAAATTATTTATAGGAAAAAAGTTAACAGAGAAAATTTGTTTTTCATGAAAGGAAGGATTTTTTTTTTGGTCTCAAAATATGAAAAAAATCTTTTGTCATATTTGATCCACACCAGCATGAAATATGTTATGTTCCTGGCAGATTTGAATTCCAGGGGTAAAGCACTTTTTTTTTTTTTAGTGGAGTTTTACTCCATAACATTGCTTCTGCTTCTGCTTTGTCAAGGCATTATAGTGCATATTTAACTATCAAGGTTGGTGTTCAAATTCAAATGTACTTTTATGGGAATTGCTTACAGTTCTGTGGAGGTTTGAATATTTCCAAATATTGTCAAGTGTTTCTTTCATCGATGTGTGTTTCACCTGTGGGCTGCCATGTAGGGAGGAGACATGCAGCGTATGACTAACAGCGTAGGTCTACCAGGACTCCTGTGTTACCTGCTGACAGTGATATTTTCACACTCAGCCCAACAATCAAGGAAGACTATAGGGAGATAGAAGCCAATATAAAGTACTTTCAAGTTGCAAATTAATAACTGAAGTTAATCTCTCAAGTTATCTCATTAAAATGTTTACTGAAGATGCAAAGAAAAAGTTGTTAGAGGCAGCAACTCTATCATTTAAGAACTGATGAATTTAAAAACAAACAAACAAAAAAAAAAACAACTGTGAAGACAGATGGGAAGGTAAGCTAGGTGCTCTAAAACACATCATACATGTAAAGGGTTGAAATTTAGGAAGATGAAGTAGCCTGTATTTCTGAAAATGAAAACTTACAAGAGAGACACTATCAAAACAGAAGATCAGGAGAGCATAAAGATTTTAAGATCAGTGAGACTATATTTAAAAGTGTCTCATAATCTGACCTCCTTTTCCATTTTGTTTTGGATAATCTGGAAAAGTGTTCTGTGTCTGATTTTGCTACATATACTACTTTTTCTTTCCTCTCCCCTTCCTTTCCTACTATTATCCAGTCTGCAGGAAAATGCACTTCTCCTTGCTTAAGGAACTCAGCCCTCCATAAACCTTTGAAGATGAAGTCCCTTATGCAACTACTTTGCAAAACAAAAGCAAAGATGATTTTGCATGGCACTTTAAGTATAATAATATAAACCACTAGAGGACAGTGGATTGTGTATTCCTGGAGCTCAGAGATGATTATCATTATCAAGACAACTGCTTTCAAAACTCTTAAAAATGAGAGTTTATAAAAAGGCAAAATAACATCTTATCCTTCTCACCCTGTCTACAGTATGTACTGTATAAGCAAGTAGCACATCTGGCAGCTGACAAATATAGTTTTTCTCTCTTTAATTATATGTATTTTCATGAACAGGAAATGTCTGATTGCAGCATATGCTTCTAATGACGCAAGATTTAAAGCAAGTGCTTAATACTTTGTCATCAGAAAAGCTTGCACGACTGATTTGAGGTGGATAACACCCCCAAAATACAAGGCCTATTGAAATTTGATCTTACATGTCTAAATCTGTTAGCTATGCAGGGCTGGATTTGAAAATCTCAGAAAAACAGCCCATTTGATATTAATTTAATTTTAACTCTTTCATCTGCATTTAGCAGCTACTTTTTTTTCCCAAGTCTCTTGGACAACAAAAATAAAATTTTAGATCTAGTGCATAGGTTTTAGACCAAATACTCAAATCTCATAGCCTCATATTTAGCAGTACTTGAATCTTTGGTACATACTAATTAATCTTAACTTCATGAAACCAAATTGATCACAATTAAAAAAAATAAATAAATAAATCAGAGAGCATTTATTCACTTATACTGAATTAAAAAAAAAAATCTAATCAAATTAAAAGAAAACAAAAACACCTACATTTAGTAGCTAATATGATTAGAAAGTTTCTGGTACCCAAAGTCAATGATTTAGAAATCTCTCTCCACATTATGTTATGTAGCATGGATATATTCACGGGCATACAATTTTAAATTTTAAATACATGGAAATGAGAACAGTTGAGTAAGGACCATCCTATATCAGATAATGTGCAGAAACTCCTCATGTGCAGATTCTTACTTTCTATTAAACAAAGATAGGAAGGGGCAGACAGTAGTTCCTATTTTTCTGTTGAGGCACGAGTTACTTCCAATTAAATCACTATTGCCTTTACAACATTATTCTTCTGAATTTTACCACTGTAGTCTGTAAAAAAAATAAATAAAATAAAATAAAATAAAATAAAATAAAATAAAATAAAATAAAATAAAATAAAATAAAATAAAATAAAATAAAATAAAATAAATAAAATAAAATAAAATAAAAACAATAAAAAATAGACCTTAAAAATAAAGAGAACCAATCTTTTTCTGAAAAATAAAAATCAAACGTGAAAAGTCCTTATTCTGTTTTAGTCACTTCGAGAAGTCACTGAACTCTTCAGTGAATAAATATGGTCTAGGAGATGAACCTGGAATCCTTGGGTAAATTCTTTTCTGATGTACATGTTGCTAATGTCAACTATTACAAGTTTTTCACAAGCAGGGAGTATATTACTACAAGCAATCAACCTTTACTTGAAAAATCAAGACGACCATATTTCTCTCTAGACTTTTAACACATAAAGGACTGAACAGTAAAATTATACTATAATCATATTACAGTATTAAATTATATGATTTATCAATTAATGTATTAATTTACATATTTATTAATTTATATGTATTCTTTTATATTTATTGATATATATTTATATATTATTAAATATATTAAATTTTATTATTTATAATGTTGATTGATTGTAATATGGTTATCTGGCACAAGGTGGTACTTATTTCTAAAAATTCAATTTGTTTTTCTTTATTAGTAGATGTCCCAGTTCTGACTGATGTTCCAGTATTATGGAAAATGTCAATGTCAGTAGAAGATCGTATTTCTCAATCCCCTTCAGAATCAGAGGCATTAAAGATGTTAGATCTACCAGCTGAGTTATTAGTATGGTCATGTGGTACAGTTAAATTAGGGCATCGAATTCCAGGTCAGGTGAAGGCCATGTCCTTGTTTTATTTTTTGTATGGAACAGGGTAAATTCAATGGTACTTCTATCCTATTCTATTGTAGTGTTAAAATTGTCCCAAGAGATAAGTCCTTCTTGTTTGAAATTAACAGGTACATATTGTTTTGACCTGTTCCTGTATCTACATATACCAAACCCTATTTTAGGACATGGCCAGACACCTGGAACTTTTCCTTTTCCATAGACTTCAAGATTTTCACTATGATTTTATTTCTTCTCCATTTTTATCATCTGTTTTTTATTACTAATGCAGTATTTCCCGATATTTTATTTGCTGTGTGCAGATGATCCACTTTTGAGAAATGTCTTATTAATCCTGCCTGCTCTAATGGCTCATTAAAATCCAGGTCTCCCTGCAGCACTTGGTCACCAGCATTTCTGTGAAAATCTTATGTCACACTGAGGAGGAGACTTGAAAAAAATTATCTTCCTTTCTCTTCAACTAGTACTAAAGATATATAGGTATGACCTATATACTATGGCAAGTTATAGGGTAACTATATCAGTTATGCTTATTATGAATCATTTAAGGAGTTGCTAGGTAATTTACATTTTAGACTCAAATGCAGAAAACTGACTAGGAACACAAAGCCTCCTCTTTTAGTGAGAATTATTCAGTAGATTGTGTTACAGCAGTTCCATGATAAATCAAATCAAAGCTCCATCTAGCTCAGCATGCCGTGTCTGACTTAATCTTGTTATCATGTTTAAGACAAGAGCATAAAAGCTAGACCAGGTGTAGTTTAAGATTCCCTTTGGTATGTCCTCTGTTTACTAAGCAGGTTTCCTGACCTGAAAATTGCACTCGGTCAACCACACTTGGTAGTGATCAATACACCCTTTTCACTGAATATGTCTAAAACTGTTTTGAATAAATTTGTACTGCTGGTACCAATTTATTTATTTATTTATTTATTTGGCAAACAGTTTCACAGTTTCGTTAGGAATTGTATCAAAATGGGTTCTATTTTTTTATTTTCCTTTGTTTTAAATCTGATACATAATTGTTTCATTGAGTGTCCTTTAGTTCTTGCATTCTGAAGAAAAATACAAAATTATTCCCCATACTACTTCTCTATCTCAGTAATGATTTCATAAATCTCTTTTTCACCTTCCAAGCTGAAAAATCTAATTTATTGAGGCTTTCATACCTGTGATTATTCAATTTACTTGTTTAAGTAAATTTTATTAAATTTTTTATGAGAAATTTCATTCTCACAAATTCATTTTATTTTCCCAAAGAACATTTTATCAAAAATAATATTCCCGTGGAAGATACACTTTCAATTGAACCAAATTTATTATAAAATAAAAAATGTTTTGCTGAAACTTTCTCCTGAGTGAACCTACTAACAACTTTGATGAATGACCAAGAAAAATTATTTTATCTCGTTTTTTTACCACTACATTTTTCCTGGACTTAGAATTTAGGTTTTAGGCTACTGTCAAACAACTCAAGGATGTAGAAGAGCAGAAAAATAGCTTAAGGTCAACCTGAGCTCATGCTCTGTCTCCAGCTCATG
Source organism: Anser brachyrhynchus (assembly GCF_964034855.1). Taxonomy (NCBI): domain Eukaryota; kingdom Metazoa; phylum Chordata; class Aves; order Anseriformes; family Anatidae; genus Anser; species Anser brachyrhynchus. The sequence continues at coordinate 132,579,681 of NC_137695.1, forward strand.
CCCAGAGCATAGGGCTAGTAGTCTGATCTCTGTAAACTAATGCAAAATCTTGTAAGAGTTAATGAAATCTGAAAGCTACAGATTACTTTAATGTTTTACTGGGTGTGACATCTAATTCATATAATTGATATTTGTATCAAATAAATCCTGTCACAGATAGTCCAAATAATTTACCTTTGACAAATCTACCACTTACATGTTCTCGACTTGTCTCATGTACTAAAGATAATTTCATTTTTGAAACACTATATTTTGACTAGAGATGAGGAGTGTGTTAGCCTGACTGTACTCTTCATCTACAGAATAGAAATATTTCCATTTCACTGTTCTTTCCTGATCTGAAACATTTATTTAATGCCATTGAAAACTGATATTACATTCTCTTTTTAGAAAGGTTGTGTAACATTCAGAGAAATAATGTGTTTATTTTTGTTTTTGAATGGGTATAGACTTTGTGTGGGAACTCTAAGAGGAAAATGGGAGGCTGAGGAAGGACCAAGAAGTTGTTCAGACCTGTATTGGTTCCTCTTTGTGATTGTGAAGTCCCAAGCACCAAGAGGAAGAAAACTCTGACATTTCATGGACCAATATATGTTTTTCTAAGCTCTAGGAGCTGAACTAATGTTTTTAAACTATTAAAGGCAAAAAAGGCAATAAATAACATTAGCCTTTGACTATCAGTGCTGTTGAACTCCTAGCTCTGTTTCAGACCACTTCAGCTTGCCCTCTCCGTGACGAAACCTAAACATGGTTTGGGAGATTTTTAGCATAAATTGTTCCCAATGAACAGGCAGCATGAGAATGAGCCAGTTTTGGCTCCCTCCATGTTACCCAGCAGACTTTACACATCCAAATGCTCCAACTGTTTTCCTGCCATTCCACAGAGCAGACAGCAGGCACTACAATTTCATGCTACAAAAACTGCAATACAGTTTGCATGGCTTCAGGACATTATAGCAGGGGAAAATATACCTAAACTACTTAAATCATGTGTGGAGGTCACAGAGGAGATCCTAGAACAATTTCTATGGAGTGTGTATGCAGTCATCCAACCAAGAAAGTAACCAAATCTAATTGGTATGGCCATAAGCCAGTTAACACCATTTGGTCTAGAGCCAAGATCACTCCATCCTTCTCTCTTGTTTAGCATGCAAGTTTTAGTAGTGTATTTATGCTTATGTTTTATGTGCTTGCTTATATAATTTTAATCAAGCTTTTAGTCACAATAGCCTTTTTTCATTATCCAATTTAATTACAAGAAATGTTCAGAGAAGTTAGCAAAAGGGAATCTCTGTCTTTGAGTTATTTTTGTACATATGGGGAAAATTGTATTTCCAGTTGCATAAATTAGACAACTTTGTTCTTGAGGTTTATCTTACAGAACAGGGATGTCTTTATTGCAGTGAACAATTTGGAGACACTATACTTGCATATGCTGATAACTTTTTGTTACCCTGATAATCATTGCCTTTTGCATGCATTGCCATGGCATTTACTATCATTCCACTCGCTGGAGTCAAACTTCCATATTGAGAAGTCAAGAAATTTTTATGTAGTTTACTTATGAAAGGAATAATATGTGGTAACCCTTTTTCAAAACTGCATGTGTTATATGTGTCAGAAAATGAGAATAAGTATTTGTAGTCATTTAATTTATTATCCATTTTATTATAAGTGAAGCTTTTAAGCTAACAAAAACATTATAAAATAGTCTCAATAGCAAATAATATAAAACTAGAGTGGCTAACTGTGTATCAATACATTTCTGCTAATATCTCTTATCAGACAATGGGACTTATCTCATCATCTGGCTATCCAAAAGTGGTTTTAATTTAGGCTAGTAATTTAGTCTCTCTTTATAGACAAGAGAGAAACAACAATTCCAGAAGAAGAGTAATTCCATCGATGGATAGCAAATCCTTTAGAAGTGCCTGGAGGTTCTATCCGTTAAGCTGGCATGGAAAATAAACCATTTGAGACTCTACCTAATTTTTAGACAGCTGAAGTTAGTTGAGATTAAGTATGGTCTTTGAAATACACATATTTCCTTTCTTACTCTTAATTTTTCTTTTTCTTCTTAAACAAAGGAACCTAGCTTATATCCAGGAAAATTGATAACAACTATTCACTTCAGACCATAATCAGAAAGTAGAAAAATTTGTAATAATTTAACAGTAAAATATTTCCCCTTTTCTGTAGTGAAAAGTGCTCATACAAATCTACGTACTGCAGTCCAGACATAGAAATCATCCAGAGGATGCATTTATTTAAAGAACTCCCAAATTACAGTCAATTTCATAATATCATAGAATGATAGAATGGTTTGGGTTGGAAGGCACCTTAAAAATCATTTACTCCACTCCCTCTGCCATAGGCAGGGACATCTTTCATGAGACCAGGTTGCTCAAAGCTCTCGCGAATCCAACTTTGAACCCTTACAATACATCCACAGCTTCTCTGGGCAAATTATTTCAGGGTCTCACCGCCCTCAACATAAAAAAAATAAATAAATAAAAAAATCATCCTTTTAAACAATCTAAATCTTTCTTTCTAATCTGTTCTTTTAGTTTAAAACTGTTGACCCTTGACTCTTCTCTACAGGCTCTACTAAAAAGTCTTTCTCCATTTTTTTCTTTAGTTCATTTTATATATTGGAAGGCTGCAACAAGGTCTCCCTGGAACCTTCTCTTTTCCAAGCTAAACAATCCCAGCTCTGTCAAACTTCCTCACAGGAGAGGTGTTTCTGCCTTCTGATCATTTTTTTCTCTCCTTTGTACCCACTCTAATAGGCCCATGTCTTTCTTGTGCTGGGAACACCAGAACTGGAAGAAGTACTTCATGTGTGGTCTCATGAGAGCAGAGGGGTACATCAATCCCTTGACCTGCTGGCCACACTTATGCAGCACAGGATACAACTGGCTTTCTGGGCTGTGAAAACATGTTTCCAGCTCATGTTGAGTTTTTAATACACCAGTACCCCCAAGATCTTCTGTGCAGTGCTGCTCTCAATCAATTCATCGCACAGTCTGTACTGATAATGGGATTGCCCTGATGCAGGCACAAGACCTTGCACTTGGCTTTGTAGAACTTCATGAGGTTCACATGGGCCCGCTTCTCTAGCATATCAAGGCTTCTGAATGTCATCCCTTCCCACTAATGTATCAACTTCACCACCCAGCCAGGTGTTATCTGCAGATTTGCTAAGTGTGCACTCAGTTCCACTGTCCATGTCACCAATAAAGATATTAATTACTATTCGTCTCAGCATGGTCCCTTGAGGGACACTTTTTACTGGTTTCCAGTTGGACATTTAGCTATTGGCAGTAATCTTTGGATACAGCCATCCAGGCTGTTGCTTTTCCTTCTAATAATCCATCCATCACAACAATATCTCTGCAGTTTAGAGGTAAGAATGTCATGAGGAACCACAACCAAGGCCTTACAGAAGTTCAGGTAGATGTCAACAGTTTGTATTCCCTTGTCCACTGATGCAGTCAGTCCTGCAGAGAAGGCCATTAAATTTGCACTTGGTGAAGATGTTGTCTGTCTCTCATCACTTCTGATATTTTATGTGCTTCAACATAACTCCCAGAGAGATCTGTTCATTCATCTTACCAGGCACTGAGGTGAAGCTGACTGGTCAGTAGTTTCCAGAATTCTTCTTATCCCTTTTTTAAAATAGCTCTAATACTCCTTTTATTCCACTCACTGGGGAGTTTGCCTGACTGCCATGACTTTTCAAATATGATGTACAGTGGGTCAACAACTACATCTGCCAGTTCCCTAGAGACTTTGGAATGCATCTCATTAGGTCCTATGGATTTGTGTAGGTTCAGCTTCCTCAGGTGGTCTTGAACATGATGTGCTCTTATGATGGGACATTCCCTGCCTTGAGGTTCAGAGACTTCAGAGATCTGGGAAGAGTAATTACCAGTGACAACTGAGAAATAAAAATGCTGAGTGCTTCAGCATTTTCCATGTCAGTTGTCACTACTTCTGTCTTATTTATATGGAGCGGTACATTTTCTTTATTCTTCTTTTTCTGACCAACATACCTGTAGAAGCTCTTCTTATATTTCTTCACATTCTTTGAAAAAAATCAGCTCCATCTGTGCCTTAGCTTTCCTGATTCTATCCCTACACATCCATGCAGTATCTTTATATCCTTCCCAAGATACATGCCCCTGTTTTCACTGCGTTTCCTTCTTACTCTTTAGTTTGACCAGGAGGTCCTTACTCAGCCATGTCAGTTTCCCGCCTTTCCTGACTGATTTCCTACAAATGAGAATTGAGAGTTCTTGTATTCTAAGAAAAAAAAAGTCCTTAAAGTGCTGCCAGCTCTGTTCTGCTCCTTTACCCCTTGGGGCAGTTTCCTGGGGGAGGTTGTGTGCGTCTAGTCCACTAATTCCTTAAACAACTGAAAGTTGACCTCCTAAAAATTCATGATTTTGATAGCATTTTTTATACATCCCATTTCCCTCAAGACTGAATTTTGCCAAGGCAAGAACACTGCAGACTAGGTTAATCTTATTTATTTATATTTAAAGACAACTTGCTTGTTGAACATGGGTAGTCAGCTATGTTGAGACAGGACAGGACATCTGAGCTGAAAAGGCATTTATTTTTGGAAATGAAACTGACTTGAAAATATTAATTTTCCAAATACATTAATATTTGGCTTGATTCTGGTTAAGACTGCCCAGCTACTTGATAGAATGATATTTCCAAATAACCAGCATCAAGGTCTTTTGCAGCAACCACTGAAGTTTGCAGGGGCTGGTTCACTTTGTCCATGTCAGTTGGCATTGCCAGTCACCCTTCATCACAGTTTGGAAATTGCTGTGGGCACCCAGGTCAGCCACTAGCCTCCACTGGCACGGTGGGACCAGAAGAGAGAAAAAAATCTTCGTATTTGAGTAAAAGGTTCTATGTAAATTATAGTGTTTTTAATTATTTTTCTACTGAGTTACTGAGTCTATTGTTTCAGCTTCCAACAGAGTTCATAAAATCAAAATAATTCATCTTATTTAAAGGAATTCTTCTTAACCACTGAAGTTACTCTTATTTGCTGCATTGTTCATGACCACAATGCAGTCTGTTCTAAACAGAGTATGCACAGAAAGTAAAAAACGTAGTTTTTCTTTTACTAGAGGCATAAAAGATTCCAATTTCAGTATAAAGCATGTAAAAAGGAAAATAAATACTCAAGCACTACTTGTTAAAACTGTACGAGTAGATTTTACAATGTACATTTGTCATGCCACTGCCCTATTTTTATTACCTATAGCACATTAATCAGAACAAAGCAGTTCCTACAGATGAAAAAATCTTGAAAAAATCTACCTGTCACAAGTTGCTAGCTACTACAGCTTTTTTTCTGAAGTGGGTGGGGGAAAGATATTTTTGTTTACCCTTTGCTTTGTTTTGATTAATTCTACTAATTTATTCATTTATTTATTTTAAAATCAATTTTGTCCTTGGTAATACTCTATGGAAGCACTTGTCATATGTATGTCATATTCTAAAACAAAGGACAAATGTAATTAATATTTCCTTGAAATACAGTAATTTTCAGGGTAGAATATAATTTCAGGTAGCATTGTGGTTATTTATATGCATTTCATTTGTTTAGATCAGGGTGGCTTACTAGTGGCACACAGCTAGCTGCTCAGTCTGTGTTAAGAGCTGCACACCCTCCTGCACTGGTATATTCCTGCACTTGTGCCATTGCTAAAACCCACAAATATAAATTGCGTTAGGACATCAGATGTAATTAATCTCCATAACTTTATTTAAGATCTTGTGCTTATATCAATTTTAGACCCTGGCCCTCACATTATCCACAAAAAGAAGTAATTGTTGTTAATGTTATTGTTGATTTATTTTTTTCCCTGTAATGTCTATACCATTTGCTTTTGACCATAACAATTTGCTTTAGAAACTGTCCCTGAACTATAATTATCATAATATCATTGAATGACCAACAAAAGAAATGTGGCCTTTCGCAAACAACAGTTTTTATCCAACGTTTCAATGAGATTCATAAAGTTAACTTAAAACCCTGAATACCACTAGAAATTGAAGAAATGTCAGCATTTGTATGGTTTTGAGATAAGTGAGCTAAAATGAATCTCTTGTTCATTGACTTACATTCACTCTAATTTTTCTTGCACTTATACTACAGTATGTCAAAGGAGAAGGTAAGGGAAAAGATACAGCTTTGGTAAACAGAATCTGATTTACTAACATGAAGTACTAAGGAATAGGTGCAGATTTATTTTGTTTTGTTAATAATTTATGTGTTATAAAGTAATAAATGAAATAATATCCTTTGTACATTTTAAGACACATCCAGATAAGAGGGTTCATTTTGTGTAAAGTGTTTAATAAAATAAAAATAAAAAAGACAATTGCATTATAATAAAATTGTCTTTAGTCCAATGACTTTTTATTAGAATATTTTCACATTTTGATACCAGACTTGACAATTTCCATAAATTCAATCACAACTTTATTAAATTCAAAAGTATGATGTGACAGCTACTTAGTAACTTGTTTTGTTTGTTTGTTTGTTTGTTTTTGATAGAGGTTCTTTCATATTAAAAGGAGAAGAAAAAATTAAAATAAGTAAGTCTATTCCCTTACAATGATCTAAAAATAAATGGAACTTCTGGAACTTCTTTTCTATTAATAAAATATAATTTTTACTAATCTTCAGCAAGATAAATACTTAAATGGATTATTACAAATTATACTTGCCCAAGATGATGAGAAAAAGTCAGTGTCACTAGAATTCTTGAACAATTTATACAGCACATCTTTTTTTTTAAAAAAAATTTTAGTTTTGGTGTATGAAGTCATACATTGCAGAAGAAATGTTAATAGTGGGATACAAGCTTACAGATTCACATTCATCAACTACTATAATAATAATGGATAATTAAATAACTCAGCCAAAAAAATCCATTATAATTTTCACCAAAATAATCAAGAAGAATTGGATAGGTCTTAAAATTTGTTTTAAAGTCCAACAATTCAGACATTTGCAATAAAAATCAAACAGAAAATAAAATGTACCTCATGGTCTGAGACTGTTCCTGAAAATCCCTCTTGCTGGCGAGGCATCTTAAGTGTCCCAGACATTCTAATTATAAATATAAAGCAGATAGATCCTATGCCATTTCAGTCCACAGAACTATGAATATAGCTTCATTAGGTGTTGGAAATGAATTGAAAATTTGTTGTTGTTGTTGTTGTTTTCCTTTCTTACCAGCAAAACACTAGACTTTGAAAATGTCCTCATTAGTATCGGGGAAGGGAAAAAAAAAAGCAAAAATTTCATTTTTTTTCATATAAAAGAGTATGAAAGTAAGTGCAGAGGAATGTATGGGTGAGGACAGTGAAGGTATGCAAAAGTAAAAAGAGAACGGAAAACTCAGCCCAGTTTTCTTAAAGGAAGAAATGAGGCAAGTAAGCTATTCACATTGAAATACTTGAATACCCAGGTTACTCCCTGACCATCAACCTTCAGGCTGTGCTGGGGAATGCATATATACATGTATACATTGGTAACAATTTTTTTTTTTTTTGTGCATTTGTGTGTGCCTTTTTTTTTTTTTTTTTTTTTCTGTGATTTGGCACCTTCAGAACCAGAAATTTGCCAATTTTTCCAATCAGTTCCAATGGGAATTACCTTACACCTTATATAAAATGAAAACTAAAAATAACAAACTTCAGAACACTGACAACTTTCTGATTTTTTCCCTGATTAATCTGATTCCTTTATATGCAGGCTGAGGGAAAGATAGCAAGGCCTGAGGTGCTGCACAGTCAGAGAGCTATTACTGGAATGAAGAAAGGGAAAGCAGTTACCAGGAAGAGAGAATGATTATGTTTTCCATTTCCCTGGAATGTGCTATGACTGTGGTATCTGTGAGATTTTTTATTTTTTTTATTACTGATTCCACCTTGAGAATTTAGAACTAAACCAAAAGGAAAACAAACAAACAAAAAAGGATCTTTTTCATGCTTTATTTCATCAACATTTGTATCACCTAACTCTTGTTGAAATGTCATTATTCTAATTCAGACTTTGATATGAAATGACCTTGATGATGGGAGAATCCAGGATGCTATAGAAGGTGAGAGGAGCAAAGCTCAGAGTGGAACAGAAGCAAAGTAAGTCATGTTTTAGTGCCTCCATTAAAATGCACTGCATTATTTACAATACTTTGCTAATGTAATTTAGCTTGGAACATGACCAGAAACTAAGTTTTATTTAAAACATGCAGTTTAATTTTGGTCATGTTCCAAGCAAAATTACTTTACTAGGGTGTTGCAAATACTGTAGAACATTTTAAAGGAAACACTAAAACATGACAGCTTTTGCTTCTGCTCCTCTTTCCATTACATCATTGGCTCTTCTGTAGTATGCACAGTTTGGAGTGAAACTACATTCTTCAGGATGCCATCTTAAGGATCTCTTCAACTTAAAGTTCAAAAGAACATCCTGACAAGTGAACAAGTGTTAATATGTCATTAAAAATGATGCAAACAACAATGATAAGAGAGCAAAGAAGACCAATGTGACAATGTGATGCTGTCAGCCTTCATTAGGCTGAATCCTCTGTAGGTTGCAAGATCCAGACTACAGGAGACGCATGAATTTAGCCATCTGCTTTGAAATTCCTTTGCATGTTATTTATAAAATCAGTCCTTTAGCTCAGTGTATATATTTTAGTAATTTTAAACTTGAGGAGATACAAATGCACAGGTCTGTTAGACTGAACTGGGTTTCTCCATCAACATTTCTTAACTGGCTTCAAAATACCAACCTGATTGATAGGAAGTACATATGTCTGTGTGACATTTAGGGCTATACAATATAACTACAGAATCTCTATGGTTCTGAAGAAACAAATCAACTCACCAAAGTCTTCTTAAATATTAATAAATGATATGTAATACTTATTTCCATCTTTTGGTCTGTATATGCCACATTATATATAAATTAATCTACCCACAAATTTAAAATACTTGTTTTGTTTTAATTCTGGTGACACAGTATTTCTAGTCCCTCCATCTGCATTGCAGATGTGATGCTTCCAAAAGAAAGATGATTCATACAAGCTAGTCTTTATACAGATAGCTTCAACATTGTCACTGGGGAAAAGAATAAGTCCAATCCACACAGATCAAAGTATCAAAGTGGTTTATTGATTTTTTATCAACATATAACTAAACAGCACTCAGTCAACTCTAAATTCAAGATCAATACCAGCAATGCAAGAGATATACCACACTACCAGACAGTTGCAAAATGTTATGCTTAGAAATATCTAAAACCCCTTGTATTACTTATCCCAAACATGCACTTCCTCAAATGTAGGCCATGAGGGATGAAGGCTCATCCTGTATGGGCTTGTGGGACACCTGCTGTGGGAGATGTGGGTGTCCTGGTCACACCCCAATCTCCTAAAGCAAGTGACACCCCAAGGAGGTGACCCCGTGACACTGGGGTGCAGGTCCCAAAGTGCCCAATGCTGGCTGTGGGTGAGCTGGAGGCAGTGGCTGGGGATCCCCAAGGAGGGGCTAGACTGCCAGGCCCAGGCAGAGCCCTCTGTGCTGCGGGGCAATGTCAGGCAGGATCCCACCAGACCCGCTGCTGCCCTGCTCCCCTCTCCTCCTGCCCACTACAAATCCTTATGTTTCACTTTTTTTAGACTTCATTTCAAAAGTCTCTGTAGCTCCTTGGTTAGTATTTAACCCAACTGGTGGTCATCTTTCTCTTCAGCATTACCAGTCTGGGGTGAAACTCCCTCTCAGGAAGTATGGTGTTCTACTCACCCACAGTGGTACACATGGTCCTGTCCTCTTGGTTGCTGTTTTCTCAGGCTTTTTACCATGGGTGGGCTATGCAGACTCCAAGGGCAATGAAATAACCCCACCATGAAACTCAGCATGAAACTTGTCCAAGAAGCAGCATAAATGCTGGAATGAGAACCTAATATATGGTAGTGTGTCAGAAATATTTTCACAGTAGAGTTTTTAATCTCACAGACACTTAAGGGATATTTTCAATATATGGAAATAATTTGGGTTGCAATTTCATATGAACCTTTAGACACTACTGTAACACAACTAATATTCATATGGAAGCAGAGCTCATGCAGAGATTTTACTGTGGCTGTAATGGATAATGCACGTGCATGCAATGAATGGAATCAGGTGATGATTTTGCATTTTTAATTTTTTTTTTGTGTGGTTGTTACATTTTCCATTTTTCATGACTTAACTGTAGACCTATAGTATGCTACTGACTTCATCACCAGGCTTACACTGCTTGCATGCAAATAAAGATATACGTACCTGCCACTTTATTAAAATTCACCTGCCTAACTTTAAAAATTGTGATACATGCATGTAGCCTACAATAGCAGTAAGTGTGTGATTAAAGTGTTTTAAAAAGAAAATCACAGAAAAAATAACAAAGAAAACTTTAAATGTGGCATATAAAACTTAAGATCTACTCATTTGTGTTACCTTCAGTACCACGAGATGGATTGTTTAATAACACAAATCTGAACCTCAGCCTAGCTGATCATGCGGGAACACAGAGAAAACAGACTGTTCCTACATCTATTTAGAACCCTTACTAGGGAGGCAATTGACTTTCTTTTCCATTCCTATTGAAAAGCCTTTTAAATGCATTGTTTTGATGAACTATTAGGATAGTCTCTGTGCTTAGGTTATGTGGTAACTTCTGTTTCGTTCTCCACCCACAAATAGAAAGTAGGTCAAATGCAGCTTTGGTATAAGATGTCATGTGTTATTTCACGTTGGAATTTGTTACAACAAAGTCTATTTTGGTACTCAAAAAACCTGCTAATGGTAGGCTATATTTGTATAGCTACAATCAACGTAGAAATACTAGTATAATATGTGCTTAAAGAAAAAATATACTGTTCGAGATCATTTAAAATTGAGAACATACCCATTGTATATGAAAAAAAAAATAATGTTTTTTTAGCCTTTAGTACCTACAGTGCCAGCATTCTGCAACTGCAGAAGTAGACAAAGGCAAGTGGAATAAATATTTAGACAAAACCAACAAACTCACATGGAAGAAAAGTATTACATATACCTGACATGTTGTTTCTGTTTATTTTATGAAACTTGCCTTAGTTTCATGGCCCATTTTCAAAGTAGATGAAAGATGTCCTTTATAGCCTAGATTAAATGTTGGTAAAATACAAGCTTTAGCTATTGCAGAGTCATTAGAATTGAAGAGGTCATCCCATCATTAAACATAGCTAGCTAAGGCCATGAGTAGCAGGGCTATTGTAATGAATCTTAGCTATTATATTTTCATACGAGAGGGTGTTTTGAAAGTGTAATTACTTAGATGCATGTCAGATTTACTCATTTTCTCAGACAGTGATAAGGATGTAAGGCTTCAAATGCACATTTAAGCAATGTAAAATAAAAACTATACTGCTCCATTGTGTGATTATTTGAAAACCAGTTGTACATACCGACTTACTTTTTAAAAAGGTTTTTGATTTCTCTGTCACAGGGAAGCTCAGATTCTGTGTATTTATAATTCCAGGATAAAAAAGTTATAAAAACAACTTTTTACTCTAGTAAAATTTCATATTGTTTTTAAAAAGAAGTTTAATTTAGAAGCTGTTTTGTCAAAAGGAAGAAAGTACTTTGCTCAGTGGACCTGGGTTAAATTTCTAGACCTGATATAGGAGGACATATATATAGTAAGGTTCTGAATATTTAAACTCTTTGGCTGTGATCTAAAACCTACATAAGTCAATATAATCTGTATATGTGGACTTGAAATAATTCAAGTGAAATCACCAGTTCTTTAGTTGCCTGTATGTAAAAAAAAATAATAATAAAATAAAAAAATGAAAATATCTTTTTCTATTTCATTGCTGATGTAAGTAGAAATTAATGCAGGCTTGTGAGATTACACATAGTAAAGCGCCAGCAGTTAAAAAATCCAAATTCAAGTTACAGCGGATTCAGAACATTATGTAGAGATGTACACCTACCATGTATCCTGTACATCCAATGGAGAGAAACAATCATGATGCCTTGATAAAGCCCCCGTAAATGACACTGTTCAATTTAAATACTGCTGCTGCTTCTTGTATATGGCAAATTGGAGTCTGAAGCTTGGACAGTGGAATCACTATTGCTACCTTGACCGTAAATGTTGCGACATTTGTAATACTTACCATGAACACCAACTGGAAGCAGTCAGTGCCATTTCTGATGCCGCCAGTTACAATATTAGAGAAATAAAAAACATTCCTAGTACAAATGATGAGGGCATATAAAATTTCAGCTCTCTCAAGAAGAAATATGCATCTTTTTAAAATAAAATTTGCAGAAAAATAAAAACATTTACAGGACAGGAAAAATTTACATAAATATAAAGAAAAATATTTATACATATAAACTGTATACATATTTTTTTCACTTATGTATATATAGTATACTTATATATCCACATATAGAGAGAGAGACAGAGAGAAATATATCCATACTTTTTTTTTTTTTTTTTTTATCCTAAACAAGGGACAGTTTCAAAAAATGCAGTGATGTATTGAGGATATAAACAGATTATAAAATCTTATTTCAAGAGATGGGAAATGCAATTTTTCACCTTGCTCACGACTAGTGCAGTAACAGTTGGATGGTCACCCTGCTATCCTTCCCCACACCTTCATTACCAGATTGATGAGAAAAATCTCTAGATAACAGGGTTGTGAGCAGTGTGGTGAAGTGGTTATGCAGACTACCTTGTGGCAAGTAAACTTAATGCAAGATAGTCTTTTCCTTGGTGAATGCCCATCTACCATGTGTTTGTAAAATTAAGAGTTTTAAGACTGAGTAATCTTTTCTATAGTATCACAGAATCATCTAGGTTGGAAGAGACCTCCAAGATTATCTAGTCCAACCTCTGACCTAACACTAACAAGTCCTCCACTAAACCATATCACTAAGCTCTACATCTAAACGTCTTTTAAAGACCTCCAGGGATGGTGATTCAACCACTTCCCTGGGCAGCCCATTCCAATGCCTATCAACCCTTTCAGTAAAGTTCTTCTTCTTAATATCCAACCTAAACCTCCCCTGGCACAACTTTAGCCCATTCCCCCTTGACCTGTCACCAGGCACGTGGGAGAATAGACCCACCCCCACCTCGCTACAGCCTCCTCTAAGGTAACTGTAGAGTGCGATAAGGTCGACCCTGAGCCTCCTCTTCTCCAGGCTGAACAATCCCAGCTCCTCAGCCGCTCCTCATAAGACTTGTTCTCCAGACCCCTCACCAGCTTCGTTGCCCTTCTCTCAACACGCTCGAGAACCTCCATGTTCTTCTTGTGGTGAGGGACCCAAAACTGAACACAGTACTCGAGGTGCGGCCACACCAGAGCCGAGTACAGGGGGACAATCACTTCCCTAGACCTGCTGGCCAAACTGTTTCTGATACAAGACAGGATGCTGTTGGCCTTCTTGGCCACCTGAGCACACTGCTGGCTCATATTCAGCCGACTATCAACCAATACTCCCAGGTCCTTCTCTGCCAGGCAGCTTTCTAACCACTCATCTCCCAGCCTGTAGCACTGCTTGGGGCTGTTGTGCCCCAGGTGCAGGACCCGGCACTTGGCCTTGTTGAACCTCATACAGTTGGCCTCAGCCTATCCGGATCCTCCTGCAGAGCCTTCCTACCATTAAGAAGATTGACACACGCACCTAACTTGGTGCTGTCTTCAAACTTACTGAGGGTGCCCTCGATCCCCGCATCCAGATCATCGATAAAGATATTAAAGAGAACTGGTCCTAGTACTGAGCCCTGGGGGACTCCAGTAGTGACTGGCCTCCAACTGGATTTGACTCCATTCACCACAATTCTTTGGGCCTGGCTACCCAGCCAGTTTTTAACCCAACAAAGCGTACGCCAGTCCAAGCCAAGAGCAGCCAGTTTCTTGAGGAGAATGCTGTGGAAAATGGTGTCAAATGCCTTACTGAAATCAAGGTAGACCACATCCACAGCCTTTCCCTCATCCACTAAGCGCATTACTTTGTCATAAAAAGGTTCGTCAGGCAGGACCTGCCTTTCATAAACCCATGCTGACTGGGCCTGATCGCCTGGTTGCCCTGGAAGTGCCACGTGATGACACTCAAGATAATCTGCTCCATGAGCTTCCCTGGCCCTGAAGTCAAACTAACAGGCCTATAATTTCCTGGGTCGACCTTCCGGCCCTTCTTGTAGATGGGCGTCACATTTTCTAGCCGCCAGTCGACTGGGACCTCCCCTGATAGCCAGGACTGCCAATAAATTATAGGAAGTTGTTTGGCCAGCTCCTCCGCCAGTTCTCTCAGTACCCTCAGGTGGATCCCATCCGGCCCCATCGACTTGCGTACATCCAAGTGCTGTAGCAGGTCGCCAACCATTTCCTCGTGAATTGTGAGGGCCACATCCTGCTCCCCATCCCCTTCCACCAGCTTAGGCTACTGGGTATCCAGGGAACAACAGGACTTGCCGCTAAAGACTGAGGCAAAGAAGGCATTAAGCTCCTCAGCCTTTTCCTCATCTCCCATCACTAAGTTTCCCCCCGTGTCCAGTAAAGGATGGAGATTGTCCTTAATCCTCCTTTTCGTGTTAATGTATTTATAAAAACATTTTCTATTGTCTTTAACAGCAGTACCCAGATTGAGCTCCAGATGAGCTTTGGCCTTTCTAATTTTGTCCCTGAACAGCCTCACAACATCCTTATAGTCCTCCTGAGTGGCCCACCCTCTTTTCCAAAGATCATAAACCCTCCTTTTTTTTTCCTAAGCTCTAGCCATAACTCTCTGTTCAGCCAGGCCTGTCCTCTTCCACGCCGGCTGGTCTTTGGGCACATGGGGACAGACCGCTCCTGAGCCATTAAGATTTCCTTCTTGAGGAGTGCCCAGCCTTCCTGGACTCCTCTGCCCTTCAGAACCTCCTCCCAAGGGACTCTGCCAAGCAGCATCCTGAACAGCTCAACGTCAGCCCTCTGGAAGTCTAAGACAGCAGTTTTACTGATCCCCCTCATGACTTCACCAAGAATAGAGAACTCTACCATTTCGTGGTCACTCTGCCCAAGACAGCTCCCGACCACCACACCTCCCATCAGTCCTTCTCTGTTTGTGAACAGAAGGGGCACCTCCCCTGATAGGCTCACTAACCAGCTGCGTCAGGAAGCTATCTCCCACGCTCTCCAGAAACCTCCTAGACTGCTTCCTCTGAGCTGTATTGCATTTCCAGGATATGTCTGGGAAGTTGAAGTCCCCCACAAGGACAAGAGTTGACGATTTCGCCACTTCTGCCAGCTGGCTGTAGAACTCCTCATCTGTCTCCTCATCCTGGTTTGGTGGTCTGTAACAGACCCCCCACCAGGATGCCTGCCTTGTTGGCCTTCCTGCCGATTCTAACCCATAGAGACTCAACGTTATCATTCCCAGCCTCGAGTTCCACAACATCAAAACACTCTCTAATATAGAGAGCCACACCACCACCCCTTCTGTGCTGCCTGTCCCTCCTGAAGAGCCTATAGCCAGCCATTGCAGCACTCCAGTCATGAGAGTGGTCCCACCACGTTTCAGTGATGGCAACCAAGCCATATCCTGCCTGCTGCATGATGGCTTCCTGCTCCTCCTGTTTGATGCCCATGCTGCGTGCATGAGTGTAGATGCACTTCATTTGGGCCATTGCCTGCTCCCCCCGGCCCTGATATTGTTCTCCCTGGCACACCTCTAACAAGCCTTATTTCAGCCCCATCCCCCTTCTTACCTAGTTTAAAGCCCTCTCAATGAGCCCTCCCAGCTCCTGCACTAGTGTCTGTTTTCCCCTTTGAGACAGGTGGGACCCATCTGCAGTTAGCGATCCAGGTGCCGAGTAAAGCGCCCCATGGTCAAAAAAAACAAAACTTCTGTGTTGGCACCAGCCTCTGAGCCACGTGTTTATCAGGTGGGCTTTCCGTGTCCTCTCTGTACCCCTCCCTGCCACTGTAGGGATGGAGGAAAACACCACCTGTACTCCCGCTCCATCTACTAATCGTCCCAGTCCCCTAAAGTCCCGTTTGATAGCCTTCAGGCTTCTCTATTCAATATCATCTCTGCTAGCCTGGACTATCAAAAGAGTATAGTAGTCAGAGGGGCGAACCAGGTTAGGAAGCTTTCTGGCAATATCCCTGACCCTGGCCCCAGGGAGGCAGCAGACTTCCCTACGGGTAGGGTCAGGCCAAAAAATAGGGCTCTCTGTTCCCCTGAGAAGGGAGTCACCTACAACGATCGCCCTTCTTTCTTTCTTGGTGGAGGCAGTCTTGAGGTGTGGAGTCGACTTCCTCGCCCTAGGCATCCTCCTGGGTAGACTGTTCACCTACTGGTCTCTCAAGCTCCAGGGCCTCAAACCTGTTGTGTATGGGCATCTAGGGAGGCAGGGCTGGTAGGGAGGGGGGTTGCCTGTGACATCAAGCAGGGACCTGTTTCCATTCCTCCTCATCTCCTAGGTCCCCTCCCTCTGCTCGGCAGGGCAGGGGGTCCACCACTGTTTGGGGTGTCTCACCCCGGTGCCTTTCTTTCAAGCCTTGCAGGGAGTTGCTCCACAGGTCTATCTCCTGCTCACACTCCCTGATGGCCCTCAACCTCTCCACCTCCTCCTTGAGCTCTGCCACCAGGGTGAGCAGGTCATCCACCTGCTCACACCTCACACACACTGTGTCTCTGCCGCCCGCAGAAGGCAGCAACAGGCTCAGGCACTCCATGCATCCGGAGACCTGAACTGCCACATTTTTGAGCGGGCACTCAGTCTGGGTGGCCACAGACTTTCTAAAAAGAGCTCTCTGCCTAACGATGACCATGGCAGTTTACCTATAGGTAGGCAGCCGGTAGATGAGTTGTTCTCGTGAGTAGGGCGGAACGCTCTGCCCTGCCTGAGCACGCCCTACCTGTGCAAGCTGCTTCGCCTCGCCCTGTTTGCCCTCCCTGGTCGCCACGCTCCCTAGGGGCTGCCTTTGAACGGCCGGGGAGGTGGCGCTGCTGGCTCCGCCCACGCCTCGTCAGCCTCCCTCACGAGGGCTGCCGGGTCCTGGTGGCTCCCTCGGCTGCTTAGAGTGGCCTCAATGCCGCAAAAAAGGCCCTGCCTGCTTCGATCCCCCGTTCTGCAGCAGAACGCGTCTGCCCCGGTACCGGTCACCTCTCATTTATTGTTTCATCTTCAAAATTGTTTCAGCCTTTCAAACATGACGACAGAATTGACTAGATGTGCTTCTCTTCTTTTAGGGCTAGGAATGAGTACTGTGTCCTTTCTGTGGTGCTGTGCTCTTTAGTGAGGATAAGATTTAAAGATCTTCCGCATTTAACCACTGCATTTATTGGATGGGATTTTTTTTCTGTCTCCTATGGAAACTGATGATAAGACATACTCAGAAGAGGCCTGTGTTACTTGGGAATAAGTATTTTTCTCAACTGAAACTGATCTAGTGTTCTAAGATGCTGCTTTTGGTCTTGTCAAAAATCTATGTCTGTTCTAACTCCCACTGCACTAACAAAATCCCTAGAAAGGGGGATTATAAACTTAAAAAAAAAAAAAAAGTGAGAGAAATGAGAGAACTGTAAGAGCAAGGGAAAAGGGGGCGAGGGGAAGATACATCATTCATTTTTTTTTTCTTTTTTTATAATCAGAAAACCATTATTTTGAATGATGCTTATAAAGCTGTGCAAAGACAGAAAGTAGTCAGAATTAGACCAGGTCGTGGTCATCTAAATCAACAAGAAATGTCTCAATAACTTCATCAAGTTCATAGTGTAGATAGACTGTCAATACAATGTTGATCCAACCAGCTAAGCAAACAGAAATCACAATTCTTAAGTAATGGATAAGGAAATATTCTTTCTTTATTTATTTTGCCATCTAAATTACTCTGCTATAATATTATGTAAGCACCATGTTCTACTACACAGTATTTCAGATTTTGGATTACGCATTTGTTACAGTACAGTTTTATTAGTTCTTATACACTGTAAAACATTTGGCCATTGTTTCAGAAACAGGCATTGGTGAGCTGTGAACACCTGATGATCTGAAGCAGGTCTCAGATCAAAATCTATTTTTAAACTGTTCACTAAAAATACCTCCAAGGCAGGCTCAGGCATTATACTGATTTTACCAATGAATATGCTTGTTCTGCAAATGGTGAGATCTTACATGAATTAAATCAAGCCATATAGCTAATCAGTAGCAGAGTTAAGAACAGTATAATTTTAATTCCCTCTTGTGTTTGCTATGTTTCTTTCTTTGGCAGATTTACAAAGGATATAACCTTAGCACTAGGTCCTAGCTCTCTACAAGAAGATAGTCATATTCATTCCTTTAGCTTTGAAAGTTTTTCTTCAGCCCCAAATTTTTCCAGATTGATGTTCATTAACAGTACACTCTACCAATGTATAGTTCTTGCTCATTATCAGTCATTATTACTGCAAATTTGCTGAACTATTCCTTGAAAATCCTATCCTACATTATCTGTGAGTGTAGGCTAATAATATATTTTAATACTTAACACCATAGAGCTGATACCATATAGCACTAATTCCTGCAGTCTTTGATGTTTGTAGCCAAGGTCAAAGTGATTAGGTTTGAGAGCTCTTCCATGAGGGAAGAACCCACAGGGGTGTCTGTTTCTTTCTTTCTTTTTCTTTTTCTTTCTCTCTTTCTTTCTTTCTTTCTTTCTTTCTTTCTTTCTTTCTTTCTTTCTTTCTTTCTTTCTTTCTTTCTTTCTTTCTCTTTCTTTCTTTCTTTCTTTCTTTCTTTCTTTCTTTCTTTCTTTTCTCTCTCTTTTTTCTTTCTTTCTTTCTTTCTTTCTTTCTTTCTTTCTTTCTTTCTTTCTTTCTTTCTTTCTTTCTTTCTTTCTTTCTTTCTTTTTCTCTCTCTTTTTTCTTTCTTTCTTTCTTTTTCTTTCTTTCTTTCTTTCTTTCTTTCTTTCTTTCTCTCTCCTTTCTTTCTTTCTTTCTTTCTTTCTTTCTTTCTTTCTTTCTTTCTTTCTTTCTTTCTTTCTTTCTTTCTTTTCTTTCTTTCTCTCTCTCTCTTTCTTTTTCTTTCCTTCCTTCCTTCCTTCCTTCCTTCCTTCCTTCCTTCCTTCCTTCCTTCCTTCCTTCCTTCTTTCTTTCCCATTTTTCCCATCTTTCCCTTCTTTCCCTTCTTTCCCATCTTTCCTCTCTCATCACTCATGGTTTTAAACTCCCCCCCTCTCAGAGAAGGGAGGAACTCAAATATTCTTGATAGTTCATATTGTTCCAGGAACCAGGGCTACTTCTGTTCTTACAAGTCATCTTTCTTGATTGTTCTGTGGATTACTTTGGTTTCTTTGGGGATCTTTCTTGCCTGTTTTACATTCTTTGTTTTTGTATTACATATCTATTCGCACATTTTCCTGGACTCCACTTCTGCAACTGTACAAGTGTCCATTTACCTCTTTGTAATTACATATTAATACGTAATATACATTATATTACATCACACTACATTACATTACAAAATTTTATTCCATTAATCCTCAGCTGCATTATAACATTTGTTACTGGTTATGGCATTCACAATGTTTCAACATACTTCTAAACTGTTGTTCATTACACTACTCCAGTAAGCTTATGTCTGGGTGTAATGTATACAGAAAATTGTATGCTTCTATGTTTTAGGTGCAACATACCTCTGTTTTGGCTACAAGATGCTATCATATACATTTCTTCCAGAATCTGCTCCTATACTGTATGCATTCATAGATGTATGGAAAAAGCCTAGAAAGTGAAAAACATATTTCATTTGGAGCTCTCTATTTAAAAGGCAGAAAAACACCATTCATCAGTGGTCTCCCTGTCAGATACCATGAGGGCTGAACTTCCCATTTGACCAGTGTCCTGAAAGCTGTTTTCCTCTCTCTCTGAAACTCAGGTCAGTTTGGTAATGAGGAAATTAAACCTGAGCAGAGACAGAGGTGAGAGAACTCCCCTTTTACGTTTCTTAAAACAAAATATTCTGGTAAGAAATATGAACAGCTGAGTAAGTGGTAGAAAGTCAACAAACACTGAGGCTGCTTCTGCTGCTGAGAACATTTGGTCAACCAGCAATGTTCCTGATGAAAGATGGAGACCAAAGAGATGGATCACTAAAGCAGTTCTCTTCACTTTTTAGTGTTGACAGAGATAAGTGCAGAGATGACTAGAGGAAGAGCCCTGATAATAGTGGGAATCTAGTAGAAAAGTCTGCACAAAAACAAAGAGATAGCATACACAGCAGTCTATAACTTTTCTTGAGAAATTAGACCAAAGACAATGTAAAGTTTCTTCAATTTGAAGTTGATTACTAGGTTGCTGCTGCAGCTAATAAAATCAAGTCTTTGGACTTATATGAACACAGAGGTGACTCTAGGGAAAATTACTGGATTCCCAAGGTTACATAAGTCTGTAGAAACCCATTAGCAGTGATAGAAAATACAACAGGCACAATCTGGGGTCATTGACAGAAGCCTGTGTAAAAAAGATTTGGAGAATTGTAGTCAGACATAACGTACCTAGATATACTACAGGGACTTCTTTTATGGAATGCGTAGACAAATATTGCCTGAGGATATCATGTGAATTCACATATTTATATCATTAACCAAAGTATCAGAAAATTGAGGTCTGTCTGGGTTATATAGAACAGGTTGCCAAGAGAAATTTTGGATGCCCCATCCCTGGAAGTGTTCAAGGACAGGCTGACTGGGGCCTTGGCCAACCTGATCTAGTGGGTGGCAAACCAGCTTTCCCATGCTGACAGGCAGTAACTATGAGTTTCATAAATCATCTCTGAATGTCTTAGAGCCAATAAGAAGAGCAAAAACAAGAAAGAAGATTATTGTTTGCAGCTGCAGGAGTGCACTCTGCAGCTAGTGATGAGTAAGGAGATCCTAGTTCTTCTGGGCCCAGACAAGTTTAACAGCAGCAGAAAATGTAGAACTTTGTTAAGACAACAGTCTGGACAACACAACAGCAAAAGGAAGGAAGCCATATATAATACGATCCAGAGTGTTGTGAGGACCTGGATACTACTACCATTTAATTTTTATTTTTTTTTTTCTGAATGCCTGTGTAATACCTTGGTGACAGAAAGAGATTAAAGGATTATCCCTTCTAACACTTAATAGAGAAATTATGGGAAATGGACTGATTTACTGTAGTACTGCTCATATTTTTATAGTACGTCTGTATGTGGCTGCCTGAAGATCCATTCACAGCATCTGAATTAATACTCTTCCAAAACAGTACCAACTCTAGAGAGCTCAATAGTCCCTCAATAGCAGGGTCAGTAGGTGGACAGACAAAAAGGAGCTTGTTGGAAAGAATAAAGTCTAGACCTGTGGTCAAATTTCATAAAAGACAAATGCATAATCAAGAAAACTACAGCGCAAGTGAAAAGCTTCCACTCTATCATGAAGTACGTGAACATAGCACATATCAATATGTCAGGTAACATCCACTTTGCAGTGAAGTCCAAGAAGGGTAAACTGCAGTTAAGATGGAAGAAGGTGTTTCAAAAGCAAACATGCCTGCTGTTGTTTTGTACGACCCATGTGGCATTGGTAAAAAATGGGATTATAGCAGGTTTATGCAGCAAGAAAGGCAGAGAACACTGGCGATTCTATTTTATCTCATAGTAAATTGGAAAAGGCATTATACTCTTCTGGGCACAGGAGGAAGAATATTTTTCTGGCAAACTGACCCCCCTCCCTAACCCATATCTGCCTGAGGTTTTGCCCATCTCCACTCTTTACAAAAAAGGCTGCTGGTTTCAGGATATGATGTACAGAGTTTCGGCTGCCGGGTGGCAATAATCAGTACATCATTCGTAGCCAGCTAATCTCTTTTGGACATTTCTGAGACTATTTTAACAGAAGAGGAGGCGTTCTTACTGTCTTCAGGTTCCTCTGGTTCTGGGAAAAAAGCTATGTGCTGCAGCCTTTAAAAATCATGTACATACATCTAGGAAATAACTCAAAAAAAAATAATAGTTTCTAACTAAATGTGAATCAGAAAGTTTTAATTTCCACCTTAGCTTGCATCTTTTATAATTAATGATGACTACTTTCTTTATTAAAAGTCATCCCTTCTTTCACTAAATCAGAGAACTCTGCTTGTTGCTAGACAGTTGCAGCTGTATGGGCAACCCAAAAATTTTACATCTGATTTGGGACATTTATCTTTCAAATAGAATCCTGACACTTATGCCAAAATCTGTAGCAGAATATATTTTCTAAGAGCATTGTGTTACAAAATCTTGAGTTATAAGAGCATCTTCTTAAACTTCTAGCTGATGAGCAAAACAAAAGTGGCTGAGGAGGGAAAGCACTAGACTGAAATAGGTATTACAAAAGCTTTAGCTTGCAGTCTTTTGATTGATTTGGAGACTGCCAATTTATGATACTTTTTATCCTGAATAAATTTGATATCTTTTCCTGGGAACAGGATACATTTTTTATTTTTTTTTTTGTCTGTTAGGAAACATAAATCTATCCTTTTTAGAGGGAAAACCTCTTTTCTTCAATTGAATTTTGAATCACATTTCCAACCACTAGCTCTGACAAAAAATACAGTCTCACCAGAGGACTATTAATTTCAGCTTGGATTTAGAGCTTTCCTTTGTCTCTGGCAGAGTCTGTCCAACCATCATTTTCTTTTTGACAATAGCTGCAATACTGTTAATTTAAAGGACCATAATCAAGACAGAGGTACATATTTCAGCAAGTCCTTACTTGCATTACTCAGAGCAAATAAGGAAAACAAAGATTTTTAACAGATAATTTATTTTTCATTATTTAAACTATTGATTCACTTTTAGCATCTCATCTATCTTGGACAGCAAATGTCTGCTAATCATTTTTGTGTTGCACCATAATAATCTTGCTTTTGCTTATTTTTATGCTTTGTTGTGTCATGTAGGACAAAAACTGAGAGAACCACACATTGTTATACTTATTTTTAAATACAAAATTTCCATGACTTTCAAGATGATTGACAAGAATAAAATAAAATAAAATAAAATAAAATAAAATAAAATAAAATAAAATAAAATAAAATAAAATAAAATAAAATAAAATAAAATAAAATAAAATAAAATAAAATAAAATAAAATAAATAAAATGCCTTTATATAAAGGCACTGCAAAACTTTGAAGGAAAGCTGTTGATGTTCTGATGCTTTGAGGATTTTTCTTGTAAGACCTAAGATATCAAAATATCAGTCCTATCTCAGTCCTATCTGAAAAGTACCCTGTGCTAATTACAATGCCATTTTATAAATCTTAGTCCTGTAGGTTTAGCTTTCATAAATTTCAGAAACAACTTAATCCTCTTGTTAGGACACTCTAAAACCAGTATCATATTTTGCAGTAAGAATTTACAAGACCTTAACAACCAACTAACAAAATAAACATTACTTTTATATATATATGCATGTACCTATGTTTCTATATAGATATGAAGTTTGGGAATTGATTGATTTTGAATGAAAGTATGCCCTTTAAAACCCAAGGTTTTTACATCAGCAGAAGTCTGAATGGGGTATGAAAGGAACAGATATAAGATGTGTAAACTACTACAGACCATTTCCTCTTTTACCACTCTCAGTTTCCATAAAAAATGAATTCCAATACTTTAAATCTCTCTCTCTATAGATAGATAGATAGATAGATAGATAGATAGATAGATAGATAGATAGATGGATAGATAGAGATAGAGATATTTAGAGTTCTGAAACAAACTGTGGGATATCAGAAGCTAACCAGGTGATCTGGTGCAAAATATGAGTACGAATACATATTCCCTGATAATGTATTCTGAAGGTGAAGAACGCATATACATAAATCAAGATTATCAGATTGGATTGTTATTTTGATCAAATTAGAAAAAGGCATGAGGCTTGTTTGTGGTCATCCTCCTGTATTCTGATTTACCATATAGCTTAATTTTATCTAAAATGATAGTCTATCCCAAGTTGACACATTCTCACAGCAGGTTTAATGAAGGAGTCTGCAATAAAGTGAAACACACAACATTGTTATCTTTGTTATCTTAAATTGATCTTTATATTTGAAAGTGATATATCTTCAAAATGAATTGTGGCATTTTATAAAGCTTCTAGAAGAAATGCCATCAGGATCTCTCTCTTGTGTTTTTTATGTTTATTTTTTTCTTTTTTTTTTTTAATCTTTGCTTATGCTACATCAGACAATAGAATTGTTTTTTTTGTTTGTTTGTTTCTTTGTTTTCAATTAGCTCCATTTCATAATTCTACCTACTGTCTAACTTTCAAAAGCAGACAAACTAGAAAAGATCTACATGAGCCCTTGAACATTTTCTAATGATGTTTTTCTCTTTAATAAATTAATCAAGCATATCTGAGGTTTCACAAAAAATATATATTATTACATTTACTATAGTCATTTTTTATTTTTTATTTTTTTACTAATCCAAACTTAATGAGACAGGAATATTTTCAATAAACTATGGCCAGGTGTATTTTCAATAAATTTGATTTATTGTTACTTATGAGTCACAAACTATTATTGAATGAAAGGATTTTATTTTTGACAAAAAGTTTTAATGCAACTCATCATAGGCAAATGTATATTTTATTTCCTGATGCCCTGAATGTGAATAACTTGTGTGAATGTGTGTGTGTAATTCTCTATTGTACAGATAATAATTTGTTCAACTTTCAAGAGAAAAAGAATGCATTTGGGTTTATCACACCCAGTTAAGGGAAGCATTTACCCTTCTTATATTGTACAACTTGGTTATACTTAAACAAAAACAATTTCTACTTTGTGTGAGTAAAAATTGCTTTCTTCTTTGATAACATTACATGTTATTATGGGATATGCATTTATACATGGATAGAAATACGTACCTCCTCCTTCTCTCTTTCCTTCAACATACATGTACATACAGAAACTGCAGATTGAACTAGTAGAAAGTTGAACAAATTCTAGAAATTAATTCAACGCAGGTAATGATCTTTTTAAGAAAAATGGGGCAGTTAGGATTTTCAGTTTGATTTCTAATGTAGGCCAACGATTCTACTCCAGAAAACTCAAATCAAGCATGTTAACTTCTGTATGTTTCAGCACATTTTTTTCAATAATAGAAAATGAACGTCATTCCTAGGTAAATTCTTCTATTAATTTATTAACTCTATTTATGAGCTTCAGTTTTAATTAAGTTATCCTTGGATATTTTCTTTAAGGATTGTCAGAAGCAAATTACTATAAAGGAATTGCTATCAATGATCAAGTTACCATTTCTCTTTCCTTGACAACTAAACTTTCAGAACTGTGCCCTCTCCCTTTAGGATTAAAACACAGGTGCTAAAAATCTTTCCTCTTTCCACACTTGCTGAGCACAAATGGAGCACTAAGTAGTAATAATACCAATTTTATATCACAGATAATAACTGTGGATAAATATGGACAGTCTATCTCAGAATTTTGCAGAGGTGGAGGCCACTACTACCCCTTCATTTTGTAGTGATTCTGCTTCAACTGGTAGAATCCACCCCATCCTGCCACTCTTGCTTTGATTCTGGTACACGTCAGCAGACTAAGCATGACAGCATAACTTTTTCTGTGGTTATGTCATGAAACAGATCCAAGCATAAATCTGGATAAAAAAATATCCTGGGCACACAGTGCTGCACCATGGTTCCTGCAAAATGTCAGAAGGCTTCAGAAATGCACATTGCAATGTTGATCCTAAATCCTCTTTGTTTTATAAGGTATAGAAAGGCTATACTTATAAAGTATAGAAAGTATAGAAAGGCTTCACTTCCTTAGTGCATTATTGCAGTGTCACTTCACATAAATGTTTGTACACTGTGGCTAACTTCAGCAAATGGTAGTAATGTTAGAATCTGAGGTGTTGTTGTAGTCTGTTGTGCTGTGTTTCGTGCTGTATATTGTATAGTGGATGCTGATGGTAACTGCAGAGGTGGCTGTATTTCCCACGCAGCTTGGTGTGACAGAGCCTGCTGATCCATCACAGCCTGTCAGTGCTCTCACAGCATGCCTAATGAGGGGGTCTGTGATAATGTGGAAGATAAGCTATTCCCTTCCCATCAATTGATCCTTGCACTTCTAGGTGATTTGTCTTTGATGCTTCTTGCAGCATTTTACAAAGCTGCAGGCTAAAAAGCCAACAAATTTTTCTTCCTTAACTTATAGGATGCCTGGAGTCAAATACAAAGACAAATATAACAACAGATGATGTGTACTCAGAAATCATATATTGGACACTAAGCAAAGGAAATAAAGCTTAATGCATTTCTGCTGAGTTTTCCCTTTCTTTTCTTTTCCAATAACAAAGGATTTTAGGAGAAATAGTTATGAAATGTAAATAAAATAATCACTTTCCAGATGCCAAAATCATGAGCCAAAAAATGTCAATATTTGAAAGAGATTCACTGCATCCTTTTTCTATCAGTTTCATGCTTATGCAGACACCTAGATTCAGCTAAAATTCACCAGAGGACAGAATTTGAACCCAGGGTCTCTGTCAGACTTTGCATACATCTGTGAATTTTACCTTTTACATACCTGTGCTTGGAAATGTTACTGTAGATTCCAAGTAAATATAAATAATAATAATAATAATAATAAAAATAATTTTGGCTTTCTCCTGCTTCTCAAAATCCATCCATTCACAAGCATTAGCAACCTTCAGCTGAACTGCAGTGTCATCATTCATAAAATATCTTCCTTCATCCTTTAAAACTCCTAAATATTTAAATAATAAACTAAACTGGGAAAACCTAAAGAGTGGTAAATATGAGTAGCTAGTTTCCATTGTCTGTTTTGCTCAGAACGTATTCACAACTCCCTCTAGCCTTACAAATTGCCTTACCAATGTAGTCAAGGGGTACTTGACTCCTCAAATGGCTGTTCAGGCTTTTACCTTATATTCTAAAGCTGATGCCTCTTACTCCCATGAAGAGATGCCATCACTATTTCCACAGTCATCTCCTGCATCTTGGTTGCTGCCATTCCTGGGTGACAAAAATTGTCTCTCTGCCAAAGTTTTTCCCATCAGTCTAGATTCTACAAAACCACTGATACAAAACCTAAGCCTGTTCCACTGATATCAGACCCCACTTCTCAGAGTCTATTTTGTGGTCATAAATGCTGCTAAATTCACTTTTGGAGTGGTATAATCTGAGGTCAGATTTCTCATCATGAAACCCAGAACAGAGAAAAGAATCTTGATACAGACTTTATTGTTTCCTAACAAAAATCTTTGTTGGTTTAAGAAGTGGGCAATACTCATTGGCAATTCAATAGCTATTAGTTCTAGATGATCTGTTCTAATAAGATACAAAAGGGTAAGATTTTAATTGCTAAATAGCAATAAACATTGATTTTTTTATTTTATTTTATTTTACCTTGCTGCTCTCCATGAGAAGTGCCACAATGGCTCTTAAGCCTGCACTGTCAAGTTTTAATTTCTAGTTGTTTCAGATGTTATCTCCTTACACTTTTTTTTTTTTTTTTGGTCATCCAACTCTTGTTACAACCTCCAGTTATAAACTAGAAAACATCAAAATGCATATGTAGAGAAATATCTGCAATGGGAACAGGAAGAATGTAAAAGTCAGAAGCTGAAAGTAAAGACTGATGAAAGATACATCAATAATCAAAACTGAATCTTGATTTTAATCATGATTTTTCAGCAAAAATATGCATTGAACTTTAGTTATATATTCATTCAAACTTTCAGAAATATACTACAAACATCATGTATAATTTCACCACATCCCCTTCTAAAAAGGAGACACAAACATTGTATAAATCTTTTCTACTATAAAATGATAATTTAGTTATAACTAGATCTATAAGATCTAGTTTTTAACCAGTACTTTTGAGGAACCTAGGACTCATATTTCTTAGCTTTTTTGGACAGGCAGCCATTATTACACTATTTGAGCAACATCACATAAAAATGTGAAGTCACAAGTGTATCTTCCAGCAATTAGAGGCTATGCACTAGAATACTACACACAAGCTGGAATACTATAAATAGCTGATTACAGACCAGTAATTGATTCTGTATAAAAGAAGATATGAGATGGCAGGAAAAATAATGATTAGCCAATTAAGCTAAGAAATGCATAGTGATATGACAGGTACAAAAACTCCTTTTGTCCAGCAATTACAGAGGAATTATTAGGATAGAAGTAGCATGGCAGTTTGATTTAAATGGTTTATGTCAGTGCAGTTTCTGAAATTTAGGTGCCTATAGCCTCTAAATTTTCTTTAGTATGTATGTATGTGCATATATATATATTCATATATATATATATTCACATATATATATGTGTGTAATCAAACAGGGAAAAGAAAATAGACAGTCAAGAATGACTTTATTATTTATTTATTTATTTATTTTTGTATTAGTAACAATATCTTAAACTTGCTTGTCCTGGAACTTCACTAAAAGCTAACTTTTATGACTGATATCAATACACTGGAGAATTACAGTGGAACATTATAGTTAAAGTGTTTTTTTAACTAAAAAAATAAATAAAATAAATGTATTTCTGTAACTTTTAAAATCACATTAGTTTCAACTAAGGACAGCATGACATAAGTTTTTTGGCACAAATGAATCTCTTTTAAAATATTTCCTTCTGTAGCATCTTTCTTTTAAAATTTTTAATAAAACCAAAATAATGTAACATTTTACTACTGTTACTGTATAACTTCACAGAGCATTTTAAAGTTATAGGTGCAACCTAAAGAACAGTATGAAAATAGAAGCAGCTTTATAATAAAGGCAGACTTTAAACAATTTACAATTAAAATAATACAATTTAAACAGTAGAATTTAAAACTTGTTTAAAACTCTATATTTTAACTTAACACATGGAAGATTTAAGTCAATTCTATATTTTTATGATGTTTTTATTCTGTTTTCAGAAACCAAATCATGATTTAGTTCCAATCTGAAAATAAAACATGTTTCAAGTTATCAACATTTTCTGCAAAATGAAAATATTGACTTTCAACCCACTCTAGCAGCTTCTCCTGCATTCTGTTTGAGGAGCCTTCTCTAATCTCACTCCCTGATCTTGGGCAAATCACTTCGAGTCTCTCTGATTCCCCTTTTATAAAGCAAGTAAAATATTTAGTTACTGTTCTGACCTCTTAAGGGGCTCCTGTGGGTTAATTAGTTAATGTTTGTATAGCACTTTGAAAATGTAAAGTGTTATATTAGTGCCAAGCATTATTATTATGAAACCTATTAAAAACACAATGCATGATCAATTAGCTCAGATCAAAGGACATGTAGCTGCAAAGGATCTAATTAAAAGTTGATAAATAGAATTATTGAAAGCAGATGAACTTTTGTACTACCTAACACTTAAAGTGCACACAGACATATTAGTCATCACCATGCCCTATATTCCGAATGTCACAGACTGAGCAGCTAGAGGTTTGAAAAAAGCCAATATTTTCCTTATTTGTTTAAGAGCTCATTATGGAGACTGACAAGTCCTGTTCTACAATATCTAAAGGCCTTTATTTAAAGTGGTGTGTGAATGTGGCTAAACAACAAGGAGATATGCCTTTGAAACACATTTACATGAGTTAAAACTGATAATTTAGTTGATCGGGAGACCATGCCATTTTCTGTAAGACTAAAGCCTACATTTCCTGAGTTGCAAATTTAGTGACAGAGATTTTTAGCAACAGTAGAAGCTCATGTGATAATATAGAGTTTAGAACAATATTGTCAGTAAATTTTCAACATTTAAATCTGGCCTTTCTTTTGCTTCAAAGATAATAACATGGCATATTTGGCTAATGTTTTGAAGTTCAGACGAGATATCACTATTTTTTTTAGCATTTTTTTGTCACAAGTTTTTGATAGAGAAAGCAGGAAGGAAAGAAGGCACAATGGGAGGAAGGAAGGAAGGAGGAGGGAAGGCAGGAAAGAAGAGAATTTATCATAAATATGTACCTATATTCTTCATATTTTGAACTGTATCTGCTCTTGACAGTTTCTTCATTTTACTAGGAAACCAATTAGTCATTGTGAGTCCTAGTAAAATATACTTAAATAGTCAAAAGATACAGCTATAGCAAAATATGTTACTGAGGTTCATATTTTCCTTTTTCACTTGTCTTGTTCGTTCTTCTACCCATGCCCTTCTTTATTCTCTTTGATTGTTAATTTATCTACCTTATTTTATTTTCTTTACATATATACCTTTGAGTGCTGGACCTCTGAGTACTGCATAATATTGTTTTTAAAAAATAATTTCTATGAAGAAAACTTCTTTTACACTTCTGAGTCTACTTCCTCACCTCCTTTTTGATAACACAATCTTTAAAATGTTTCACAGGCTTCAATCAGCAAGTGTCTTACTATTTGCAATATTCATGATATATATATGTATATCTACACCGATTTGTATGCCTATACCTTTTTGTATACTTTGTGTTTTAGCTCTGCAGTCACCTTTAATAATGTATTTTCTGGAAAAAAAAAAAAAAATCCAAAACTCTTACAAATTTGGAATTTCTCTTCCAGTTCAAAGGAATCTTAGAAGCTAGCTAGCTGGCAGGAAATTTGGAGGTAACCTAGTCCAACCTCTTGCATAAAGTAGCACTTTCATCACTATCACATCAGCAGTATTTTATCTAGGCAACAAAGAAAGCTACTTAAAAAACAAGCATATGTAATTCTTTATTAAATATATTACAGGGAGATGCAATCTTTCAAAAATTAACCACCTCAAACTGGTGAAATAAAAGATTTAAAAAGTGGTAATCTACATGCAAATATTTATGAGACATTCAAGCAGCTTTGCTCCAACAATGACACAGCAGACTTCCAGTATTT
This sequence comes from Anser brachyrhynchus, assembly GCF_964034855.1. Taxonomy (NCBI): domain Eukaryota; kingdom Metazoa; phylum Chordata; class Aves; order Anseriformes; family Anatidae; genus Anser; species Anser brachyrhynchus. The sequence goes on from NC_137695.1 coordinate 132,610,655, forward strand.
AAAAGGTGGTCTACAGAAAAGATGTCATAGAATTATAGAATATCCCGAGTTGGAAGGGACCCACAAGGACCATTGAGTCCTACTTCTGGCTACCCAAAAATTCAGACTATATGACTGAGAGCGTAGTCCAAATACTTCTTAAACTCTGACAGGCTTGGTGCTGTGACTATGTCCCTGGGGAGCCTGTTGCAGTGTGTGACCACCCTGTCCCTGGGGAGCCTGTTGCAGTGTGTGACCACCCTCTCAGTGAAAAACCGTTTCCTGATATCCAACCTGAAACTTCCCTGTCACAGCTTGACTCCATTACCTTGGGACATATTGCTGGTCACCAGAGAGAAGAGATTGGCACCTGCCCCTACGCTCCCCCTCATGAGGAAGGTGTAGACTATGATGAGGTCTCCCCTCAGCCTCCTCTTTTCCAGGCTGAACAAACCAAGAGACCTCAGGAGTTCCTTGTACGTCTTCCCCTCTAGGCCTTTCACCATCTTTGCAGCCTTTGTGGGCTACAAAGTGTAGGGACTCTTTCTCAGGGAATGTAGTGATAGGCCAAGGGGGAATAGCTTTAAACTAAAAGAGGTGAGATTTAGATTAGATATTAAGAATAAATTTTTAACTCTGAGGGTGGTGAGGCACTGGAACAGCTTGGCCAGAAAAGCTGTGGATGCCCCATCCCTATAAATGTTCAAGGTTGGGTCAGATGGGGCTTTGGGCAATCTGGTCTAGTGGGAGATGTCCCTGGGGTTTGACTAAAGGTCGTTTCCAACCCAAACATTCTATGATTCTATGATTCTAAAACAAAATTAAGTCAGCTCTCTTTTTTAAAGCATTCTTATTTCTATGATGAAGCCTCGAGTGATCAGGAAGAACAGAATGAATCTATGCACTACCATAGGTGTATTGGGTTTATGTGGCAAGGTTTTGGTTGCAGGACTGGCCTCTGAGAAGAATCCAGAAGCTGCCCCATGTACGATAAGGGTCAGTTTCAGCCAGCTCTAAAGGGACCTGCTGGTGCTCAGAGAAAAGCCAATAAGTGATGCTGTTTACACCTCTGTGAGAGTAGATTTAAGAAAGGGAAAATAAACTGCTGCACAACAGCAGCTGAGAGAGCGAGGAGTGAGAACCAGCCCTGTGGACCCCAAGGTCAGTGAAGAAAGAGGGCAGGAGGTGCTCCAGGCACAGAGCAGAAGTTCCCCTGCAGCCTGTGGAGAGGCCCCTGGTGGAGCAGGCTGTCCCCCTGCAGCCCATGGGTCCCACACGGAGCAGATCTCCACGCTGCAGCCCGTGGAGGAGCCCCCGGTGGAGCAGGTGGATGTGGCCTGGAGGAGGCTGCGGCCCATGGAGAACCCCCGCAGGAGCAGGCCCCGGGCTGGAGCTGCAGCCCATGGAGGGGAGCCCATGCAGGAGCAGGGGGTCTGGGGGATCCATGAACCCATGCTAGAGCAGTTTTCTCCTGATGGATGGACCCTGTGGTATGGACCCGTATTGGAGCAGTTCTCGAAGAGCTGCTGCCTGTGGGAAGCCCATGCAGGATTGGTTCGGGAAGGACAGCATCCCATGGGAGGGACTCCACATTGGAGCAGGGAACAAAAGTGACCGTGAAGGAGGGGTGGAGGCAAAGTGTTAGGAACTGATAGCAGCCCCCATTCCCTGTTCCTCTGAGCTGCTCAACGGGAGGAGATGGAAGAGGATGGCTGGGGGGGAAGGTGTTTTTAGTTGTTTTTTTTTTTTTTGTTTGGTTGGTTGGTTTGTTGTTTTTTTTTTCAATGTCTAACTGCTCTAGCTTGTTAGTAACAGGTAATAAATCACATTAATCTCCCTATGCTTAGTCTGTTTTGCCCCTGATGATAACTGTTGAGTGATCTCCATGTCCTTATTTCGAACCTTGAGGTCTTTGCATCATATTTTCTCCCCCTCTCTACCTTTGAGGAGAGGGAGAAAAAGAGCAGTTGTGGTGGAGCTCAGCAGCGAAGCTGAGCAAAACCACCACACTAGTATATATAAAGTCATTGCAAAGTCTGCACCATCATTTTTCCCAGCACTTCTCCATTTGTTACACCCTTGAAACTCAATACCCCTTAAGCTACTGCACACTGCACTTTCTTTATTTTCAGTGTAAGTACTCTGAACTATGGTTTACATGGTATTAGACATAATATATAAGCAGTGGGTTACTATCCCCTTTCTTGATTTATACAGTATTATTCTTGCAGTAAAATTTAACATCCCATTTGCCCACTTCATTGCAGCAGCATATTAAGTTGAGCACTTTATGTTTGTTTGTTAAATAATAACTCCCTAATCTCTTTCCTGGTAAGCATGCTGAAGTAGTCACAACTTAATGGGCACATGCTGAAGTAGTCACAACTTAATGGGCAATTTCCGCATTGCACTTTTAGCTTTTCTATTGCATTTATATCTTACCTGAATAATACTTATCATTCGTTACTTAAGGCATTTGAGCTGTCCAATAAGCACATATAATTTTTGTTTTTCCTTTTGGTGTCTATATTGAACAAACATATTGTATTTGGTACCAAAACAAATGAACAAATAAACAAAACACAAAAACACAGACTCAAAGTTTCCTTATTCTTTATGAGTAATATAACCCTAAAACACTGTGATAATTTTGTACTAAAACTTCTATAACACCCTGGGTTGTTATTCTTATACAATATTTTGGTACCTTTTTTTTTTTTAAATAGGCTTGCCTTTAATATTCAAAATCACAGAGCTTCTGGAAAGGCCTGGGTGATAATTGAGGTACTTCTAACTGCTCTCAATTTTTTCTTTTTTGTACCAATCTGCTTTTTTTTTTTTTTTTTTTTTTTTTTGAAAGCATCAGGTTACAGGATAATTGCTGTCTTAGTCAATTAATAAAGCAATCTTTGAATGATTTCAGTGTTAGGCCTTGAGAGATCTGAAATATAGGTTGTTGGAGGACTGGTCTTTGGTTTTTTTGGAGGACTACAGCATACCACTGTTAAACATTGAGGAAGATAGCAGAGGTCATCCTGGTGGCCTGTGCTCTCCATTTTACCTACAGATAAATGTATTTATGTATTTTTGTATTTTGCTCTTTATGTTATTTATGTTGTTGTTTAGAACAAGAAAAGGCAACCAGATGAAAGCCTTTTTTTTTTTTTCCCATTTCCAATCAGATGAAAACTTTGAGCAGTAGTTACACTGCACAGAATGGCAAGATAAACACATAGTCTCTGTGATGTTGAAGAATTTTTAACATACTTACTTTTCACAGCTCCACAGGAAGTCATCTATTATTTTAAAACTATTTATTACCAAGAATATCCATAATTGTCTAACATTGGTGGCATGTCATGATCTATATTTCTTGTGTCATTTATCAGAATGCAGATAAGCTTATTTATTCTAAATTACTAGGATCTCAGAATCAAGAAAGCACCATCAAAAGTCCAGCATGTGTTCAGAGAAAGACTCAATCACAGGATTACAGATTGGAATAACCCTGGTTAAACCACCTCATATGCTATGCTACCGGGTCAGATTTATTTATTTATTTTCTCTTTAGTCAAATTTTAAATAGCTCCGGTAAATGTTCTGCAATAAATCTATTTGTAAGTTTGTTGAGATATAATTCTTGTGAAGATTTTTTTTCTACATCTCTACCCCAATATTTGCAAATACTATTCGTTGTTTGCTTCTGTAAGAAGCCTTATGTTGCTCTTTGGTAGCAAATGTTTCTTAACACTGCTGAAGCTTGTATCTTTTTTCCTTTGTTAATAAAGATATAGATTTCTTCAGGTCAAATATGTGTTTTCATGTGTTGACTTTCTCTGTGAACACTGGGTGATTTCAAAGTAAAAAAAAAAAAAATCTTTTTGAGAATTCACAAAAAGAACCAATAAAACTATATTGGCTTCCAGCAACAACAACATACCAACCTAGGACGACTTGATTCATCATCAACTGAAAGTTCTGCAGACTTTAGTCAGACATTTAGGAAGATTAAACAAAATAACATGAAACAAAACTTACAGTTTCTAAGGCCGTTCCTTTTCCCTTTCCCTTTCCCTTTTCCCACAATAACCTTTATATCTTAAGCTATCATATGTTTTCATGTTCAAGTTAGATGCAACCAGCTGCTGACTGAAGAAGAAAATGTACAAAATTTTAGCCGGTAGATAATGTTTCTTTGAAGCATTGAATATTAATTTTGTGGAAGTTTTCACGATACATTTATTGTTTGTTTTTGTTTGCATCCCCCTATTTCCAAAATTAAATCACTTTATTTTTACACAACTGAATAAAATGAATATTGTTTGAGTGGGGAGACAAAATCTGCATAGAGGCCTAGCTAATTAATCACAATCATACAGAACTACCAAGGGAATTCATTCAAGGACATTTGCCATTCCATTTAAACTATAACCCAAGAAAGCCAGGATATTAAAAGGTGTTCAGACAGCCAGATTGTCATATGATCAGTACTGTAACTGAGATCAAAGTTCAAAAAAATCTTCTTTCTTAATCAAATGTAAGATAAAGGAACATATTGGTAGATATTTGCTGTTTAGATTTAGATTTGTGCTAAATCATGTACAGCTACAATTTTTTTTAACATTAAAAATGTCAAGATATTGACCAACTTTCAAAATCCTGCTCTTACCTTTAAATATTATAAAAATAACTGAACTCTTGAATATCTAGTTGTGTTAATTGTAGATGAAGGCCTCTTTCATAAAATCTGGTCTAGAGACTCACAATAATAAATTCAGATTGTTTTCAGAAACACTATGAATCACCCCTGCAGCTTGAAAGCATTTTCCTTTCTTTTTGTTAAAAACAGTTATAACAGCTGCCAATAAAAAAAAAAAAGAGAAGAAAAAAAAAAAAAACATAAATTCAGACATATGTACCCTCTAACTTCGATGTGAGAATGAATAATTTGCAATAGCAGATGGAGTATTCTTTGACTATAGAGGAAAATATTAATTCTTTGATATTTGCTTTAATTATGACATCTCATTTCTTTACATCATTTTGCTATGCTTGTGTTTTTTATTTATTCCTTAAAAACAGATGGCAAAAATGCTGGAAAAATATCTTAAGCCTTTGTTTGAATTCTCTACATCTCTTCATTAATTTATTTCAAAATTTCAGTTTATGGACAAAATTTTCCAAAAATAGAGCAAAATGTGAATATGTCCAATATGAAATAGTTCATCTGCCCAGTGTAAAAAAAAAAAATGAGTGCCAAAATACAACTTAAATTGCTATACAGGGATCAGAGCAAATTTTAAGACCTGTCCAAAGGAAGGACGCTGAAAATCCCCACTTAGCTACTACAGAACTGTGTTAGTACTTCAGTATCAGGGAGAAGGTCTTCATCTTTGCTGAGGTCCTTCCTCATATCCCAGTCTCCTTGGTGACAAGTATGTTTCCATTCAGTTTGAGAACCTCAACATGATATATGTTTCCAGTCTCATCTAATACCAATTGAATAGGGATTGTCACAAAATTCCATTTTCTTTCAATTATTGCTAGAATCAAATAGAATGTGACAGGTCAGGTTGTGATTTAAGCACTCATATCAGGACAGAAAAAAAAAATAGCTATTTGTACATAAGGGGCATTGAGCTCCCTGCAGCCACACTTGCCATGAGCGAACTAACCCAGGGGACTGTATGCTGGAAAGGGGGGATGAAAACCAAAAAAGGGGGAGAAACCACCTGCCTCTTTAGTCTCTTGTTGAAGCTGTGCTCCTTCAAAGAAGAGCATGACTGAAGCCTGGTGAGGGCACAGACCATCAGGCTGTCTTGCCCAAGACAGATGTATATTTTACTCAGTAACTGATGTAAAATGAATGCATCGAAGTAGCATTTTTTCTTGCTGTATAACTGGCTGATTATTTTCTATCTGCTCTGCTTGTTTTTGAATGCTTATGGTTTTTAATCATTCACTTAACTTTTGCAGCCAGAAAAGCCCAAGCCCTACATCTACTATGCTGAGGCTGATACATTGAATTAAGCAGCAAGCTAAACTCAAAGATTCTGAACTGCACCTGTTGCTCTAAAAGAATTCATGAAACACTAGGATTCTTAGTCAGACATATCACAAAGTATGAATGAGCTAAAAGGAAAAAAAGTGAAATATGCTGGAGTTAAGTACTTTGCCTTATTTACTATTTCATATGGAAAACTGAATAAAAGATACTGTACATAATAACACAGTTTTTTGTTTTGTTTTGTTTTGTTTTTGATCAGCACCTCCAACATGCAGTGTGACACAGATTTGATCAGCATCGGGAAAGGTTAAAGGAGATGGTAAAATTCCCAGTGAAATTTTGAGATGTCTGAATATGTATTAATATTTTATAGTCAGAATCCCCACTTAGTTTTATCTTAAATAGCAGCAGTTCTAGAGGAAATACTCTTTTAAGCAGTACTAAATTACTTCATACACACAGCTAGTAAGAAGTCTCATGAAACCATTCAACAATGGTTTCTGGATCTCCATTAAGTTGCAGAATCAGGGCTTTAGGCAAATTGCTATCACCACTCTGCTGTCTCTGTTGCAGATTAATGGAATATTCTGACAGACTATGAGCAACAGATAAAAATGACTCAGATAATTTATTATTCTATAATTTTAATATCTATAAAAAATGTTTAAACTATCTATTCTTCTTAATATAGTTTGATATTCTAATTGAAAGCTAGTCTGTATTTCTGTATTTTGTCATGTTGAAAGTACAAATTATCACTTTTGGGGCTATTAGTCAGAGATAAAAAAGGAAAAAATCTAGATTTTTTTTTCCCACTTTATTGCAAGTTTCATCATAAATAACATAACACTAGACTTAGAACTTCAAGCTAATTTAGGTAATATCAGCTCTACATTTAAAATTGTTTTCTATTTTAGTATTTCCTTAGGTGTCAAATCAGAAAATGGTCTGTATTGAGTTGGGCTTGAAGAAAAACTATAGTGAATTTGATGAAGTACCATTGTCCAAAACCTTACATGCTATTTAGTCTTACTGTAGAACAAGTGAGGGAGCTATATTTTAGTAACATTTCTGGCGTCATTTAGGTTTAAAACCAAAATGATCTTTTTTTTTTTTTATTTCATATTCTAGAGTACTTTATATTTATGAAACCTAATTTGGTTCTTCTCTTCTATGCTCTACTGTTCAGGAAAAGTTCATCTTAGGAAAGTTTATATTTGCTGTTTAATGTGTTCCAGCCCCCTTTATAAATGTACTGTTGATTTTTTTTATAATACACCTCTGTCATGGTTTCTGTTCTGCAGAAATCTACACAAAGTTCTTCACAATGAAGTTATTTAACGCCTTTAAGCAATCTCTGTAAATTCATACTGCCAAGTATTTTAGCAACATGGTTCACACCTGTGGAAACCTATGTTTATGGTCCCATGTTTATAGTTTTGAAACATCCTTAGGCAGCCCTGTTGCTCTGAGCATCCAGTGGTGTTTCTTTGAACATTCATTGGCTGAAGTTATTAAAGAAATCACAACATTCTACTAGAAAAACTGTTTTCCAGATTTAGACATCTAAATGTCATAGAATCATAGAGTCATAAAATTAATTAAGTTGTATAAGAACTTCAAGATTGTAAACTCCAAACAATACTGGGTTTATATGACAAGGTTTTGGTAGCAGGTGGGCTCTTGACTGTGGACTCCGGAGAAGAGTCCAGAAGCTGCACCATGTCAGATAAGAGCCAGCTCCAGGTACCTCCAAACGGGACCCACCACTGTCCAGAGCTGAGTTAATGACTGATGCTAGTTGCACCTCTATGAAAGCATACTTAAGAAAGGGGAAAAATAAACAAACAAAAAAACCTGCTGCACAACAGCAGCTGGGAGAGAGAAATGAGAAAATGTAGGGAGAAACAACCTTGCAGACATCGAGGGCAGTGAAAAAGGAGGGTACGAGGTCCTCCAGTCACACCAGAAGTTAACTTGCGGCCCATGGAGAGGCCCCTGGTGGAGCAGGCTGTCCCCCTGCAGCCCATGGTGTATCAAAGCAGAACAGATCTCCACACTGAAGCCCATGGAGCAGGTGGATGTGGCCTGGAGGAGGCTGTGGCCCATGGAGAGCCGCCACAGGAGCAGGCCCCAGGCCAGAGCTGCAGCCTGTGGAGAGGAGCCCATGCAGGAGAAGAGGGTCTGGGGGGAGCTGCCACCCATGGGGGATCCCTACTGGAGCAGTTTGCTCCTGATGGATGGAACCCATGGTACTGAGCCATGTTGGAGCAGTTCTTGAAGAGCTGCTGCCTGTGGGAAGCCCACAGAAGATCAGTTCTGGTAGGATGGTATCCCATGGGAGGGACCCCATGCTGGAGCAGGGAAAGAGCAAAGAAGGAGCAGCAAAGACAAAGCATTAAGGACTGACTGCAGTCCCCATTTCCTTTTCCCCTGCACCACCCCAGGAGAGGAGTTGAAGAACATGTGAGGAAGGTGGTTTGAGTTTGCTTTTAGCTCTTACTGCTCTAGTATGTTAGCAATAGGTAATAAAGTACATTAATCTTCCTATGCTGAGTCTATTTTACCTCTGACAGTAAATGGTGTTAAGCCACCTCTCAACCATCAACCTGACCTATTGAGTCCCATCACTAAACCAAATAACTTAGTGCCACATCTTCACACCTCTTAAATAACTCCAGGAATGGGAATTTCACCACTACAGCCTAGGCAGCCTGCTCCAATTCTTAATCAGTTCTTCTCCATGAAGAAATTCTTCCTAATGTGCAATCTAAACCTCCCTCTCTCAACTTGAGACTGTTCCCTCATGTCTTCTCATTTGAGAACAGAGACCAATACCCACTGCGCTGCAGCTTCCTTTGAGGTAGTTATAGAGAGCAATGAGGTCTCCCCTCAGCCTCCTCTTCTCCAGACTATCCAACCCCCATTCCCTTAATCACTCCTCATAACTCTTGTTTTCCAGTCCGTTCACCATTTTCAGTGCTCTTCTCTGCACACACTTGATCAGCTCTTGTAGTGAGCAGCCCCAAACTGAACACAGTAATCGAGGTGCAGTCTGACCAGTGCCACGTACAAGGAGACAATCAGTTTTTTAGTCCCGCTGGCCACACTAATGCAGGCCAGGGTTCCATTGGCCTTCTTGGCCACATGAGCACACTGCTGGCTCACATTCAGCTGGCTGTCGACCAGCACTCCCAGGTCCTTTTCTGCCAGGCAACTTTCCAGCCTCTCTTCCCCAAGCCTATAGCACTGTATCAAGTTATTATGATCCAAAATGTAGGTGCTAGCTTCTGCTGTATATATCTACATTTCTAATGTCAATGGAGAATGATTCAGTGTCATTTGTAAAATACTTACCTACTAACTGGCTAGCTGGGCAAGCAAAACTACTACAAAATTAAGAGGTGGGTTTTTTTTTGTTTGTTTGTTTTGTTTTTGTTGTTGGTGGTGTTTTTTTTTTGTTGTTTTGTTTGTTTGTTTTCAGTTAAAGTAACAGATAGCTCACAATTAGTCTTTGGAATTCACTTCATGAGACTGAATCACTTTCAGTACATTTGCCCTGGAGATTTACAGGCATTGTTTTCCATTGGAATTGTTTTGTTTGTTTTTATGTTTTTTTTCTTTAAGTTATAATCTTAATTCCCTAATCCTTGGCTTTAAAAGAAAGCAAATAAAACAGTTTAATAAATGATCCTGGATTTTTCTTCCTTGGACTCAATTTTGCTCAGCTTTGTCTGCATGGTAAAAGTTCATTCACATCTCTAATTGCTCCATGTACAGAACACTTTCCCCAGAGACAGAAGGAAAGCTCAGGATCACATCCATGATACATTTCAGTTCTGAAATAGAAATTATAGAAAACATACACAGCAAAAAGTGCTGGTAAAACCTGCCATAGATGTTTGCTTTGTTGGGCAACACAAAATGAAAGTCAGAGGTCAATATTTAGCTGCCAAGTTCTGGACTAGTGTCTCCACAACAGCCACACAGGTGTTTGATTCCTGCTGAGAGAGCATTCCACTTGGACACTTCCAGTACTTGCAGTGAAAGCATGAGCATGTACTCAAGAGAATCTAACCTTAGAAATGAGTGAGACTGTCTCCCAAGAAGCAAGGCTAACACACAAAGCCACATCTGTGTCAGAAACACATCCTGCTTCCCTGCCTATTCATTTGACTTTTGAAACTACAAATATTGAAGGCATTTGTTCCTACCTAGTCCCTGGTGGATATGGCTAAAATTCACCAGACCCCTTGTATTCCTTTCTTCAGACCTCCATGTTTATCTCCATCCTAACACTGTTAATGTTTTTAACTAGTTCTATTCATTATCTTTTCTGAGAAAGAAAATTAAAAACATTTTTAAAAATTACTTCTAAAATTTGGTTCCAAACCTCACCATTACAGAATCCCCTAAGCTTTCTAAAACAATGCCAGAACCTAAGACATTATTTTGCTTTGAAAAAAATGCAGGGTCATATTTTTCTGGATTTTCTCTCTAAGCAAAAGTTTGCACAGATTACTTTGGACAGCAGCTCTAAAATGTAGCAGCTCTAAACAGCTGCTACAGTTGCTTTTTTATTTTATTTTTAGTTATTTATTTTTCTGCCAGATCTTGGTATTTACCAGTTACTTTTTGTTTCATGATGTTATCTTCCTACCCGGACCATATTTTGAGCTGGACTAAAGCAATGCAATTTAGTGGTTCATAAAGGCATTAGCCTACAGAAAATTCCAGTGAATACAGAAAGTTGCAGCAACATAGGCTTCTCTGAGCACATCAGGCATTTTCTTTCCTTTTCTTCACTGATTTCATAGGATTTTGCTAATTCCCATCTTGAAAGTTGGGGTAAAATAGTATGACCCTCTGACTATAAGAACTCCATGCTCTTCAAGGGGTCAAAGGTATTCTGGGGACTCGTCCAAGACTCACAAGAAGTATCAAAATGATTATACATGATCACAAACCTTGCTCCCTTCTATGTTAGTGAAAAATTCCTTTTTGACATTGATATCCTTAAAATACATGTACAACCACATTTGTTTAAGAGAGATTGAAAAGAAGATGTAACAAAACAATCCTTCATACACAACTCTGGGGGAAGAACAGGGAACAAACACCACATTGTACTTATTGATCATACTGCTTAAAGCATTACCGGAAGATGGTCAATGAATCAAATAACAGAGTGATGCTTATGGCTTAAGAGCTGCAATAGAACAGAACAAGGTTTCAGTAAGATGTATTTACTGTGGTTGCTGGAAATCCTGAATGTGTATAGATTCAGGGATCTCTCAGATTGTCTTGATACACTGTAGTCACAGTATTGTTTTTTTCTGATACAGTATGTAAAAGTTAACAGTATGTGCTCTGCTTATAAAATCTATATAGCACTAAAATCAACCTGTAATAATGCATATTGTCAATAAAGTTCCTTATTTTAACTGTGCAATACTTGCGACTTAAGGCCAATCAAATTAAAATAAGAAAGTACCTTCCCACATAATTCCTTAATAAAAGCAGTATTTCCTGAAACTGTCAAATCCTGATATCCAAATGATCACAGTAAATTCCTTAAGGGTCCCAGAAGAGTCTAATTTATACAGAATATTTTCAGAAATATATTTCTGAGTGTTTTGCAGCGCAGTTTAATACATGGTACACTTTGCAGAGACTTTAGAGTGTCATCATTGAAAAGATAGGCAAAGATTACAACTACTCTGGATTTTTTTTTACTTTATTTTCTCATCATAAGTGGTCAAGAGATAACATGTTATTAATCAGAGAGAACTTAAAGTATTTGTGTCATTTAAGAAATCTCCAAGCTCCAGATTAGTAGTTTCATCTAAAGCCTTGACTATGCTCTGTAATATGGTATTCTTCACTGTAAATGAAATCCAGATGTACTGGTAGTTTTATACTATGCAAATCAACCCTTTGTATTAGAACTAATTAACTGAGTCTCACTATATAACTCTAGCAGACTAGTATTTTTCTCTCAAATAATGAATTTTCTTTCAGATAATGAATTCTAAGTCAAGAATTTTTGCATCCTTTATATGTGTACAGTATATATACATACACTGTTGTGTGTATGTGTGTGCTTTTAACTCAGAAAAAAACAATTAAGCCTGTCATATAATAAGCAATTATTCTACCAACAAATCAATTTACATATAATTTGTACGATGCAGTAGTATAAATTGTACAAGCAGGATCAATAATTGGCAATAAAATATCAAGCTATAATTCTCCAACCTCCCTGGCCAAAATATACATAGGTATGTAAAAGTGGAAATTAATTTTTAGTTTACTATCTGTAGAAGCTAATTTACTACTTAAGAAAAAATAAAATAATAATCACAGGTCAGAATATTAGCACAATCCAAAAACAGTCAACAAAATTTTAAGGGAACAGTTGTATCAGTTCAGTGTTCATAAGTCCACAGGTCCTGACAAGATTCACTCCAGAGTGCTGAAGGAGTTAACAGACATTATATCTGGACCCCTCAACAATTTACCAAAGGTCATGGGAGTCTGTGGAGGGTATCCAGAGGAGGGTAACAAAGGTGGTACAAGGGCTGTAAGACATTTTATATGAGGAGAGGCTGATGAAACTTGGATTGTCTAGTCTGGAGAAGAGAAGGCTAAGAGGTGACCACATTGCTCTCTACAACTTTGAGGAGGGAAATTTCAGAGAGATGCTGGTCTCTTCTCCTTGGTAACTGATGATAGAACACGAGGGAATGACACAAAGTTGCTCCAAGAGAGGTTCAGACAGACATTAGGAAAGATTTATTAACCATGAGGGTGGTCAAACACTGGAACAGGCTTGCTAGAGAGGCAGTTGATGCCCCAAGCCTCAGTGTTCAAGAGGCATTTGGATAATGCTCTCAGTAATGTGCTTTAACTTTTGGTTAGCCCTAAATTGGTCAGGCAGTTGGACTTGATAAACTTTGTAGGTCCCTTACAATTGAACTGAACTACTCTATTTGATTCTATTCTAAAATAAAAATAAAAATAATAATAACATAAAAAAAAGCCTTTTGGATGGGATGCAGATAAGCTTTTAGTGTAATTTCAGAAACCCAAGGGTAAGTATTGACCACAATGTGGCATTGAAAATGGCAGTAGATGCCTTTATTCCAGCAGTCGTATACTATTCCATTGCACTGATTCTGCCTACCTTCAAAAGTTCTCCAGTGGAGCACATATTTATAAGTGAGGAACAGTTAGAAAAGTATAATTACAGAGTGAGATAAACTGATCTTCATTCTGAATTCCTGTAAGGTGGAAAATCTATTATGAATTGACATTACATGTTCTTTTTTCTACATACTTGCATTACTTTAAATGAGTTTAATAAGCTACCTTTCTCAGTATGTGTGTAGAAGATGGAAAGACTTTCAGGGAAACAAGACATAGTCCAGAACCACTTATCTTACTTTTGAATGCCAGTGTTTTTGGAAGAGGAGAGGAGAATGTTAAATGTAACATAAATGTTTGCAGTTAGAAATTATGAGTTTCAAGAAAATTAAGGAAATTCCTTAGATTTGGCAAGAGTTTTCTCAGTAGGGATGAGTTGCTCCTTTAATTTCTTAAAAACAAGGTATTTCTGTTAAATATAATAAATTTTGCATTTCAAGTTCTTACTTTCTTTATGATATTTTCTGTTGTTTTAAAAAGGGCAACAGTTCAAGGTTAGTTGATTTTCCTTGGTTAATTAAACATAGTCAAATTTCATCATTGAACAGAGACCTTCTATAGCATGGCATTACAGGAAAAGAAAGTGTAAAAGAAAGGAAAATAAGCAGACAGAATTCCTATTCTTGTCAATATGGATAAACAGAATACCTATTTCTAATCACAGTCTAATAGTCCAAGGTTAGTATGTAGTAATTAAAAGAGAAATATTTTTTTTTCCCATAAATCATCCTTAAAAGTTTACAAGCTTTTTGCTAGTATCACTTTTTACATTTGATCAAATCCTTTGATCAATAAATACTGATAAGAAAACTCCTTTCATTCCTACAAATTGCTGTTGATAGCATCATACTGTCGCTACTAAATAGCTTATTTTTCTGGCTTCCCAGAATAGACAGTAACAAATTAAGCACATAATATATCATGACTATTAAAAAAATAAATTTAAAGAATAGATTGCAGACTCTTAAAGAAGGGAAAGTCTGCCTAAAACTGTACTGCCAAATATAAAGACTCCAAATAAAGGGCTAATATGTATGAGATTTCCACAAGTATGTCTACTTTTCCATCTGTAAAATTTGTTAAAGTAAAATTTGTTTTGTTTTGTTGTTTTTCTTTTTTCTTTTTTTTTTCTTCTTTTTTTTTTTCAGCTGTCAGAGAATACCAGATGCTTGTGTCAGAACTATCAAAGTAATTCTGATTAAGCTGTCATACTTTTGGAAGCTCTGAAAGTACATAGTGCTGAACACCAGAGTACAAGTGCAACAATTTTGACACTTCCTGAAAATATTTTTTTTTCCCACGTGTTAATTTATGCATACACAGTAAATATAACTTTTTTTTTTTTTCTAGGAAATATAAAACTTGGCAAATTCATCACAATTACTCATATTTCTTTCTAGCAAAAAATAATAATAATAATAATAATAATAATTAATAACAACAACAACAACAACAACAACTCTGGCATCCTATACAAGTAGGCAGGGATTATGGGAGACAGGGAACAGGCAAACAGGCTAAGATACAGATCATTAACTATCCGCACCTGTCTACGTAGTAAAAAAAGTTCTGTCATGAAAGAAGGTTACTCTGTACTTCTCAGATACAGGCAACTTTGTGCTCTGGCTTCTTTGTTCTCAGCTTCGGTTTGTTTTCTTTCTTGCAGTAGCACAGCAAGGGCACAAAGCATATCTACTGATGACTGCATGGGGATGCCTGAAGGTTGAAGATCTCAATACAGAACATTGCACGTTCTACACCATTGACTGGTGTAAACATTTGTGGAACCTCTCTACAGGACTGGAGCAAGCACAAAGGCTAGTGCCTTTCCCAGGGCTGGGAGGCAGGGAAATTATTGCTGTTGACAACTACCTGAGTTGAAAATAGAGAGAAGATGGAGCCAGACTCTTGAAGGATTACGGTGGTAGGATGGGAGACAATGAACACAAGCTGGAACAAGCTGCAAGTCCACCAATAAGTCCTTGGTGGTGTCCAAGACTACTGGACACAGCCCTGAGCAACATAATCTAATCAGACCTCCTCGGAGAAGTGGGTTGTGAGTAGATGACCTTCAGCAGTCCTTTCTAGCTGGAATTATTCTATGACTTTGTGATAATATTACGATATTTTTCTGAAGTCATTCTAGAGGAAAAAAATGGAGAAGAATGGGAAAAGATATGCTGCAGATGGAAAATTCTACAGAAACTATAAACGATTGAAACAAACTCTGGACAAAATTATCCTGCAGCTTGTTAAATGATAAAAGTTTCCTTTATGAATAAAGACAAAATTTAAGTTCATCCAGCTTTAGGCTGAATTGTCTTAGAAATCAAAAAGAAATATTGCTTTTACTAAGAGAAATAAAGATGGCTCTGGGAAGTTCAAGTCCCTTCTACCTTGACTCTTTCACCTGAAGTTCTTTCAATGGCTAGAAAACTCTGAATAAAACCACTCATAGAGTGTTTAACGAAAGAAAAATAAATGAATAAAAGAAAAGCCAATCAATAACCTTTTTTTGGATATCCTTTTACTTTACTTTCATGTTACAACTTGATGGTGGAGATACCCTACTAGAGAAAGCCAAAGTAACACTTAATGTTGGTTACATACATATGTAGTGTATGGCCTTTAAACTGAGGCCACAGAAAAAGCTACAGAAGAAAATAGCTACAGAAATAAGTGTAGATTTGCTCTTTGATTGTCAATTCACATCTGCAATCATAGCTAGAAAATGCACATTAAAACTTCTACATTACAATAATTCAATATCCAGTTTGAAAAGAAGTTTATATGACAAATTTGCAATTGTAGAATGTTATTGGCAGTTAATAATAAACAAGTAATAAAGGTAATAAGTGTAAAGATGCTTCCAGTAGGTATCAAATGTGCAGTGAATTGATAACAACCAAGTATCATTTGTTAGGCTGAGTCACATATGCAAGGGGGACTAGAAGTGATGAACAGAAGTCTGATACATGCAAGAACAATATTTGCTTGACAGATCAATGTATATGTTTAAACATTATGCATGAGAAAATAGAAAACAAAACAAGGTTAGTTTGTGGTTTCACCATTATTATCCAAATAGAATAGGTGTTTTGTTGGTTTTTTGTTTGTTTTGTGTTTGTTTGTTTGTTTGAAATACCATTAGCACTAACTTAACAATGTGACATCAATACCAATTACTTCAAAGAACACACTCCCAAGGTGAACATCTAACACTAATGAAGCCAATGGCACAACTTCTGCTACTTTCCAGGAGGCTCAGATTTCATCTCCTCTGTTTATTTGGAGTCTTATCTTCCTGGCAGTTGTCAAATAGACACGTGTACCAGCTCCTGTTGTCATTCCAGACAGCACAGCCAAAGGCATAGCACAAGAAAAAGCTTTCAGTGTGATTTTTGCAAGCTATGCAATGTTTGCACAGTGACTTTCAAGTTGTAGACTGTCCACTGGCAGATTTGAAAATAAATAAATAAATAAATAAATACACACGTACATAAATGAATAAGCCTTTATGTGATCTTAATAGATCTGATGTGATAACCACTAAGAAACAACATACACAGAGCACAAGATAAGTGTTACTAAGTATTGGGTATAGTCCATGCAAAACATTGTCCCAGAAGAAACACTTTTAAAGGAAATAAATTTACTGAAAAACTGTGAACAGTCCTGAGTAGATTCTCACAAACTTGCCTATATTAAATATTTACAGCTGTTATAAATTGTTTAGACTATGACCTTGATAGTGAAAACACTTCCCCTGCAGTGTGCCATCAGACTAGCATTTTAATAATGATGTTTATAGAACTTTTTTATTAAAGATATTAAAGCTCCTAGCAGCTAAGTGTGGAGAATGCACATGCAAAAAATGATATAATGCTAGACAGGATTACAAATATATAGTGGGAAACCATTAAAAAGGGAAATTGGGTATCTGTTTAAGCTAACCATTTCTCTTTCACTGTTGGTGGCAAAGGTTTATATCCAACACTAACAAGAAGAGCGAAACTTTTGGCCTCATCAGTTACTTGAGTAAGCTGTTGTAAGATGAATTTCACGACCCCACTGGCTAGCTGTTTGCAAAACACATCTTTACAGCAACATGATCCATAGTCCTCATGCTATCAATACAATTATTGATTTTAACATAAACTTTGGTCTAAGCAATACAAGACTCAGTGGTAACAGGCTATATGAAATAACACTTGAACCCATGAAGGTGTGTTTATCATTACACCTGCAAAACTAACTTCTTAAAAACTGAGAACAGGTGATTTGTAAGCAGAGTTTAAACCTGAAACTCTGATCCTGCAATATATTTTGGAGTACAAAATTTTATACTGCTTCAGAATTTATTTGCACAGTTAGGATTGTATGAAAATATACTGTTCTAAAGCATATATTCTGAAATATACTAGAAGATTTCCCATGGCAATAGCAAATGCCTAAAAATAAGGCACTGCCACACAGAGTATTGCAACAACTAAGGCTCTTTCTCTCTCTAGTTCATAAACTGTTACTAAAAGTTCTGACTGGTTATCAATTTGTGGCCTATTTCCTACATAATCATTTAATGCTATGATAGCTCCCTGCACCACTCTGCAAAGAACATGACACTCTTTAACATCTTTCATGTATCCCAAGCATCCATCATGCCTTTCCGTGATATCTTCCTTGAAACAGAATGAAAACAGCAAGTGCCTAATTTCCTGAAATGTTAACCATACACCTATGTAACTGCATTCAAAGGCAGCTGCAGATGCTTAACAGTTCAGAAAACTTAGGTTCTACTTCAGTTCAGCCTTCTTAGCTAAAAATAAAGTACTTAATAAAGAAAGGTCTTAGTAAAGGAAGAGAAAGTTGGTAGTAAAAAAATGGAAGCTTGAGTGCTTTCTTCAATTAGTTAACTAATACTAACCTGAAGGATAGTCATGATTATAGTGTTCTGGGTATCATGAGTATGTCCTCATCTCTACTGTAGTACCTTGAATAACAGCTCATAAGGATCCACCATTATAACAAACAGACATTATTAATTTCCTTCTTGTCCTACTCAATAAATCTGTCCACACCCCAGCAAATATGTCTTGGCAGCAATCCAATCATGTGAGTCACTAATGAGATGGTACACCTGAGGTCAACCAAATCACTCCTTAATATAATAATTGCATCTCAGCTTGGCAGTCAATCACCTATCATTCTCCCCAAATGAACAACCAAAACTGCAGGAGAAAATACTCCTGGGCATCAGTTTGCACTAAAATGGTGGCAACAGCTGGTCCAGCAGATGCTCCTCATGTGACTCAACACCTGTGCATTTGCATTTCTGTAGTAGGCCATGTTAATAAATATTTCTTTCCTTTGTGCAAAATCCTGTAATATTCATAGCTAAAAGAAATACTCTTAGGGATTTAGCAGAACACTACTGCAGTTGCCTAAAGGAGACCATCCAGTTGTAAAAAGGAGACTGAAAGAGCCTTAGAAGTCTCTATTAGTATAACCTCTGTACTTTATAATTTATGTATGATAAATGCAAGATACTTCAGTCCTCCTGATATCGTGAAACGCATATGACACAGAAATGCAATTAACTGGTCAGTTAGACTGCGATAAATACCTGTACATACATGCATTTTTGTTATTAAAATTTTTAAGAGCTTTTGAATTGGTAAATGTACACCTCACTGTTCGTATAAAAAACTTCTTACTTCCTGAACAGAATAGTGTTTCTATGGTTATCTTGTATACATGTTAAAAATGTAGGACAGTGACCCAGTTTTCTATTAGAGGTTTATTAGACCTGTCTCTCCAGGTAAGTACAAAAAGTATGTACACATAAAAATCCTATGTCCTTGCATAGTCTTGTAAATCTTAGTAGTGCATGAAAACAATCATGACTAACAAATCCACACATATGGAAAACTAATTATTTCAAAACGTACATTCCATGTACTCAAACCTGTCTAAAATAAGAAAAGCAGTTAAATCATGCTCTTCTGTTCATCAGAACTACCTTCCATCTGCGGATTCTAGAAGACAAGAAGAATGTTGTATAACTCCAATCATCCATGTTGGGACTGCCCCTTGGCCTACTGTCATCTTCATTCCAGCACTCTTTTCCCTATTTCTAACAGATCCTTGAAAATTGATGTTTCATCACTCTTCTGGAAAGCACTTGCTGTTGGATTTCTTAAAATGGAGATCAGCCTTGGAAGAAAAGATCAGGAGGAGACAGTCTCTGGAATTCTTCATTTCCCAGAATTAATTTCCTTTGTTTCCAGTTTATTATTATTTATTTATTTATTACTATAAAATTCTCACATCTCACAAAAATATTTAAGCTGCGTGTTAGCAAAGCATGGCAGTTTTCTATGCATATAAATAATGTCTGAACTCTGTTGCTCTCTAAAATGCTCAATCAGCATTGCAGTAAGCAGTGACCTGGTAGCCAAAAGGATTTAGGGCTCATGTGGCATTTTCAGTGCTTATAGTAAAATATGAGTATTTCTGAGTGAAAATAAAAGTTTGAAACTATGCTTTGAAATGTGATTTCCTATCACTTTATCTAATATCTGGGATAAATTCCAAATTGTTTAAATTAATGAATAGAATTCAAGGAAATATATAAAAGAAGCCTGTATTAATATGGGTTTTGTTTCTTTGTTTTTTAAATAATCCTTGCACTTACCAGTAATAATAACAATAATTACTTTTCAAAAATATTATAATTTCTAAAGAACTCTGTTAACTATTTCCAGTACTACTCAGATAATAGTCTGATAAAGAAGGTATCTCAGACAGTAATAGTCTGATAAAGAAGCTACCTCAGACAGGTGGTATTTTTGAAAAAAGAGAGAAATGTGTATTGAAAATTGAAAGGAAACAAAATGTGATATTTCAAGACAGAATTATATTGATTTAAGAGTGAAATGAAATGTCTTTCTGAAGTTCTTGGTGTTAACTTCTACCTTACTATGAGGATGTAAGACATCACAGATGAAAAATGGAATTAAAGTTTCTGGAAACTTGTAGAGCACTTCGAAAAGTGATGAGCCCCTTAACCCCTTTAAAATTGTCCATTAATCATTTAAGGACTTGTGCTTTGAAAATACATGAACTTAATGTGTGACAGAAGTTCTGTCTCAAACATTTCCTTCCTAACTGTTCATTGACAGAGACACAGTGATCGTTAGCCACTATCTAGACTTTCTGATGACCTCTCTGTTCGTGAAAAAACAGTGTCTTGTTAGTTCTCACAATTCTTGCTGATATTGTTGAAATAAGTAATGAAACAATTGAAACAGCCCTGAAAAGATAAGTATATCAAAAGAGACAAAGCTAGCTCAGTGACATCACTAAAACATATTCCAGCATTTAGAATAAGCAAGAACAGAGTCAAGCAAGGGGGAAAAAAAAAAAAAAAAAAAAAACACTACAAAGCACTTAGTGTGAAATACTTATTGGTGAAAATCATACATTTATGAGATTATAATCATACATTTAGATCATACATTTAGGAGATTATAATTTTAAAAGTCAGCTTTTGCCAATCACATTCAGTCAGAAAATGAGAAAATGTCTTTTCTTATATTTAGAAATAGCAGTGGCCACTCCTTGAATAGCAGTAATATGTGATGTTCACATTGACTAAATCAACTAAGTAGTTAACTGATTAAAGAAATTGCAATATGAACAATTTCCAATATAACAGTAGTAGAAAAATCTAAACCAATAAATGCTTATCTTTTTATGTTTGCTCATCAAATATGCCTAAAATATAGTAAACTTATAAAAGGAAAACCTCATTTGTACACCTTTTTTTTTCTTATGAAAGCAGAAAGTAAAATTTTTTAAAACACTGGAAGGAACTTTGTTCCTGAACCCCAATTACAACCTTATTCAATCATCAAAAGATTGATTAGCTTTCAGGATAATTTTAAAGGTGCTTAAGGAGGTGTCAGATGCTTAATGTATTTTATTTATTTACTTCATAGCTATATCTAGGTCTTTAAAAAATAATTTTCTTTAGTCTGACTCTAAGATTCAGAATATTGGGACACTTAAGCACCTATATAAATGGAATTTCTCTCATTAATTGTTAATACTGTAATTTAGATAACTTGAAAAAAGACTGAATTTGAAAATTTACTGAGAATGAAAGCAGTACAATTGTCTGCAAAGTCTGACAGATAGAATCATTAAGGATTCTTAGAAAACTAACTTTTTTTTTTCTTTCCTTCCAAGAACTACTATTAAAAGCAGATTATCAGACCATATACTAGAGCCAAAATTTTCTAGCTTTATTTCCTACACAATAAATGAATATATGAATCTACAACAACTTGTTCAACTCTTTGTCTTATTATGCCTACTTGTAACAAATAGTCAAACAACTGATTTTAAATTATTTGTCACGGGTATAGAATTTCTGCTTCATTTTAAGTCAACAAGGAGCAAATCTACTCTTCACATGCATATAATAAAGTAAGAAAGAATATCAATGCTTCCTCAGAATGGATCAAAATGGAGTTCCTCAGAACTCCTCAGAATGGAGTGCAGCCTCACCTCGAGTACTGTGTGCAGTTCTGGTCAACACAGTACAAAAAGGACATTAAGCTGTTGGAGAGTGTCCGGAGGAGGTTGATGAAGATGGTGAAGGGCCTAGAGGGGAAGACATATGACGAGCAACTGAGGTCACAGGGCCTGTTCAGCCTGGAGAAGAGGAGGCTGAGGGGGGGGGACCTCATCGCAGTCTACAACTTCCTCGGGAGGGGGAGTGGAGAGGCAGATGACCTATTCTCTGTAATCACCAGTGATAGGACCCACGAGAATGGTGTTAAGCTGAGGCAGGGGAAGTTTAGGCTGGACATCAGGAAGGGGTTCTTTACCGAGAGGGTGGTCGCACACTGGAACAGGCTCCCCAGTGAAGCAGTCACTGCACCAAGCCTGTCTGAATTTAAGAAGCTATTGGACTGTGCACTTAGTCACATGGTCTAAAATTTTGGGTAGACCTGTGCAGCGCCAGGAGTTGGACTTGATGATCCTTATGGGTCCCTTCCAACTCGGGATATTCTATGATTCTATGATTCTATGAAACTCACTCCAACTCAGAAAACAAGAAAAATCTCTATGAACTATATAAGATCTCAAATTAGATTACAGCTGCTGTCAGATATGCTTTGTTGACATCACCTATAGCAAGCAAACAATAGCCAATGGAGTTGTCTATGGAGGAGTGAGAGTTGAACATATAGTTGTTATCACCTTGGGATGAAAGTATAACCCTGGATATCTGATGTCAGGACTTTCCTGAAGAGTTTTGCTGACATGTCTGAACTGGTCATACCTGGATAGACCATTGTGCTTGGAGAAGTTGTTAGCATACATTAAGATATGCAGCCAGACGGATAGTGTATTTCATTTTGGCATCATTTCACTGCATTGGAATAAAATACAGCTTTCCTTATTTAATTGCTTATCTTATGAGAGACTACACTCTCATACCCTAATAATTTCTTCAAGTGATCCTACATGAATACAATTTATTTTTTCTTATTTGATTCCTATTATGATTAAATTAAAAATTCTTGAGAGTATCAAGAATGAAAGTATCAAGAATGAAAACTACTGATCCTTTTTTTTTTTTCTATTTTACAATATTTTAGGTATATTATGTGATTGTAAAACAATTTTAAAAATGCTTCCAAATAGATATGTCATAATTAGAATATAGAAAATTAGAATTGATGACTACAGCATAGGATGGCATTAGTTGGAGAAGATGACTTTGGATTCACTGGTTTAGTAATAATTAAAAAAAACATAAAAGGCAAAGATTTTAATCTGGAAATAGTCTCTTTATCCAGGTATCAGCCTTGTGCCAAAGTAATTGCAGGAGAACCATATCTACCCATTAGCAGACTGAGATGTGCTATATCTCACTGTTCTTGGTTTACGCATGTCTTTAGTGTAGATTTCAACCTGTTAAATAGCAGGTGAATATTAGGGTGTATCTACACAACAAGCAAATTTTGAAATAGTTATATGGTGCCTGAGTTCTGTCTCTCACTAAACATGACCAATTAACTCTCTGAAAATCTCTGTATTATTCTGATCCTGAATGCAGATATCAGACATCATACTTGGATCTATAAAGGTTAATGAAGCAAAATTCTTCCCAAACAGGAAAATTATCAAATATCACACGCCATTGAGGTAGAGTTTAGATGAGCAATGACAATTATTAGAGATTTAGAAAACATTGCCTAAGAGCACCAGATAGAAAAGGTAGAGATAGAACTGCAAGAGGAAAATGATTGCAGTCTACAAACACATTGCTGGCTGTAAGAGTTAGTTTCATTTTCCATGTCCACATTGTATAGAATAAGAGGAGAAGATCAGGTTTGACCATCTAAGGAACTTGAAGGTGCACAAGTCAGTGGGACCTGATAGGATGTATCTGTGGGTCCTGAGAGAGCTAACAGATGAATTTGCTAGGTCACTATTTATCATATTTGAAAAGCTGTGGCAGTCCAGTGAAGTTCCCACTGACTGGAACAGGGGAAACATAACTCCCATTTTTAAAAAGGGAATAAAGTAAGACCCAGGAAACTATAAGTCAGCCAGTCTCACCTCTGTGCCTGGTGAGATCATGAAGCAAAACCTCCTGGAAACTGTACTAAGGCACATGGAAAATAAGGAGGTAATTGGTGACAGTCAGCATGGCTTCACTAAAGGCAAATCATGCCTGACAAATCTGGTGGCCTTCTGTGACGGGATTACAGCACTGGTAAATAAAGGAAGAGCAACTGACATAATCTACCTGTATTTGTGCAAACCATTTGACACTGGCCCACATGACACCCTTGTCTCTAAATTGGAGATACGTAAATTCGACAGATGGACCATTCGGTGGATAAGGTTTTGGCTGGATGTTGGCACTCAGAATTGCAATCAATGGCTTGATGCCCAGGTGGAGATCAGTGATGAGTGGTGCCCTCAGGGGTCAGCATTGGGACTGGCACCATTTAACACCTTTGTCGACGACATGGACAGTAGGATTGAGTACACTCTCAGCAAATTTGCCGATGACACAAGCTGTGCGGTGCAGCCAACATGCTGGAGGGATGGGATAACATCCAGAGGGACCTGGAAAGGCTTGAGAAGTGGGCTTGTGTGAACCTCATGAAGTTCAACAAGGCCAAGTTCAAGGTCCTGCATCTGGGCCAGAGCAATCCCAATCACAAATACAAGCTGGGCAGAGAATGGATTGACAGCAGCCCTAATGAGAAGGACCTGGGGGTGTTGGTTTATGAAAAGCTCAACGTGAGTCACCAATGTGCGCTTGCAGGCCAGAAAGCCAACCGTATCCTGGGCTACATCATAAAAAGCATGACCAGCAGTTTGAGGGAGGTCATTCTCCCCCTCTACTCTGCTCTTGTGAGACCCCACCCGGAGTACTGCTTTCATCTCTGGTGGCCCATTATAAGGACGTGGACCTATTACAATGATTCCAGAGGAGGGCCATGAAGATGACCAGAGGGCTGGAGCACCTCTCCTATGAAGACAGGCTGAGAGAGTTGGGGTTGTTCAGCATCATGAAGAGAAGTCTCTGGGGAGACTTATAGCAGCCTGCCGGTACCTGAATGGGGCCTACAAGAAATCTGGATATGGACGTTTTACAAGGGCATGTAGTGATAGGACAAGGGGTAATGGCTTTAAACTGAAAGAGTAGGTTTGTATTAGATATCTCACATGCACAGAACATGTAATCAGGTGGGTGTTTCCACTGTTTTTTTCCACTTAGATTTGATCTTCAGATAGCTCCACTGAAAATGCATTCACCAACATTTGGGTAAATTCACGTGACTGAGTTCTTGTAAGAATTTCCTTTTACAACCATAGGCTTGTCTGTTCAGCTTTCCTATATTTTTATTACAGGTGCCACATTTTCATTAGCCAGTTTTATTCATAGCACTATATACCCCATTCCAGTACTCTACCTCTCCTACTGGTTTAATCTGTCATATTCAGGGCTGAGACTAAACTGGTGAGTACCTGTACCCTGGAAAAGCTGCTAACTCTTGCATGGTTTCACAGAAAAAGACAGTAGGCAAAATTGACTAAGCTACTTCAAAACCGAAATGCTACACACAATAACAACCAAATCTTGGAAACCTGGCCAATTAATAGACCTGTGCTAAGCATCTGAATTCTTTCTATCTGGGTGAGTGAGGCTGAGCAGCCTCAGAATGGGATGAGCAGCTGGCTGAACAGGGGGCACCAGCTCATTAACCAGAAATACTGTCCTACTTATCAGCTCATTCACAGAAAACTCAAATATTGCTAGCAAAGATCTCCATTGCATAGTATAACAATGCCTTCAGTTTACAATAGAGCAATACTCCAAATAGTTTTTCTTCAGCTTAGAAAAATTCTCATACAGCTGGCCTGTCTGACCCATCTGTAAGCCTTTACTACTTCTATTAGCTTTTATGAACACAAACATACAACAGTTTAGTGAAAAGATTATTGCACTTGATAATCATTAAATTAGGGGTGGACACTGATTTAATTTCTATTGCAGCTGGGGGGGGGATGGGAAGGGAGAGACAGAGAGAGACAGACAGAGACAGAGCCTCCTGTTCACTGCTCCCTGTCATTAACCTTTCCTTCTCCTGTACCTCTGAGTCACAGACGTAGCCTGACCTAGACGTAGCACCTAGGTTTTGTGTAGGTACACAGTGCTCTAGGAGAAAAGTCCTGTGTTTTCAAAGGGTTGCATTCAGGGTATGGATCTAAGCCAGAAGATTAACAGCAAAAAACCTCCCAACCCTGATCTCTCCAGTGTCTGTCTGCTAGGACTCTGGAAACTTATTTCTGTCTGTGAACTTCCACAGTACAGCCCCAATTTCTCTCTGCTGTTGATAAAGGAAGATGTATTTCCCCACTACCTTCAATTTTTAATGAAGCTACCCACTTCTTTAACATGAATCTTTTGGTGAAATTTTTATTGAATGATTTTAAAGCAAAGGGATTCTTTATTTATTTAAACAAAACTTTCATGAAAAGGTTGCATTAAGACCTTCAGGTTCTTAAGATCTAGTAAATAAAGCCAGCCATTTAAACCACGTCAGGTGTTTTTGTTTTTGTTTTTTTTCCTCAGGAGAAGTCAGAAAAACTTTGGCCACTATGATTCCATTAAAGAACATAAGGGCCATTGCTAATACTAGCTTTGCTCCAGAAAGACATTCCATTAGAAAGCAAAAGGAAATTAGGCTTATTTTTCTTATAAAACGAACCTGATTTTGATTAACTAATCTGTGATTTTTAGGGCCTCCAATGCTTGTTTAGTCATCCAAGGCCTTCAGACATGAAAAGAACATTAGGCACAAAAAGTCAAAGATACGATTAAGGACGTTGTAAGAGCTGCAACACTTTTCTTTGTTTTGCTGTGAAGTTTAACTAAGAAAAAAGCTTTTTTTTTTTTTTCCCATAAAGTGAATAAAAATAGGCACTGAAGTTGATCAGACAGAAAAAAGTGTCTCTAAACAGAAAATATCTGTGCAAAATACATGTATATCATGTCTAGAATAAACTTAAATTACTGTTTTAGATTCCTCTGTTTTAGGATCTTGATCTCTGGAGTGGAATCTAGCTTTTGTCTGTCAGGTACTTTTCTGAGATAGAAAAGTCATAGATTTTAAGATTTCCAGGCCAAAAAGAGAAGAGGAGTCTCACTTCCAGGCCAAAACGTTTCATCTCTAAGGCTAGTAGACAACTTCTTTTTATTCTCCAAGAGCAGCCTTGTGGAAGGAATCTAGGTCTGCCAATGCTTGTTAGATGTATTATTAATGTGCCACCTAGACCAGCAAAGGAAACATCAAATCTGAGATATCTACGAGTCTTCTCACAGGACCATGGCCATTGTAGAGTACTGAAAACATCAAACTTACTGTGCTTGGGTGCTTTCAGATCCAGTTGCATGCACACAGACCTTACAATAACAACTTCAGGTTACCTTGCCTGCTCATTACTCTTGACAAAGCCATTGCTTTTTTATTTCCAGCACAATGATAAAAAATTTATATTTATTACCAAAAAAAAAATGACAATGTCTTGCCTAAACAACAATGTGATTTATTTTTGTTGTTCACAGCATGAATTGCCAGACTGATACGTAATTAAAATGTGCAGCTTGCTGTAAAGCAGAGTGCTGTCAGTCTAGATGAAAAACTATCAGTTGTTACCATTACCAGACAATGAATTTTGTGTCAAATGAAAACCAAAGTAAATGCATTTAGAATTACAAAATGACATAGGGTAAGGTTTGTCGTTTGTCTGTTTTGTTTATTTGTTTTAATCAATGAACCTACCACCTAAATAAAAAATAAAAAATAAAAATAGTAGACAATCAGAATATAGAGGAAAGTGCAGATTATCTTTCTTCAGGGATACCAGTAAAATTACATTAAAATATGATATACCAGTGTCAAGCAAGTCAACATGCTGGTTGTCACTATACAGTAATGCTGGGATATTTAAGTGTAACAGTGAACTTTCATGCAGAAATGCACACTTAATGTCTACACACAAAGCTAATATTTGGCTGAGCCCTGTGCGTATCTGCACTGTTCATTTTGTGGAAATTTAGCAGCACTCAACAATTATCAGTCAGTTGAAATTTGTTGGGCAACTTACAGCGTATTGCTTTTGCTTAGGGTTTCCCTTTCTGTTTTATAGCGTACCTCCTTTGTAACTTCTCCATTGCTCAGGAAGTTATTTTTCTTGAATCGCATAACTGTATTTGACATAGAGAAATATATTTTCCATGAAGACAATTGAACAATTTTTAAAAAAACAGTATTAAGACAAAAAAATAAAAAAATAAAAAGCCCTCTCTGAATTCCTGAGCACTGAATAATGAAGCGCTACTTCATGATTGCCTACTTCATGACTTGCCGAGGCGACCGGCTCCGGGGCAGACGTGCGCTGCAGCGGAGCGCGGGATCGGGACAGGCAGGGCTATTTTTCGGGCATCGAGCCTACGTGAGGGAGCCGCCAGGCACCGGCAGCCCTCGTGAGGGAGGCTGACGAGGCGTAGGCGGGGCCAGCAGCGTCCGCGTCAGCTCCTCCCCCCGGCCGTTCAAAGGCAGCCCTTAGGGAGCGCGAGCGACCAGGAGCGCGGCGAACAGGGAGTGATGCGGCAGTTAGCGAGGCAGTTGGCGCAGGCAGGGCGGGCAGGAAGGGCGGAGCGCTCACACCCGCCCATAGGGACAACTCCCTAACGGCACTCTCCCGTCAGCTGGGCTGCAATGGTCTCCACCAGGCACGGTGCTTTCTCTAGG
Organism: Anser brachyrhynchus; assembly: GCF_964034855.1. NCBI lineage: Eukaryota > Metazoa > Chordata > Aves > Anseriformes > Anatidae > Anser > Anser brachyrhynchus. The sequence continues at coordinate 132,639,200 of NC_137695.1, forward strand.
AAGTCAGTACACACCCAGACCGACTGCCCGCCCAAACATGCGGCAGTTCAGGTCTCCGGATGCGGGGAGTGTCTGAGCCTCTTGCTGCCATCGGCGGGAGGCAGAGAGACTGCTTGCGTGAGGTGCGAGCAGGTGGACGACCTGGTCCGCATGGTGGCGGAGCTCAAGGAGGAGGTGCAGAGGTTGAGGGATATCAGGGAGTGCGAGCGGGAGATAGACTGGTGGAGCGACTCCCTGCAGGACCGGAGGGAGAGGGACCAGGGTGAGACGCCCCAAAGGGGGGTGGACCCCCTGCCCTGTTGCCATCGGGCAGAGGGAGGGGACCTGCGAGTTGAGGAGGAATGGAGGCAGGTCCCTGCTCGACCTCGCAGGAGATGCCCTCCCCTTCCGGCGCCGCCTTCCCAGGTGCCCTTGAACAATAGGTTTGAGGCCCTGGAGCTGGAGAGACCGGTGGGTGAGGATGAGGTAGGAAGCCTACCCGGGAGGATGCCTGAGGTGAGGAAGTTGACTCCACGCCTCAGGACTGCCTCCACCAAGAAAGAAAGAAGGGTGATTGTTGTGGGCGGCTCCCTCCTCAGGGGAACGGAGGGCCCTATTTGTCGGCCTGACCCCACACATAGGGAAGTCTGCTGCCTCCCTGGGGCCAGGGTCAGAGACGTTACCAGGAAGCTTCCAAACCTGGTTCGCCCCTCTGACTATTACCCGCTTTTGATAGTCCAGGCTGGCAGCGATGATGTTGAAAAGAGAAGCCTCAGGGCCATCAAACAGGACTATAGGGGGCTGGGACGATTGGTGGAGGGAGCAGGAGTGCAGGTGGTGTTTTCGTCCATCCCTACGGGGGAAGGGAGAGGCATGGAGAGGACATGGAAAGCTCATGTGGTTAATAGGTGGCTCAGAGGCTGGTGCCAGCATAGAAATTTTGGGTTTTTTCACCATGGGGAGCTTTACTCGGCACCCGGCCTGATGGCCCCAGATGGGTCTCTATCTCCAAGGGGAAAACGGATCCTAGGCCAGGAGCTGGCGGGGCTCATAGAGAGAGCTTTAAACTAGGTAAGAAGGGGGACGGGGCTCAAACAAGGCTTGTCGGAGCTGTGCCGGGGGAAACAATGGCTAGGCCGGGGAAGAAGGCGATGGCCCAGCTGAAGTGCATCTACACTAATGCACGCAGCATGGGTAACAAACAGGAGGAGCTGGAAGCCACTGTGCAGCAGGCAGGCTACGACTTGGTTGCCATCACGGAGACGTGGTGGGACCGCTCCCACGACTGGAGTGCTGCAATGCCTGGCTATCGGCTCTTCAGGAGGGACAGGCAGCACAGAAGGGGTGGTGGCGTGGCTCTCTACATTAGAGAATCTTTTGATGTTGTGGAACTCCAGGCTGGGAATGATAAGGTTGAATCCCTGTGGGTTAGGATCCGCGGGAAGGCCGGCAAGGCTAGCATCCTGGTCGGGGTCTGTTATAGACCGCCGAACCAGGATGAGGAGACGGATGAGGAGTTTTATAGGCAACTGACAGAAGTTGCAAAATCGTCGGCGCTTGTCCTCGCGGGGGACTTCAACTTCCCGGACATATCCTGGAAACACAACACGGCACAGAGAAAGCAGTCTAGGAGGTTTCTGGAGAGCGTGGGAGATAGCTTCCTGACGCAGCTGGTCAGTGAACCTACCAGGGGTGGTGCCCCGCTAGACCTTCTCTTCACAAACAGAGAAGGACTGGTGGGAGATGTGGTGGTCGGAAGCTGTCTGGGGCAGAGTGACCACGAAATGGTAGAGTTCTCTATTCTTGGCGAGGCCAGGAAGGGGACCAGTAAAACTGCTGTCTTGGACTTCCGGAGGGCTGACTTTGAGCTGCTCAGGACGCTGGTTGGCCGAGTCCCTTGGGAGGCGGTTCTGAAGGGCAGAGGAGTCCAGGAAGGCTGGGCGCTCCTCAAGAAGGAAATCGTGATGGCACAGGAGCGGTCCGTCCCCACGTGCCCAAAGATGAGCCGGCGTGGAAGAAGACCGGCCTGGCTCAACAGAGAGTTGCGGCTGGAGCTTAGCAGAAAAAAGAGGGTTTATAATCTTTGGAAAAAAGGGCGGGCCACTGAGGAGGACTACAAGGATGTAGCGAGGCTGTGCAGGGAGAAAATTAGAAAGGCCAAAGCTCATCTGGAGCTCAATCTGGCTACTGCCGTTAAAGACAACAAAAAATCCTTTTACAAATACATCAACGCGAAACGGAGGACTAGGGAGAATCTCCATCCTTTACTGGATGCGAGGGGAAACCTAGTTACTAAGGATGAGGAAAAGGCTGAGGTGCTTAATGCCGCCTTTGCCTCAGTCTTTAGCGGCAATACCGGTTGTTCTCCGGACACCCAGTGCCCTGAGCTGGTGGAAGGGGATGGGGAGCTGGATGTGGCCTTCGCTATCCATGAGGAAATGGTTGGCGACCTGCTACGGAGCTTGGATGTGCGCAAGTCGATGGGGCCGGATGGGATCCACCCAAGGGTACTGAGAGAACTGGCGGAGGAGCTGGCTGAGCCGCTTTCCATCATTTATCGGCAGTCCTGGCTATCGGGGGAGGTCCCGGTTGACTGGCGGCTAGCCAATGTGACGCCTATCTATAAGAAAGGCCGGAGGGCAGACCCGGGGAACTATAGGCCTGTCAGTTTGACCTCAGTGCCGGGGAAGCTCATGGAGCAGATTATCTTGAGGGTCATCACGCGGCACTTGCAGGGCAAGCAGGCGATCAGGCCCAGTCAGCATGGGTTTATGAAAGGCAGGTCCTGCTTGACGAACCTGATCTCCTTCTATGACCAAGTGACGCGCTTGGTGGATGAGGGAAAGGCTGTGGACGTGGTCTACCTTGACCTCAGTAAGGCTTTTGACACCGTTCCCCACAACATTCTCCTCAAGAAACTGGCTGCTCGGGGCTTGGACTGGCGTACGCTTCGCTGGGTTAGAAACTGGCTGGATGGCCGGGCCCAGAGAGTTGTGGTGAATGGAGTCAAATCTGGTTGGAGGCCGGTCACTAGTGGAGTCCCCCAGGGCTCGGTACTGGGGCCGGTCCTCTTTAATATCTTTATTGATGATCTGGATGAGGGCGTCCAGTGCACCTTCAGTAAGTTTGCAGATGACACCAAGCTAAGTGCGTGTGTCGATCTGCTCGAGGGCAGGAAGGCTCTGCAGGAGGATCTGGATAGGCTGGAGCGATGGGCTGAGGTCAACTGCATGAAGTTCAACAAGGCCAAGTGCCGGGTCCTGCACCTGGGCTGCAACAACCCCAAGCAGAGCTACAGGCTGGGAGATGAGTGGCTGGAAAGCTGCCTGGCAGAGAAGGACCTGGGAGTATTGGTGGATAGTCGGCTGAATATGAGCCAGCAGTGTGCTCAGGTGGCCAAGAAGGCCAACGGCATCCTGGCCTGTATAAGAAGCAGTGTGGCCAGCAGGTCGAGGGAAGTGATTGTGCCCCTGTACTCGGCTCTGGTGAGGCCGCACCTCGAGTACTGTGTTCAGTTTTGGGCCCCTCGCTACAGGAAGGACATGGATGTGCTCGAGCGAGTCCAGAGAAGGGCGACCAAGCTGGTGAGGGGTCTGGAGAACAAGTCTTACGAGGAGCGGCTGAGGGAGCTGGGCTTGTTCAGCCTGGAGAAGAGGAGGCTCAGGGGCGACCTCATCGCTCTCTACAGTTACCTGAAAGGAGGCTGTAGAGAGGTGGGGGTTGGTCTATTCTCCTACGTGCCTAGTGACAGGACGAGGGGGAATGGGCTAAAGTTGCGACAGGGGAGTTTTAGGTTGGATGTTAGGAAGTATTTCTTTACCGAAAGGGTTATTAAGCATTGGAACGGGCTGCCCAGGGAGGTGGTGGAGTCACCATCCCTGGAGGTCTTTAAAAGACGTTTAGATGTAGAGCTTAGGGATATGGTTTAGTGGAGTACTTAGTGTTAGGTCGGAGGTTGGACTCGATGATCTTGAGGTCTCTTCCAACCTAGAGAAATCTGTGAATCTGTGAATCTGTGAATGATATTGCTTTTAAATCTAGAGAACTGGAATTATGATCATAGCATCATATAGGTTGGAAAAGACCTTCAAGATCATCAAGTACAACCATCAGCTTCCCCTCAGCCTCCTCTTCTCCAGACTAAACAACCCCCATTCCCTCAGTCACTCCTCATAACACTTGTTTTCGAGTCCCTTCACCAGCTTCATTGTTCTTCTCTGCACACACTTGATCAGCTCTTGTAGTGAGCAGCCCCAAACTGAACACAGTAATCGAGGTGCAGTCTGACCAGTGCCACGTACAAGGAGACAATCAGTTTTTTAGTCCTGCTGGCCGTACTAATGCAGGCCAGGGTTCCATTGGCCTTCTTGGCCACCTGAACACACTGCTGGCTCACATTCAGCTGGCTGTCGATCAACACTGCCAGGTCCTTTTCTGCCAGGCAACATTCCAGCCACCCTTCCACAAGCCTACATCAATGCACTGGGTTGTTATGACCCAAGTAGAGCACCTGGCATTTAGCCTTGTTGAATGCCGTAAATTGGACTCAGACCATTTAGCTAGCCTATCCAGATCCCTCTACAAAGCCTTTCTACATGCAAACAAAACACCAGTCCAGACTAACTTGGTGTTGCATGCAAACTTGCTGAGTGTGAACTCAATACCCTCATCCAGATCACTGATAAAAATGTCAAACAAAACTTGCCCCAATATTGAGCCCTGGGAAACAGCACTGGTGACTGGCTGCCAACTCAGTTGAACTCTATTCACTATGACTCTCTGAGCCCAGCCATGATGGCATGATACACTTCACTTCCAAAAGCATATTAGAAAATGAAAAGCATTGGCATTCACCCTGCTAATCATTGTTAATTTTCTCAAGGCAAAAAAGGTAGTTCTATGAAAAGATTCTGAAGTAAGGTAATTGACTCTAAAGACAGAACCACTCGAGTACGATGAAAGTGAAAGCCTGAGATTAAAGCCAAATGGAGGAGCAAAATACCAGAATGATTAAGTATCAAAAATCTTGCATTCTACTAGAATATGGAGCAGTTTACATAAATTAAATGAGCAAGGAAGACAAATATATGAGAGTTATAAATATGTCTGTGACTACAAAGACAAGTAAGAATTTGAGCTGGAGATGGAAACCTCCCAAGAAAAGCAAAGACCTGTAGTAACATTGTGTCCCCACAAACTTTATTGATAAGGAATTTTATGGTAATTATGAAATGCCTTGTACTTATAGCCACACTGTGCTATAAGTAATTTTTATAAGTTTACAAAAGCTAAAAACAGCATCAATGATAACGAATGTTTGTCTCTCACATTAGATAAATGCAACCTATAACTTGTGATAAAGCTCAGCTATTTTATTTAATAAGCTCTATAATTCTTCAAGTAATTAACCGTTAAGAAGCTGCAAATGTCTTGAGTCTTTATAGGCTGTATTTTACTCAAGTAAATACATGAGTCTAAACCGTACCTTTCAGTTGACACCAGGAAAACTGTTAGATCCTTTAATATGTCATTGCACTTCAGTCCTGTGGAAATCATTTGGGTTACTCTTCATTATTTGTTTTCTCCCAGGATTAACAGAAAGATGGCTGGTGAATTTAGAGATTAATCCATTAGATTGTACATGCTTCCATTTCAAAGTTTGTTAATTTTCTTTCTCCTTTGTCAGTTTTAATTTGTCACTAAAACCAAAATGAAATAATTGCACCAGTGTCTAAGTTCTATTGCACAGTCAAGGTTTTACTCTTGGTATAAAATTGGTTTTTGGATTCAGCTGACACCAGTTAAACGATTACACAGTAACACATGTTGAAATAAGGCTCCCAACACGTCAAATTAAATCAAAATCAAAATTAGTTCAACCACAGTTTAGTGTTTATGCATGCTGGTAACATCTCTTGTAAAATATCTATAAGACTGCCATTTGCAAAATTCTACAATGAAATGTAATCACTGCCTTTGGAAACCGATGGCAAGGAATTATAAGCACTGCAATTATTTAAACTCAAACTTTGAAATACCTTTTTCTTCTAGTAAGTCACTACCTCCTTTAAAAAGGGACTTTCCAAATCACCTGTCTTTCACATTAACATTCTATGCCATGATTAGGCAACAAAACTATCAAAGTCATTCTAACCTTTCACAACTCTCTTTGGCTAGATTCCCACATTAGTCATAAAAACAGTACAAAGCCTACTTTCATTCAGCCTTTTACAGCTATTGAAACAAATTAGGACATTTAATTCACACACTGACATCCTTAGAGAAGAGGCTGCAGGCAGAGGCATTCTCAAGGCTTGTAAAAAGGGTCATCAGATTGAACTCCAAGGCTGGTCCATACAGATAATGAAAATAACATATTCCTTTCTGAAAATAGCTATGAAAACAAAAGGTTAACATATGAGTATCTGAAAATAAATGACAGAACTCTAATACTGAATTGTTTTGCTGCAAGTTTTACTGCTGCAGACAGAGACAGGTTTTCAAACACATTTGAAATTAGAGACAATGAGATGAAACCCTAATTAGACCTTTTGAGATATCTAGCCTTGACAGAAAACAGTGGGAATTCATTTTTAACTTGTTTCAGACACTTTAATATGTTACCTGGAGCTCTTAGTTATGTAATGGTCACACTGGAATTAACATGTTTACCTTCATGAGTATGAGTTACTCATAAAATTAAGAGCAGTTGAAATTTGCTTTCTAACATGATTTTAAGATTGACCAATTAAATAACCATTAAGTTTGTGATAAAAGTAATGAAACCAAAGAAATCAATGAAACCAAAGCTAAGTCTGTAAGTGAAAATTGAATGTTTGCTCTAAACCAGGCAACTGATATTTTCATGATTAAAAATATTTGCCTTACATATTGTCCAAATCAAGTTAAACGTATCACTCCTCTTGACAGGCTCTCTGGGTCCTCTTCAATTCATGCATCTGTGTATGCTGCGTGATAATGTTGTTCAGTGAGAAAATTCTGTCACAGAGCATCACATTTCAGCATATGATACACTCCATAGGGGCTAAACTGTTCTTTAGCTCTTTGTCAGTTGATGTTTAACCACTGACTTCACCAGGAGCCAAGAGAATTAAGGAAAAATAGGTGTTTTCTTTAACGTCACCCTCAGATTTTCTCACTGCTTTGGGATAATAGAGCATTTTCTACCTGAATGCAGCAGAAAGAATTATTAATCCCTATCTGTGAGGCTATCTCACTTTATCTAATGTAACAAACCCATTTCAAAAAGTAGGGATACCACGGAACAAAGACCTGAAAGTTATTCTTTGGTGGGCAGCTGAACTCCACCATAGCTGCTCTCTCACTCCCCCTTCTCAGAAGAAGAGGGGGAGAAGAAAGTATGCTGGAAAGAAAAAACAAACAAACAAACAAACAAAAAACATCATGGGTTGAGATAAAGATAATTTAATTAAAGGGAAAAGGAAGAGGGGAAAATAAATAAATAAATAAATAAATAAATAGATAAATAAATAAATTAGAAAACAGAGAAAGAAAAAAAATCCTTCTCTACTTCCTGTCAATGAGCAACGTTTGGCCATGTCCCGAGAAGCAGGGGGTGCATACATGTAGTGGTTGTTTGGGAGGACAGACATCTTCATAAGGAGAACCTCTCCTCTCATTCCCCTTTCCCACATTTTATTGCTGAGTGTGACACCATATGGTATGGAATATCCCTTTGGTCAGTTTAGGTCAGCTGCCCTGGTGATGTCCCCCCATCCCCCCCCAACTCCTGCCCACCTCCAGCCTACTGGCTGGCGGTTGGAGGGAGTCCTGATGCTGTGCCAGTATTGTACAGCAATAGTCAAAATATTAATGTGATACCAATGCTTTTCAAGCTACAAGTGCAGAGCACAGCACTGTGTGGGCTGCTGCTGGGAAAGTTAACTCCATCCTAGCCAGATTTAGTACATTGGTTCAAAATTATCCAGACAGCCCACACAACACAGAAGATAAGTAAACTATTAAAGTGTCAGATGAGCAGCTTCTAAAGCAAGCTTTTGTCATTCTGAAGGAAAAGAAAAAAAAATTAAAAAAATTAAAAAACTAAGAACATTAACTATGTGGTGGTTTCAGCATTTTCATACAAAGATTTAGAAAAGCTCCTTTCAAGTCATCTGAACTCTGATCCGTTTCTATCACACACCCAAAGACCTCTAGGTGTATCCAAGATACAAGAGAAATTAAACTAAGGATCAGATTAAATTCACAGTTTGGTATGGTCAATCATTTTTGCCATTAGAAACTTCAGATACAATAGAAGTAAAACAGTAAAAGGAAAATATATTCATCATGTTAAGTAAGGCAAAATACACAGCCTCCTCCTCCAGCTTGCAGGCCCAGGACTATTCCTGTCTGACCACTGGGGCCCAACCAGTGCCCTGGGACCTGGAATCTCTGCCCAGGCTGGGGAACATGGCTGCTGCTTCCCCTTTTGCAGGCGCAGCCAGTAGCAAAGCTGAGCACATATCCCAGAGACACGCAAACACATGGACAGAGCATTGACATGAGTGATCACACAGGCTGTCCCAGCCACAGGGTGCCTTCCACAGCACTTACACGCAGGACTCACATAAAACACAGACAACTGAGTCACATTCCTCCTCTCTGGTTGATAGAGATAGAAGTTCACTAGTGAAGGCACACACAGCGCTCTCTGGGTTCACAAGCTTACACACATTTGCAGATCCCTCAAAAACAGGCACAGTTCCCCTGTCTGTCCAGCACACCTGCCTGGATACCAGGCATTCATACCCACTTCATGTGTCACCATGAGCAGCTATCACATACTCATCCCTCACACACACCATGTTCGTAAGTCCCCCTGGGCATACCAGCACGGACCCCTGGCCTGCCTGATACCCCAGCCCAGACACCAAGCCCCTCCTAATCACCGGCTGGTCTTGCTTAATGTTTGCTAGCAAACACACATGTACACTCCACACACACCAAGTTTGGGATAGATACAGACACTTGGACCCCCCAGTAGCTGGCACCAGGCACATGGGCTGTGACTCCTGCTGCTGGTATGGAGCCTTACACTTGCCTCACTCACACCAGTCACTCTCCTGCCAAGTGGCTGGTCTGTGAACACACACCACTCCCACCTCGGTGGCAAAGAGTAGAAGACCCCCACTCACTCCAGGAGATGATGCTAGGACCCCGCTTGCTCCAGTAGCTGACACCACAGAATCACAGAATCGTCTAGGTTGGAAGAGACCTCCAAGATCACCTAGTCCAACCTCTGACCTAACACTAACAAGTCCTCCACTAAACCATATCACTAAGCTCAACATCTAAATGTCTTTTAAAGACCTCCAGGGATGGTGACTCAACCACTTCCCTGGGCAGCCCATTCCAATGCCTAACAACCCTTTCCGTAAAGAAGTTCTTCCTAATATCCAACCTAAACCTCCCCGGCGCAACTTTCGCCCATTCCCCCTCGTCCTGTCACCAGGCACGTGGGAGAATAGACCAACCCCCACCTCGATATAGCCTCCTTTAAGGTACCTGTAGAGTGTGATAAGGTCGCCCCTGAGCCTCCTCTTCTCCAGGCTGAACAATCCCAGCTCCCTCAGCTGCTCCTCATAAGACTTGTTCTCCAGACCCCTCACCAGCTTCGTTGCCCTTCTCTCAACACGCTCGAGCACCTCGATGTCCACAGGCAGAGGGTCCCTACATTCCTGATCTGACTCCATTTCCTGGCTCCCAGTTCACTCATACCAGTCCCCCAGTAGCTGGCACTCTGGGTACAAAGTCAGAGAGCTGTGTCTGATTGTGGAATAAACATTCCCGTATTCTCACATGCCCTCATCAATTAGTGCGACTGACCAAACTTGCTCCCATCACTGCCTCCCTATCTTATTATTCCTTGTTGCCTTGGAAAAGGTCCTTGACCGTGACCTTGATCCTTAGAGGAGCAGAAACTCTCCTACATACCCTTACACATAGAATGGCTTGGGTTGGAAGGGACCTTAAAGATGATCTAGTTCCAACCCCACCTGCCATAGCCAAGGACACCACCTACAAGATGCAGTTGGTCAGGGCCTCATCTAACCTGGTCTTGAACACCTCCAGGGATGGGGCATCCATAACCTCTCTGGGCAACCTGTGCCTTTGCCTCACCACCCTCTGAGTGAAGACAAATATCTCACAGATTTCTTTCAGGAAGAATTCCACATGCACATACTTAATATAATTAAGCATTATATATTATATAAATAATATCATAATTAATATGCCATTCTTTAATGAGAACAATTTTTTTTTTGATTATTTTATCCTCTTTAGTATGTATTGTCTTCCATTGGCTGGTAGGAGAGGAATTTTTTCCACCTATTTTACTATATTCGTTGTAGATAAATCAATATGTTACCTTTCCCAGATATGGATGATAATTGCAGATAGGTTAAATGACTACAATGAACCTCAATAAAAATCAAAATGACAATGGACCCTTAAAAAAAATGGTGATCATAGGTTCCTATCTGTGTACATTTTAAGACTCATCAAATTCACTTTTCTGATCAACAGACATTACATTAATCACATTGTATGATTTTGTGGTTTGAGAGAAGATTTATCTTTCTCCTTCACATACATACTGTCTCTCCAGTACATCCAGACAGTGTACAGTGTCCTGAACTTGGCTAGCTACATCTCTAAGTCACAAGGCAAAGTGCAAAATTTAGATACATAACAAATAAAAATGCACAATTAAGGGCTATTATTCTGAAATAATATCTGCTCTTCAACATACTGTACTTATTTTGCTAGTGATGTGATAGACCAACAAAATTCCTCTCTACAATACCATCCTTTATAAAAAATACTAATTTAGAAGTGAATAGGAACAGTACCAAAGTATTCCCTCCCCCCCCCCAAAAAAAAAAATCAAAAAAAAAAAAATCACAGGGGAAAGAAAAGATACCACGAGTGTTTATGTCACAGTTCCACATACAGCAGTATTTCATTTCCAGGAATCAAACCCAAAAGTTGTAGAACTTCCATGATTCATGTTTGGAAGCAATGAGTATTTCCTATACCAGGGTTACCACAGCGTGTTGTGGTTTTTCTTCTTGAACCTCCATCTGTCTTTGAAACTTTGTCTAAGCAGGTTAAAACTGATACGGCTTGTGTATGGCAGGTCATACCAGCATGCACCAGCTGAGAATTTGACTGTTGCAGGAGATTCTCAGCAGCTGGAGTAGGTAATTTAAATCTGCTTTATCCAACTCCAGCAGTGCAAGAAGGACTTAAAAGGATCTTTTGAGAGGATATTATGTTTTAATCATTCTGATGAGCTCAATGTACTCATATAGGGCTTCTTGACATTGTTTGAGTTACTGAGCTTTAGAAAAATCGCACAACTCTTTTCTATTGTGTGTAGTTTACTAGTCATAATTTAAAACTGGTAAATCAATCAACTTTATTTCTAGTATAAAAGTAATAAGCCAATTTCAAAGTGGTGAGAAAGAAAATACGCCAAATGCAAGTGTATGCATTCAAGGATGAAAAATCTAATTTCACATTCACTGAATTGAAATATCTTTAAATAGCAGAAGTTTAAGTGGGACAGGTGAGTCAGACTTTGACACAGAGTATCTGGTCTTTATAGAATCATACAAGTTGCCTAGGACAAGGCAACTTCAAACATCCACTTTTCAGACCTAATTAAAAGCCCCTCCACAAACAGCCATTGTGAAAAGAAAATGGCTTCATTTGTATAGGAAAAGGGTCTTTTTTTTCTAGCTTCTCTTGAAGTATGTAAGTAGATGCAGATATTCATTAGAACCAAGGACCTCCACAACCTTCCATTAAAAACAAAATAAATAAATAAAAGAATACTTTAATATGCTGAACACAATATTGTAACACTGAGATTTTTCTAGCTAGACTGGATTAATAATGCAGGTCTTTAGCTTTCCTCCACTATGTTTTACTTCTCTGGACAGAAGCCCAGATTTTCTGAGGTTAATCAGTGAGATATGTGCCAGTGTAGCCTTAGACTATGTGTCTCGGATCTACAGACTCCTTTCTCTGCCTCATAGGAGGCCTGTCTCTTTTCTTTTGTGAGTACTGATGCTCAGGATGGAGATCTATGCAGTTCAGTGTGAAATGACTTTTAGTTTTTATTTACAGCAGTATTAGATTTCTTATTTACTTATGTCTGAACATGCCACCAGGAAAAAAAAAATTCAGCAGTAGCAAATTGAAGTTATTGTTTGGTAATTGACCACAAACAATGCTGCCCAATACTATGAATGTAAATTCAATTATATTGCGTAGTAACACTGGGTAGGCCTCTGACCGGGTGCCTGTTAAGAAGGAATACAACCCTATGAGACTGCAAAGTCAGCACTCTAAGATGTAGCAGCACACACTGCCTGACACCTGTACAGAGTCAGAGCACAGATGCCAGTCCTCTTCCCTTGAAGAACCTTCATTTATATTCCTTAGGAGGCACTGGGTACACATGTGAGAACCAATCATTAGTATGAGGGACATTGTGACAGTCTTCTCATTTTCATCATCCTTCCACAATAATCATCAACAACATTTTAAATTAAGTTCCTGATCCACATGTTTTATCCTAATTTGCATATATGGTGTATTGGGCATATTAAAGGTTGTTATTTATTACAGAATTTTCTTTTGATCTTCTGTGGTGACTTGGTGAATATGCAACTGAATCCTATGCTGGTCAGACTTACAATTTATTCTGTTATCGGTCCTTATACTAATCTCCTTTAATTACATATATGACTGATATGTAGATATGGTAGATAATGATATATTTATCTGCATATATAATTGTGTAATTATATATAATAGTCTATTATAGGTATAACTGAGTGAACTCAGTCTGGAAAAACAAACTGAAGAATATCTTCTTGTTACTAGTATCAAAATATGTAAGAAGTGTCCAGCTTCTCATATTCTGAGCAAATAGACCCTTTCTAGAAGTGTCTTTTAAAATAAGTCTGCAAGTACAGACGGGAATATAACAGGTTCAGGAGAAGTGTTCCATTTTTATTGTGGTTTGGTTTGGTTGCTATCCAAATAAATGCTCTTGGAGTTCAGCCCAAATGAATTATTAAACTCTGACAACATTAGCTTCAACCAGGGTTTCTGGCTCTTCTTACAGCACTGGGAAGCTGATTTTCAACCGGAGATGCCATTCCTTGGGTTTTCAGTCTCCAGTTCAGTGTTCCAGTGTGATAGGGGCTGGTGTGCTCAGCTGAGCCTCTTGTTCAGCATAACATAGGAAAACCCTGGGGAGTCTGCTTGGGGGCCTCAGGCTCAGGGACCACAGAGATGGAGTCTGCCTCAGAGCTAGGGGCTTGATTCCACTCCAGACCTCAAGTTTGAAGAAATCTGGCAGGACCCTTCTGAAGCCTGAGAGAATGCATATAAAATATTTTGCAGTCAATAAACTGTAATTTTCTTACCAAAAGAAATAATATATATATATATTTCATTCAAAATACATCATATTACTCCTACTTATCAAAATAAAACAAAATTAAAGCATATTAAAACATTCTGCAACTTTCCTCATTCAGAATTAGTGACCTTTCTTCACTGTAGCTTAAAGAGGATTAAGATAAAGTGACCCAAGTCCACTCTATATCTGAATTAGAGCCTCCATACAAAGCTTTAATGCTCTTTAGCTAGTGTGAGATGGTTAATTTCTTTTAAGTTCTCATGAATGTCCTGTGCCTTTTTGAAGTTAATAGGCTTGTTCCCCCATTACAAGTCCCTTAATAAACTGTCATGATTTACCAAGGTACTTAAATATATGGTTAATTTAAAGCACATAAGTGAGTCCATTCATTCCTTTGACACTTCATCACCCCTTAAGTTAAACGTATGCTTTCTGAACTGTAGCCTGAAAGTGAGCCTGTTCACAAATAAAGATTTTAGGATATCTTTGTTCCCAATACTGCAAGGTATTCGGTGCAAGGTATCTGCACTCCTAATCATCACGAGAGTGATAGTGGATGCTCAATATTTCTTTAAAGTTCTCAGAACCCTGGAGGAACAAATCCACCCTCTATCAGTCAGCAAAATCAAGGCTTGATTTACATGTGTCTGCTTGCCTTCACAGTTTGAGGCAATTTAATGTTCAGAAATCGTTGACCTGAATTCATGTGCCTAAAGTGAATGTGAGCTCAAATATTAGCAGTCATCTAATCACCCAAAGAATATTTGCACCTGTTATGAATTATGCATGCAGAAATTTAAGCTCAGTTTTTTGTATATGCAAAGTTAAATACACAAAAAGACCATTTCTTAGAATCTAGGACAAGATGTTAAACTCACTATATTTTATACAACAAGTACTGACTTGTCAGAATATTGAATATTTTATGTCTGGGTAAGAGCATATGCTTAAAAGTGGTAAAATATGGATTAATACAAGGTTCCTCACATGAGAACAGAATAATGTTTCTTGCCTGAATTCTGAACATTTTGAAGTTATTGGGTAAACTTATTCAAAGAAGACAATAGAGTCTTTGTTATTACAAAGGATAAATTCTTGTGTTTCTATATGCAAATTACTATGTTTAAAAATAAGATCTTTAAAATGTCAGCCCAATCTCAGCATAAGAAAAAGAGTCAGAAATCTTTAAGAAAGTAAAATGATGAAAAGCTGCATAAAAAGTCACAGAAGTAACAAAAATTTACATAAGAAAGAACATTTACTAACACAAGATGTGGTCTTCTGTCTTGCTTCCATTGGTTTGCCTGCTATCACAAATGGCCAGCTGGAACAATATGAAACTAGTAAACTTTTTTTTTCCATCTTTTTTTTTTTTTTTTTGCTAAAGATGTCTGCTAAGGAGGTAAGTCAGAGTAAGACTTATTACTAGAAAAGGCAGGGAAAAAGAATTAATTAGGACTTCAGAAAAGCACTCATGTTTTGACAATTGACAGAGATTAAGAGAGAAAGAATTCAGTAAGTAGGAGAGTTCCCAGGAATTCTACACAGACCCTAAGAAAGTTATGCTAAGGATAAGATAAAAAAAAAAAAAAAAAAAAAAAAAAAAAAAACCTTTGCAAACAGGGATTCCACAACATTTCTTGAGCTTCATAGTTTAATCCCTGATGTCTTGCCTTTGCATCCTGTTTGACTCCTTCCTACAAGCTTACAGCAAGAATACTATAAATGATGTGATGTAATTTTAGTAGTGAGAATGAATCTGTCCATTCATTTTCTGTTAACAACTAGGAAGTAAAGAAGTGAAGAACAGTCTCAAGATTTAACAACTCACTTCTTTATATACAGTCTGAAAGTACAGTTTTGACTTCAGACATGTGAAAAGCATAGCTGAGCAAACACGACCCAGATTCACACTGTTCTGTGCTATGAATTTTCTTTTCCTTGATGCACAGTGAGCAATCTAAGCTATGCTAAAAGAACTACTTACAGGGACTCAAAATCCACAGTTAAAAATATTTCAATATTTTTGTCTTACAGATGACCATCAGAAAAAGCAGCCATTATTTTAAATTTTAAACCAACATAGACTTTATAGCAAAAATATGAAAAAAAATGTATTTTCTTGATATTCTCAGAAATTGTTTTCCATTTACTGTAAGAAATAGCTAAGTACTTCAAGTTTAAACAGGAGAGGAAGAATTTAGCCTGTTCTATTTTAGGTTCAGAGAAATCTTTAGGGAAAGCAAAACACCCTAGTAATCACCACAGATGAAACAGAAGTACTTCAAAGAAGTAATTTTGCAATTTTCAGTCTATTTTTCATTTAAGAATATGTCCTGAAAGTCCTTGAATTTTGACATTCTTGTATCAGCTAGCTGCCTGCAGCATTCCCCTCGGGCTGCTTTTCAGATGCTCTCAGGTTGGGATCTGTAGTAACACTACTTTATATCACAAGCACAAACAGCTTTTCTTGAATATTTATGTCATTGCTATCATGGAAACTGTATGCACAGCACAATAGCTTTTCAAATTTTGAGGGAATATTCAATTGTTATGTTATCTCCCTTTTAACAGTCCTTCAAAAATCAGTACAAACATTTTCAGCCTTTGCTTAATGTCATATATACTGATTTCTTACTTTTCACTGTATATATTCAAATTACAGCTGAATTAAAAATAACTGACCAAGATGGAAGTTTTAAAATCATCTAAAAGATATAGGCCAAAAAATCAAAGGCAAGTGACTGTATTACTGAATATATTATTATGACTACAGGCAGATTTACCAGGATGGACTCCATAGGAAATTCACCCCCTGAATCATGTGGCTGGGACATCATGTTTCTTCACAATACAACAGTTACATGATTATGCAGCCTTTTCCTTCACATTCATTTGATCTAGACATACGCTCACTCTTGAGCATATGTCATCACTATGGCTTATATGTGTATAGCATAGAGTACGGTATTTGATAAAGACACCCTTTTTTGTTTCTATGTCAATCAAGAGCTTAATTGAGAGGCCCAAACAGAGGCATCTACTGCCATTTGAGATACTAGGACAGTAGCTCCTATCAATGTTGTTGACGTTTAATGACTGCTCTTAAAGAGCATGGGCATGAGCCTTAAAAAGTTTGAGGCTCTCACCTCTACATGGAAATGAATGTCACAGAACAGCTTAAATGCCACGTGCTGCCTATGTTTGGGCAACTGAATGAAGCTCTTAATGCCTAATCTCCCATTATAATCAATGAATATCTACTCAATATAGTAAAAAGAGTATGGAACACAATTCATTTTGTTCTACAGTAGAAGCATATTTTTTGATCAGCTAAATAGCTCTATAGAATGTATCTACACAATGCATTGACTGCACCAAATATAATTGGAGCTTAGATATTTAGCTCACATGAAGATACTGACACTGCACTAGATAATTTAAATGTTTTATTTCATAAGATGAAGTACCACCCTCAGTTTCTATAAACAAGGACTTACAGTCTTGCTGTGAGCTGGAGTTCTAGGTTCTCCCATACAAAGTATGCAGGTATCTACAATGGGATTCATGCTTGTTAAAGAGGATATTCTACAAATTCATTCATAGTCGATGCCAAGATTTTACCAATGCACTTAATTTTAGCATACGTTTCTAGTTCTGTTTTCCTGCTTATTTGAAACTGCCGCAGTCTTGGACACATTTCAGGGCTAACCTTGGTTTATTAAATATTAACATACACAAAGCTTTGAGAAATTGGTTTCTCTGCTACAGAATTATAGTTCTCATTACTGGGCAGCAGATTAAGAAGCCTATGTTTTTACAAAACACACTCTATCAAGTCAGCTAGATCACTGTCTTGGTAAGGTAAGAAGTATAAAATAGAACCTTAAAATGCATATGCTATTAATCTCTCATTAATCTCTCATAATTATCTTATGTGGGGTGAATTTTACCCTGCAACTAGCTGTTCTAATTGAAGTAGTCTAAGTGAATGGATAACTTAATTTTTAGTTATCTGAAGCTGGGTTAGCTGGTTTAGCCCCAGCTGGCAGCCAAACACCCACCCAGTTGCTTGCTCATTCCCCACCAAGTGGGACAGGGGAGAAAATAAGCAGAACAAGAGCTAGAAAACTCATGGGTTGAAATAAGGACAGGAAAATAATGTAGAAATTACTATTGTGGGTAAAAGAGCCACAATATGGGGAATTTAACTTAATTTAAAACACTTAATTGCTGATTTGGGTATCTGGAAACAGATGACAAATACTTAAACACTTAGAGAAAGCACATTTCCTGATGCTTTCGCAGGCTTGCTTCATTCCAAACCTCTTTTCCCATCTTGTTATTGCTGCAGGTTATCCTCAGTCCCTTTGGTGATGTCACAGATGGTGCAGGTTGGGCTCAGGGTGTAGTGGTTTCTCCTGATGTTCCTTGTTTATTGCTCTGCTGCTGTTTCTTCCTTCCTGTTTCCTCTACTACTGCATGGGTTCTCTATTGTCCACAGGCCCTCTAGGGATATTACCAGCTCCATCATGGAGCACCTCATATGCTCTCACCTTATTCCTTTACTCTTTACTCAGCATTTTCTGCCCTATCTTAAACATTTAAACATTTATACTGCCAGGCTCAGCTGTGTCCAGTGGGGCCATTGGAATCTGCTAAGCACAGCCATAGCCTCTCGTCACAGAGGCCACCCCTGTAGTCTCCCTGCTGCCATACCTAACCATTTATTCATTGAGAATTATCCTATTTAATTGAAATAAATCACCCCTTGGAGGGTAAAAGGGACAATGGCATTTTGTTCCCTGATGACTTTGATACTCTGATCCAGCCTGCGCTGTAAGGCTGCTGCTTCTCTGTTTCTTGAGAAAATAGATGATCCAAACAGTGGCAGGAAAAGCTGGCAAATCTCAGGATTAAGAATGGTGTAAACTACTAGCATAATATCGAGAACTTTTTCTTGCAATTTTTTTTTTCCGAGTGTTCAGCTTCTATGCTGTCCTTGTTTATATGTCTGGATTCAAATTTAAAATGAATACATTGTTTAACAGAATTCTCCTGAAGTGGCTGCAGAGCTTTCACTGAAAAGCTATGAGGAAGAGCACCTGCTGTGTCACCTTGTCTATTTTGGTGGTAATCACTACAAAGGACATCAGCAAACTAGTCAAGCATGATCCTCATCCTTTCCTGGACCAAACTGACAACCCTTAATTAGACTTTTTCTCATGCATCTCTTCCTCTGTGATCTCAAATTTAAAAACTCTCTGAGTTGATGCTAAACTACGTACATCATAATTTCTTTGTCTTTCTCAGTATGTCTATGTCTACTAACCATTTTAACAACAGGAAAATATTAATCTGGAACTGTTGTGCTGAAACATATTATATTCTAGGTACAGTCCACAGTCAAACATTTCCCTTTGTGTTGCTTTACCTTGAGTCCTGGGAGTTTGGTCTTCCTCTGGAGGTAATCATATGGAGCTGCAGAGCTGTAATGATCAGAAAAAAAGAATTTCACAATTAGAAACAACCCCAAGAGATGTTAATCACCTCTGTAAATTTGAGGTAAATACAGAAAGCAAAGTTACAGGATAATATCTTTCCCAATCCTTGATGCATTCATTACAGACAGGGATGTTCCCCACGCACTCCTGCATAGCAGTTACTGTTTCCTAATTAATATAGCAGAACAGAACTGTGGATGTTTGCTTCTGTTTTCCTGACAGCTTGGCAAAAATACATGAGAGGCAACTGGCTATCATCAACCACCTATAAAATTTCTTCTGTTAGAAATTATATATAAGGCATAAATGAGATTCATCTACTACGTCTTCTGGCAATTTGCCCTGACACCTTCCTGAATTTTTTTTTTTTTTGTAATAGTAAATAAATCTGGAAGTTGTTTGAATGTATTGAGTATGTTTAAAAGTCATTAATATACCGATACTGTTTTAAATTTTGTGAGGTAAAAATTTAGAGTGAACTCCAATAGGCGGAAAGTTGGCAGAGATGAGGTTACTGGAAATGCAAATGCAAACATAATGTCAACAGTCTATGGTCTTAATTTAAAATTATTCTTTTAATAATTATTTTAATGAAATGTAATGAAATTGGAGAAAATGTCTTACCATGAGGGGAAAATATTGTATAATATCCCAAGCTATAAATTCGTGTAAATGCAAAATAATCCAGCATTCACTGTTTATTCATTTGATACTTTGCATTGTAAGATTTATTACATTGTTCACTTACCATGCACATGTAACTACAGCATAAATTCATGAGGCTATTTAGTCAACCATGAATATACTAAAGAGTATAGGTATATTCTATTCTCATGAACATATGTAACTGTGATTACTCAGCTTATCAAGCATGAATTGAAACAACAGTGTTACTAGGATTGTTTTAGGCTGTCATATTCTTCTGTTGTTACTTTGAGTCTGGTGGTTTCTGAGCCAAGAAGGCAAAAACCATGCTGAGCAGTGAAGCAAAATTTATATATTTTTTTGTCATTAAAACCAAACCATACTAAAAGATAATGATTTTTTATTTTATTTTTTATTTTCTTTACACAGGTGTTCACAGGCATCAAGCTACTTTTAATTTAGGTGTATTAGGATTTTGCAGAAGCACAATAGTTATATACAATTGTTAACAAAGCATAGAGAATTTATGTGTTCACTGATTCTCCACTAGAGCTTATACAAAGGGAAGGGATTGTCAATTTTTCTTTGATAATAACTGGACTTATTATACTATTATTTTCTCTGTAGAGAAACTGCTCCATTTATTCTGCAAACTCAAAAGTTGTGACTTGCATTATATTGTCTTCTCTTTAGGTTTAGTATTTCAGTAGAGCTGTAAATATTTTCTGAATTTGTGCAGTCAAATTATTTTCTGTTCAAAAAGTGGTACTTCAGTTCTCCCTCAGAACTGCTGAAATATTTATAAAATGAGAGCAAAGCATCCATTTAAAAAAAAAAAAAAACTGAACCTAGCTGCTCACTTGCTTTCAGAATGTAAACGTTAGCTATAACTACTGACATTTGTTGTTTAAGAAACCTAAGTCAGAGCAAGATAGGAATAAAAAATAAAATTAAAAAAAAAAAAACATATTTTTGTAGCAAGATTTGGTATTTCTTTTCTGTAGCTACAGACATGCAATTTGAGTAAATAAACAATAGCACAGAAATTACAGATGTATAATAGCTCCGTCTCATTGCCACTTCTGATCTTTATTGTATGTTTCCATGTCTAACAGCTTGGTGTGTTATTAGTACTTGTGGGTGCTCACAGGGCCCACCTTGGCAAAAAAAGGCCAGGATAACAGCAGCCAGCAAGACAGGAATTTGCTTGTAAGAGTGTGAATGAGTGGGATGCCCAAAATGTAGGCATTTGCCCCAAACTGGTTTCAGTCAAGAGGAAGGCAAACATCAAGTTAAATAAACAGCAACCAGGAAATTAATGAGACTTTTGGTTAACAAACAAACAAACAAACAAAACCAATCAATTAAATAGCAATAAAAGCAAAACACAAGGATCTGTAGTGGGCAGGAGAACAGGGGAGAAGGGTAGCACTGGTAGCACTGGTGTGACTCTGTGAGACTGGCCCCATGGCATTGGGAACTGTGCCTGGGCCTCACCTTGCACACTACCATGCACTGCCTCCAGCTTGTCCACAGCCAGCATGGGGGCACCCTGGGACCTGCACTCTGGGGGTGTGGAGTAACCTCCTGGGGGATTCTCTCATCTCTGGGACAAGGTGGGGTGGCCAGGGCACCCACATCTCCCAGAACAGAGGTGTGTAGTCAGGGTGTCCAACATGCCCAGACAAGGGAGGCCTGTATCCCCCATAGCCTTAGGAGGCTTTACATGTGCACATAACACTGTGTTGGGAAGAAGAGGCAAGATTAAAATTTATTGGAACTATAGAAAGTATTTGGAAGATGTCGTTTTGCTTATTAACATTTGCATTTGTATTGTGGTTTATCTTTTGTATTGCTAATATTGATCCTCAATGCATAATTTTTGATCCTGAATGTACAGTTAATTATACCTTGTTAATAAATGTACAGTTAATTATACCTTGTTAATAAATAAGTAAAACCAGTTCAGTCCTGATTTGGTTTAAACTAAGTGGGCTGAGCAAGTTTTCCATGTGACAAATGAACTTCCTTTAATCTGTGATTAAATAGTTTGGAAACATGAATGCTTATCTAACCTCACCCACCACTTTGCTTGCCACTCCAGGAGCTAGTATTAGACCAGTCTTCACTTGCACCATATTTTAAATGCAGTTCCATGAAACGGAAGGTATTTTACTGACGATAGTGTTCATTTCAATTCAGTAGTCTGGAATATGATAAAGTGCTGAAATACCATTCTTGTTTGTTGTTTGTTTGTTTTTCAGGTGTTATTTGTTTATTTTGTTTATTAGTTTTGTTTGTTTGTTTGTTTGTTTTGCTTTCAGTGTCCTTCTTTTCAGTGTTTCAGGCTTTTTTTTTTTTTTTTCCCCACCACAGACACAGAATGACTCTTGGCAGAAGCACTCAGCTCATACTCTCTTCATCTCCTTTGTCTTGCATTCGTCTCTCATTAATTTGCTGGTTGCAACAGGAGAAGTTGATAGCTTATGTTTGGTACCAAAGAGATGGTCTTCTATGCGTTGTCTGTTAAAGATAGTTTGCCTTTCATTCTGTGAGCTATAGCTGAATAAAACTACCTGTGACTGGTTTTGACATTACTTCAAGCATATTCGATCACAGGTCCTTGGCTTGAAAGTTCAACATAGTAATCATTGTTGGCTGTTTTCACTGAAGACACAGAAGTAACTGGAGGTAATAGCTAAATCACTTCACTGTATGTTGAAGTTTACAAAAAGTGGTGTGTGCCTTAACTTTACAAGTCCTTTCCTAGCCAGAGGCAGATCATGATCAACAATCATAATTTATGATATGATTCTCTGCATGAATCAAAAGGTGTTTGGTGAATTCTGAAAGAGATAGAAGATTTCTACTACTTCAAAGTTTCAGGTGAGTCCTTTGATAACTTCATTTTAAAAACAGTATTAGATTTCTACCAATATACTTAATAGGTTAAATAGGTTGGCAAAACCTCCTTAATTTAATTTACCTAATTTACACTAAATGTGTAGCTGGAATATTTATTCTACCTTTTACCTTCAACACTACCAAACTGACAATTAATATCAGAAAATCTCCTTTGATATTTGGACTGTTCTCATTCTTTTTGTACAATTTGCATCCTTATTGTGTTTAGCTTTTGCAAATATATGTTCACTTGTAAAAATGCCTATGAATGTTTTCCTTTAGACTATTATATGTTCTCATGCCTCTTTAGCTTTCACATGTTATTCATTCTTCGAAAAATACTCAACCATTTCATGTTAAATAAATGAGTAGCATAATTCTTTGTCTTCTACTTTATATCATCTTTATGTAATTCTTGTCTCAACTTTTATATCTCACAAGTTATGTCAATCCAAGGTCCACTAAATTCTATGTAATAATTTTCCAGAATTTAACATTTTATAATTTTCAGTGCATTGACTATTTGAGATGAAATATTACTCTTGATGTAGTATTAGACGGAAGTTACAGAAGAAGTTACTGCCTCAGAGAAGGTTAATATTCCATCCTTATTTTGAATGGCACACTGCCCAGCAGTGGTGAATTGATATATAATTTAACTATTACCCATATTGGAGTCAGTTGTATCTATTAAGTTTTCAGTGATGACATTAAAACATAGCCAGAAGTCCCAAAACTATTCCCCATACTATTGTCAGCTTTCCAGACTAGGGGATCAGATCTTTAAGTCCTTGGTGTATGAATCTGGAGAAGTAAAGGTGGAGAACTGAGGTTGTCTGGTACAAGTTCATGATGGGAGTGACACAATTCCCTTCCTTAAGATAGGCTACATCTTTTTTTGAGCCTTGTGATTATTATGGCAAAAGTGCTAGGCAAGCAAAAGAAAGGTCAGTATCAGGTGCTTCAAAAACAGAAAAAAAAAATAATATATCACTACTTCACCCTTCTGACTTTTTTTTTTTTTCCTGGAACCTGATAGATTTTCTTTATTAATTTTGGCTACACAAGGGACATTACACTCCACCCTACCTACTGTAGTTGTACATATTCATGGATTTCATTTTTTATTAACCCTATTAATCTCAGGATTAGATAATATCTCTTACAGCAATTAGCTAAATATGCTAATTATGTATTCTGTAAATTAGCTCTCCAGGTTCAAGATTACTTCATAATTAAATTGATTGTCCTACCTTTTCTTTTTAAAAATAAAAATAACATCTCTATCTTTTAAAGTACTTCCTGTAAAGTGTTCTTTGTTCATAGATGTGTATTTTCCCAGTTCTTATTTTTTTATCCTTGAATATTCCTAATCCTTAGAATATGTTGAAGTTCTTCTGTGGGTCAAATCCTTCAGGACCTGATTCGGATGCCACAACAGGGAACAATACTCATGAGAATTTTGCTATTCTACTGCTTCTTATCAGAAGAGTAAACATACTAAAGAGTTTCAAGGTATACTTTCTAAGCAGAAGATCAGAATACATTTTTAACATATTCTTATTGATCACTCTTTCACATGTACTTAAATATCACAGAATCGTGGAAGGGTTGAGTTTAGATGGCATGAGTTTAGAGCAAGCAATGTCCATTTGCATTTCAAATATTTCCATGAATGGAGACTCCACACATTCCCTGGGTAACCTGTTCCAGCATTCAACCATCCTCATGGGAAAAAGAAAATTATTATATTTGAATAGATTTTCCTGTATTCCATTTGTGCCCATTACCTGTTGCCCTGTCACTGGACAAGAGCCTGGTTCTATCTTCTTTACCCACTCTATCAAGTCTTTATATACACTGATAAGATCCTCTTGAGCACTGTCTTCTCTAGGCTGAACATTCCCAGATCTCTCAGCCTCTTCTCATACATTAGGCACTACAAGCCCCCAGTGACCTTCATGGCCCTTCACTGGACTCACTCCAGTATATTCATGTCAGTCTTCTAATGGGGATCTCAGATGTGGACACAGTGCTCCAGATGTGCCTTACAGTGCTGAGAAGAGGGTAAGGATCTGTTGGCGGTGCCCTGCCTAAAACAGCCCAGAGTACTGCTGGCCTTCTTTGCGACAAGGGTGCATTGCTAGCTCACTTTCAACCTGGTATCCACCAAGAACCTGATTGTTCCACCAGAACACCAAAGGCCTTTTTTTTTTTTTTTCCTAGATTTTTTTTTTTTTTTCTAGCTAGTCGGTACCCACCATATGCTGGTGCATGGGTTTTTTTCCCCCCAGGTACAAGGCTTTGTTGAACTTCATGAGGTTCCTGTCAGCCCTCTTTCCCAGTCTGTAAAGGTCCCAAACTGGAGACACCTAATGTAGAGGTCGTTCCAACACATTTTTTCTTGTCTGCTGATGCACATCAGTCAAGAATAAACTGATCTGTCTTTGGATCTGTCCGAAGTAACCAGTTAACCCAAAACAGAATTTCATCTCTGATATTTTACTCATACAATTTCATAGGTCTTCATCTCCTAAGTGGCTGATATTTTGTGGAAACTCAGTGTGAAGAGCAGTTTATTATTTTCAGATAGAATCACTCTCATTTCATTTGTAATCAATGATTATATAAACCAGAAAAGATCCAGAAGAGAGACAGAGATAGAGTTGTGTCCATGTTGTAAAGGCAGTGGTTTCAAATGTGTTCACATCCTTGCTCCCCGCAACCCAGGTGAGCAACATGATCTTCTTCATTGTTTCTAGGACACTAAGTTTCTCTCTTGACTTGAAACACAGAAACCCTAAAGTTGTTTCTGTACAAGGGAAATATTCTGGAAGGGAGTGTTCTGGACTGTCTTCCAAATAGTTTACCAAAGTTATGAATTCTTAAAGAAAGGCTGGAATCCAACTCTTATGTAGTTCATGGTCTTCATAGTATAAGACAAAATCCTTGTTACCTTGTGTATCATGGTAGCTGCTGTTACAGTTCAACCTAGCCATATTATTTGACATCAGTCTCAAATATGATTTCACAATTACCTTGCAGGCCATTGTTTTTAACAATACAGATGAATCTGCCATTGAGCATATTGAACATTGGTGCTTTATGTATTAAATATACTGGAAGTAATCTGTGACCTTACTATGTTCTCAGAGAATTATGTTGTTAGATTGTTATGTGCTATCTGAAGGAATATGAAAGCTTTATTTTATGGTTAGTGGTGGGATCTTGAAAGTGCTCAGTATTGGCTTAGATCTGTTTCCTCCTAATTTTGTGGGAGTCTTATTATTGGCATCCAAGTAAAGACAATAAAGACTGCATGTAGACTGCTTTTGAAAATCCCACCTCCTAGCAAATACTATTTACATTTGTCCGTATTTTGTCTGTTTCATAAGCCTCTTTGTTAATTCACTTAAGTCCCTTAATATTCCCTGTACTGTAGGTTTAAGAGTTTTTTTCCACTTTTTTAATCTGCTTGTTCCTTTCATTTTAACTTAAGCTGAATATTTATCTGCTATTTAGATTACTATTGTTTCACTTAATTTGGCATATTTTGAAAGACATTCATGGACAAGAAAAATTGAATTGCAAACTTTTGCTGAATTAAGAAAACCTAAAAGTTTAAAAATTTTGATCACAAGCTTATTTAATTTTCCAAGGAGACTCTTCTAAGAAGTATTTTATGAATGGGTCATATATTTCTGTACTTCCATACTCATTCAACTTTATAGACAAGTCTGGAGAGTGTTTAAATTAGAATTCTTCAGAGGAATAAAGAAACTGAACTCTTTTGGGTATACCTACAAGAACCTAAGACTGCTTTCATCACCACTAATGTTCTAAACAATTCCTCTATGGACAGCACCTTTAAATTAAATCTAGCTACTTGCATTGTTTATATTTTCAGGAGTTACAGGCATAATTTCAGTTTAAACAAATAGGTTGCAATATGACTGAACCTGTCATTTGGGCCCAATAACACCTGGAGTCAATGTCTTCACTGACTTTTCCTAACTTTCTCCAATAATCTTTACAATTCTCTCTTGGCTTCTGTATCTACAATTAACAAAGGATTTTTCTCAAAAATAATTTTCCCTAAGTTTTCAATCATCTATCTATTTGCATTTTTAAGGTTATTTTACATAAAAAAAATAATAATCATTTATTTGCTACCTATGACATTTTTTTCTGTTTTTTTTTGTTTGTTTGTTTGTTTGTTTTGTTTTAAGATAACATCTCACTTGTAATAATAAATTAAGTTAAAAGTGCTCATGGCTAGACAAGGAAAATGAAGAAATCAGTTTATTATGTTCAACTTGTCTCTGGAGAACCAGTAAAGAGATTTTTGTAGTGGTTTCTCAATATGACCTATGAGAAAATGAAGGCTCAAAATTAATTTGTTCTAGTGTGTTTCAAGGTGAAAGGAAGTCCTTGTCAAATTGTGGTAGTAGGTGAGGAAGATGGTAGACTGCATGATTAACAGTCATAAAGTTCAAATAGCCTTGGTGCAAACTAAGGAAAGAATAATGCGTTTGAACCCTGCATTGATCAAATAGTTGCATGTAACTTTTGTGACTTAATTGTGTGTATTTTTATTCAAGTCTCTTATTTATTTGTTTATTTATTCTTTTAACTCTCTCAGATTTTCCACTCAGAAATAATCTTCATTTTTACTTACTGCTCTCCTTGTTTTACTGTTGCAAATACACAGCAGTTATCTACAAAAAAATATTTTGTTATATATCTGAAAATACAAGAGTGAAGTATGCTGATTATGCCTCTAAGTCATTCTACTCAGGCTCCCATAAAGGTCGCAGAAACTAGTGTGTGGGAAACCAGACTCTTCAGCAGAAAGGTCGCACTGCCACTAGAAGAGGAATGACAGGTCCAACAGAGAGGTCAGTCCTGATAAAGGAAGTTAGAACCACAAGACAATAGCACAGGCTGTCTAATTTTTAGATTGTAACAACTCATACAAAATACAGTGCCCTTTTCTTTCTTCTCAGCTTTAGTAAGGAACATTCCACCTTACAGAAAGACTATTCTGGTCAATGGGCAGAAAGAAATGAGACTTTTCTAACAGAGTTTACAAGTACAGAAACAGTATTAATAAATGTCAAAATGGCAGTTAGATATTTAAAGTGAACTTTGTTCTCAACTGACTAGCACAGTACTGTGATTTTCTTAACTGTAGAACCAGCTGTCCCTTTTTCCTGTGTCCTGTTCCAAGTCAGGGAAGAGCCAAGCGTGCAGACTATGGCAATTCAAATCAGGAGTCACCTCTCTCTCCCCATCTGCAGCTGTAGGCGTTATGCCTTTAGTGATTTCTTTGTTTGCAGAACAGATGCATGAAAAAAGCAAGTAAATACTTGAACAGGACATGTCATACTTTAAATTGTTGGTGCAGGCAGAAAATCATATTTGCATAAGCTAGTGGTTCCAAAGAGATTCTCCTAAGAAATATTAAGAGAACATCTTATGAGATTTTAGGTCAAGTGTTCAGACCAGCTCCCTGAATGCTTCACCTCATATTTGAGGTATTGCGTGCAGTTCTGGAGTTCACAGAAACATGCCACAACAGAGGGGAAAGTAGAGGGAAGGCAAAGTATGTTCATGATATATGAATTCAAATCACTGTAACTGTTGTCAAATACATTGTCCACACTTTGGTTATTTGGGAGAATAAATTGTTGGGGAAACAAAACAGATCTGACCTTGCTGCAGATCTTGCTTATACCAACAGACCTGGAAAATTTACGACTCACTGTTAGTAGAGAAGGGCTGACATACTGTTCTGTGCTTTATCCAACACAGTCTCATGATCTATCAGCCAACCTTCCAACTGTCCCAGTGGTGGCAGGAAAGCTGTCAAGGACAATTTTTTTTTTTTTGGGGGGGGGGGGGTTGGGGAGGCAGGACTGGTGATGTAGACACATGAATTATATTGCATAAGAGAACTGGGAGAGGTTGGTACTAGGAGAATTGAGCCCTCTTTCTCTTTTTCTTTTGTCTGTTTATTGCTTTTCTTAGTTTAACTGTACTTATGAGGAATTCTTGATTACGGTTTTTCAAATGAAGTTGTTTTTTACCTTTTGTTTCTTTGTTATGTATACCTGCAAAGATTTAGGACAACCTGGATCATCGAGATTCCTTAGATAGGCAGCTATCAAAATGTGAGTTTATTCATATGTATTTTCATTTTTACTTTACTCTCTTAGGCAATTGAAATACAATGTGTTCAGGTAATAGCTTCTTTGGAAAAGCATTCTTCTACCTACAGTGCTAATCCCCCATTTCAGTTTCAAACTGAAAGGTACTTAATTTGTATGGGGGGAAGTGCTCTGGTTTTGTGTTTGGAAAATATAACTAGATTCTTTTACAACAGCATTCTTTAATATCTATTTCATTTTCATTAGACTCTCTTACATCATTTTGCATGACAGTGTCATTTAATATAATGACTGAGTGTACTGCAGAAGGGCCTCTAGCTAGTGAGAACAGAAGATACTGGAATGTGATGTGACTGGTAACAAAGTCTGTCTGTCAACTGTTATGTTACTCTTGGTTTAATTTATACTGACCATTTGCTGAACATATTGGTTGCCCGACTAGCAGATTTTAAACT
Organism: Anser brachyrhynchus; assembly: GCF_964034855.1. NCBI lineage: Eukaryota > Metazoa > Chordata > Aves > Anseriformes > Anatidae > Anser > Anser brachyrhynchus. The sequence continues at coordinate 132,668,343 of NC_137695.1, forward strand.
AGGATTTTTGTTTTCAAAAACCAGGGTTACAGTTTTCAAATACACTGATGAGTTTAAAATCTTACTATTCTTATCTTACAGTTGGTAGAAATATTGTTTGGCAATGCTGATTTAAATGCTGAGCAATTCAAGACTCATGAAGTATGGTGCTTCTGTGGGACAGAGGTGATGAAACAAGAACAAAGCACCTGTGACCCATCAGAAGCAGAAGTTATTTACAGGGTCAGGGAGATGCCATATGCTAAGAGTGGCACAGCCTGTTGGCCATGCAGGTTCAGATGTAGATTCATTGTGAGGATTGCTCTCCATGGGCATTACTATTTTCACCAATATTACCCATTCCTGGCTGTGCATTGTGAGTACATCAGCAGTTGAATTCTGGATGCTTTTGCTAATAAAATAGGTATGAGCATTGTCTCCTTTTCAAATGCTTGCTACAATTGTACTCATGACTATAAACATGCAAAGCAGATAACATCTTATTCCTACTCTGTCTTTAGCAGGAGTAACTGAACTGTATCACAGAATCACAGAATCGTCTAGGTTGGAAGAGACCTCCAAGATCACCTAGTCCAACCTCTGACCTAACACTAACAAGTCCTCCACTAAACCATATCACTAAGCTCAACATCTAAATGTCTTTTAAAGACCTCCAGGGATGGTGACTCAACCACTTCCCTGGGCAGCCCATTCCAATGCCTAAGAACCCTTTCCGTAAAGAAGTTCTTTCTAATATCCAACCTAAACCTCCCCTGGCGCAACTTTCGCCCATTCCCCCTCGTCCTGTCACCAGGCACGTGGGAGAATAGACCAATCCCTACCTCGCTACAGCCTCCTTTAATGTACCTATAGAGAGCGATAAGGTCACCCCTGAGCCTCCTCTTCTCCAGGCTGAACAATCCCAGCTCCCTCAGCTGCTCCTCATAAGACTTGTTCTCCAGACCCCTCACCAGCTTCGTTGCCCTTCTCTCAACACGCTCGAGAACCTCCATGTTCTTCTTGTGGTGAGGGGCCCAAAACTGAACACAGTACTCGAGGTGTGGCCTCACCAGAGCCGAGTACAGGGGTACGATCACTTCCCTAGACCTGCTGGCCACACTGCTTCTTATGCAAGCCAGGATGCTGTTGGCCTTCTTGGCCACCTGAGCACACTGCTGGCTCATATTCAGCCGACTATCAACCAATACTCCCAGGTCCTTCTCTGCCAGGCAGCTTTCTAACCACTCATCTCCCAGCCTGTAGCACTGCTTGGGGTTGTTGTGCCCCAGGTGCAGGGTCCATCACTTGGCCTTGTTGAACCTCATACAGTTGGCCTCAGCCCATCAGTCCAGCCTATTCGGATCCTCCTGCAGAGCCTTCCTACCCTTGAGCAGATCGACACATGCACCTAACTTGGTGTTGTCTTCAAACTTACTGATGGTGCACTCAATCCCCTCATCCAGATCATCGATAAAGATATTAAAGAGGACTGGCCCTAGTTCTGAACCCTGGGGGACACCACTAGTGACCAGCCTCCAACTGGATTTGCCTCCATTCACCACAACTCTTTGGGCCCGGCTAACCAGCCAGTTTTCAACCCAACGAAGCATATGCCAGTCCAAGCCATGAGCAGCCAGTTTCTTGAGGAGAATGCTGTGGGAAACGGTGTCAAAAGCCTTACTGAAATCAAGGTAGACCACATCCACAGCCTTTTGCTCATCCACTAAGCTTGTCACTTTGTCATTGAAGGAGATCAGGTTAGTCATGCAGGACCTGCCTTTCATAAACCCATGCTGACTGGGCCTGATCGCCTGGTTGCCCCGCAAGTGCTGCATGATGACACTCAAGATAATCTGCTCCATGAGCTTCCCTGACCCTGAAGTCAAACTAACAGGCCTATAGTTCCCCGGGTCTACCCTCTGGCCCTTCTTGTAGATGGGCATCACGTTTGCTAGCCACCAGTCGACTGGGACCTCCCCTGATAGCCAGGACTGCCGATAAATGATAGGAAGTTGTTTGGCCAGCTCCTCCGCCAGTTCTCTCAGTACCCTCAGGTGGATCCCATCCGGCCCCATCGACTTGCGTACATCCAAGTGCTGTAGCAGGTCGCCAACCATTTCCTCGTGGATTATGAGGGCCACATCCTGCTCTCCATCCTGTTCCACCAGCTTAGGCTACTGGGTATCCAGAGAACAACTGGTTTTGTCGCTAAAGACTGAGGCAAAGAAGGCATTAAGCTCCTCAGCCTTTTCCTCATCTCTCATCACTAAGTTTCCCCCCGCATCCAGTAAAGGAGATTCTCCTTAATCCTCCTTTTTGTGTTAATGTATTTACAGAAACATTTTCTGTTATCTTTAATGGCAGTAGCCAGACTGAGCTCCAGATGAGCTTTGTTCTTTCTAATTTTGTCCTGTAACAGCCTCGCAACATCCTTATAGTCCTCTTTTGGCCCGTCCATGTCTTTTGGCCCGCCCTCTTTTCCAAAGATCATAAACCCTCTTTTTTCTCCTAAGCTCTAGCCATAACTCTCTGTTCAGCCAGGCCGATCCTCTTCCGCGCCATCTTGTCTTTGGGCACGTGGGGGCAGACCGCTCCTGAGCCTTTAAGATTTCCTTCTTGAAGAGTGCCCAGCCTTCCTGGACTCCTTTGCCCTTCAGAACCACCTCCCAAGGGACTCTGCCAACCAGTGTCCTGAACAGCTCAAAGTCAGCCCTCTGGAAGTTTTTTTTAAAACAATGGTTTTACTGATCCCCTTCCTGACATCACCAAGAATAGAGAACTCTACCATTTCGTGGTCACTCTGCCCAAGACAGCTCCCGACCACCACGTCTCCCACCAGTCCTTCTCTGTTTGTGAACAGAAAGTCTAGCGGGGCACCTCCCCTGATAGGCTCACTAACCAGCTGTGTCAGGAAGCTATCTTCCACGCTCTCCAGAAACCTCCTAGACTGCTTCCTCTGAGCTGTATTGCATTTCCAGGATATGTCTGGGAAGTTGAAGCCCCCCACGAGAACAAGTGCTGACGATTTTGCCACTTCTGCCAGCTGGCTGTAGAACTCCTCATCTGTCTCCTCATCCTGGTTTGGCGGTCTATAACAGACCCCCCACCAGGATGCCTGCCTTGTTGGCCTTCCTGCCGATCCTAACCCATAGAGACTCAACGTTATCATTCCCAGCCTCGAGTTCCACAACATCAAAACACTCTCTAATATAGAGAGCCACACCACCACCCCTTCTGTGCTGCCTGTCCCTTCTGAAAAGCCTATAGCCAGCCATTGCAGCACTCCAGTCATGAGAGTGGTCCCACCACATTTCCGTGATGGCAACCAAGTCATAGCCTGCCTGCTGCATGATGGCTTCCAGCTCCTTTTGTTTGTTACCCATGCTGCGTGCATGAGCGTAGATGCACTTCAGCTGGTCCATTGCCTTCTCCCTCGGCCTTGACATTGTTCCCCCGGCACACCTCTAACAAGCCTTATTTCAGCCCCATCCCCCTTCTTACCTAGTTTAAAGCCCTCTCAGTGAGCCCTCCCAGCTCCTGGGCTAGGATCTGTTTTCCCCTTAGAGATAGGTGGGACCCGTCTGCGGCCATCAGGCTGGGTGCCGAGTAAAGCGCCCCATGGTCAAAAAAAACAAAACTTCTGTGTTGGCACCAGCCTCTGAGCCACGTGTTTATCAGGTGGGCTTTCCGTGTCCTCTCTGTACCCCTCCCTGCCACTGTAGGGATGGAGGAAAACACCACCTGTACTCCCGCTCCATCTACTAATCGTCCCAGTCCCCTAAAGTCCCATTTGATAGCCTTCAGGCTTCTCTCTTCAATATTATCACTGCCAGCCTGGACTATCAAAAGAGGATAGTAGTCAGAGGGGCGAACCAGGTTAGGAAGCTTTCTGGCAACATCCCTGACCCTGGCCCCAGGGAGGCAGCAGACTTCCCCACGGGTAGGGTCAGGCCAAAAAATAGGGCCCTCTGTACCCCTGAGAAGGGAGTCACCTACAACGATTACCCTTCTTTCTTTCTTGGTGGAGGCAGTCTTGAGGCGTGGAGTCGATTTCCTCGCCCTAGGCATCCTCCTGGGTAGACTTTCTACCTCATCCTCACCAACTGGTCTCTCAAGCTCCAGGGCCTCAAATCAGTTGTGTAAGGGCACCTGGGAAGATGGGGCCGGTAGGGGGGGGCATTGCCTGCAAGATCGAGCAGGGACCTGTCTCCATTCCTCCTCAACTCCTAGGTCCCCTCCCTCTGCCTGACAGCGACAGGGCAGGGGGTCCACCCCCATCTGGGGTGTCTCACCCCAGTACCTCTCCTTCAGGCCTTGCAGGGAGTTGCTCCACCAGCCTATCTTCCGCGCACACTCCCTGATGGCCCTCAACCTCTCCACCTCCTCCCTGGGCTCTGCCACCAGGCGGACCAGGTCATCCACCTGCTCGCACCTCACACACACTGTGTCTCTGCCGCCCTCAGAAGGCAGCAACAGGCTCAGGCATTCCCTGCACCCAGAGACCTGAACCGCCGCATTTTTGAGCGGGCAGTCAGTCTGGGTGATTACAGACTTTCTAGAGACAGCTCTCTGCCTAGTGTAGACCATTGCGGCCTAGCTAGTGGTAGACAGCCGTTAGATGAGTTGCTCTTACGAGCAGGGCGGAACGCTCTGCCCTGCCTGAGCGCGCCCTGCCCGCGCGAACTGCCGCGCAAACTGCCGCGCCCTGCCCTTCTGATGCACCATGCCCTGTCTACCCATCCTGGTCACTGCACTCCTGGTCGCTCACGCTCCCTAGGGGCTGCTTTTGAACATCAGGGTAGAAGGGCATTGCTGGCTCCGCCTACGCCTCATCAGCCTCCCTCGCGAGGGCTGCCGGGTCCTGGCGGCTTCCTCGGCTGCCTCGAGTGGCCTCGATGCTGGAAAAAAAAGCCCTGCCTGCTTCGATCCCCCACTCCGCTGCAGAATGCGTCTGCCCTGGGGCCGGTCGCCTCGGCGAGAGTGCATGCTTCTGTATGCTGAGAAAGCTGAAACAACTTCCTCTTCTAAAATGTAGAAATAGTTGTCCTGATTCAATTAAAGGTTTCAGCTGTGTCAGAGTGGCCAGTAGCTGATTTATAAGCAGGTGATCTATAAATTAAAGAATAGTGTATATTTTTCTGAAAGTCAGTAAAATTTGTTCTCTTTGTACTTTTTATCTTTTATGCCGCAGTTACATTTTGTGTTCTAAAACAACTATTAGAAATGCTGGAAGCATTTATCAATATTATTTTTCTATTTCTTAATTCAATTCATTAAATTATTTTTCTTTTGTCTAGAAGGTTCCTGGAGTGCGTGGAAGACAGCTTCCTAACTTAGCTGGTTAGTGAGCCTACCATAGGGGGTGCCCTGATAGACCTGCTGTTCATGATCAGAGAAGGACCAGTGGGAGATGTGGTGGTAGAGAGTTCTCTTGGGCAGAGTGACCATGAAATGGTAGAGTTCTATTCTTGGTGAAGTCAGGAGGGGGGGTCAGTAAAACTGCTACCTTGGACTTCCAGAGGGCTGGCTTTGAATTGTTCAGGGCACTGATAGGGAGGGTCACTTGGGAGTCAGTCCTGAAGGTCAGAGGGGTCCAGGAAGGCTGGATGCTCCTGAAAAAGGAAGTCTTAAAGGCACAAGAGCAGGCTGTCCCCGAGTGCCGTAAAATAAGCCAGAGGGGAAGAAGACCAGCCTGGCTGAACAGGGAATTTGTGCTGAGTCTCCAGGAGAAAAAGAGAGTTTATATCCGGTGGAAGAAGGGGCAGGCTACTTGGGGAGAGTACAAGGAAGTTGCCAGCACATGCAGAGAAAAAAATCAGGAAGGCCAAAGCCCAGTACGAGCTCAACCTGGCCACTATGGTAAATGATAACAAAAAATGTTTTTATAAATATATTAATAGCAAGAGAAGGGACAAAGAGAATCTCCGTTCTTTACTAGACAGAGGTTAGAACATGACTACTGAGGATAAGGAAAAGGCTTAATGCCTTCTTTGCATTTGCATTTACTAGCCAGACCACTTATCCTTGGGGTACTCAGCCTCACAACCTGGAAGTCTGGGACAGGGAAAAGAAGAAACCCCCCACAGTTCACGTGGAAACAGTTAAAGACCTGCTGCTCCACCTGGACTGTCACAAGTCCATGGGGCCAGATGGTATCTACCTGAGGGTGCTGAGGGAGTTGGTGGATGTGATTGCTGGGCCGCTTTCCATCATCTATCAGCAGTTATGTCCATCCAGAGAGGTCCCGGATGACTGGAGACTTGCTAAAGTGACAACAGTCTATAAGAAGGGTCATAAAGAGGACCTGAGGAATTACAGGCCTGTCAGCCTGACCTCAGTGCCAGGAAAGGTGATGGAACAGTTCATGTTGATTGAAATCACACAGCATGTGCTGGACATCACGGTATCAGGCCCAGTCAGCATGGGTTCATGAAAGGCGAGTCCTGCCTGACCAACCTCATCTCCTTCTATGACCGGGTGACCTGCCTGATGGATAAGGAAAGCCTGTTGATGTAGTCTGCCTAGACTACAGCAAGGCCTTTGACACAGTCTCCCATAGTATTCTTCTGGAGAAGCTGGCAGCCCATGGCTTGGACAGGTACATACTTTGATGGGTTAAAAAACAGCTGGATGTCCGGAACCAGAGAGTTGTGGTGAAGAGAGTGAAATCCAGCTGGTGACCATTCACCAGGGGTGTTCCCCAGGGGTTGGTGTTGGGGCCCATTCTCTTTAATATCTTTATTGATGATTTGGATGAGGGAATTGGGTGCACCTTCAGTAAGTTTGCAGACAACACCAAGGTGGGGGGGGAAGTGTCAACCTGCCAGAGGGTAGGTAAAAAGTTGTGGGGAGTTGGGGGTTGGCCTCTTCTTGCAGATAACCAGTGACAGAACTTGAGGGAATGGCCTCAGGTTGCGCCAGGGGAGGTATAGCTTAGAAATTAGGAAACATTTCTCAGAAAGAGTAGTCAGGCATTGGAACGGGTTTCCCAGGGAGGTGGTGTAGTCACTGTCCCTGGAGTTGTTTAAGGAGAGGTTGGATGTGGTGCACAGGGACATGGCTTAGTGGTTGATACTGGTGGTAGGGTGATGGTTGGACCAGACGATCTTGAAGGTCTTTTCCAACCTTAATGATTCTATGATTCTATGATTGAGATGTATTTGTAGGATGTTTTAATTTCAAATAATAATTTGGATGCTTTTCCAGGAAACAAAAGCTATACTTCCTAGTCCATAAAAGTATAATGCATAGGGCATGAATTTAGCAAATGTTGTTTTGTATATGGTGTGATTTCATCAATATAGCTCATCCATTTAAACTATCAGAAACATTTAGGACATCAGAATGGGGGTAGACCATATTTGACTATGATTTTTCAAGTTACTTTAACTGCTGAATGCAGAACAAATGTACCTTATGGTAAATGTGTTGTCTTTACAAAAACAAACAAGCAAAAAATCAACATGAGCCACAAATTCTAAAGGCAACTTAATTTTTCTGTCTGTAAAAGCATTTTATGAAATATTGATTCCAGTCTGCCCAATACTTTTCTGTAAGATTCTCTCTTTATATCTTGTCTTGATGTGTTTTGATGTTGGCCACAGTATAGAGAAAGACTATGTCATGTAACTCTCTTGTGGAAATGTACATGAAAACAGCATTTACAAAACATTGGCCTTTCACCACACTAAGCAATGTTTTACTCATGCAAGTCAAAAACTCTCCAAACTCAGGAGATTTGACTATGGCAGTATGAATGGCAGGCACGTAGGCCACTCAGATATTAACTTTAGCAGTATTACAAGTTTCTGTGACTTTTTTTTTTTTTCTGAGACTGTTCATTCTGTTTCTTAATATGCTGTGTTTCTGTATTTCTCATATTGCCTGTCCTTTATGCTGAGTTAAAGATGTCTTCCTCACCTCATACAGTCATGACTGTAGATTAAAACTTTCCATTTCTGATGATTTTGTATGAAAATCATAAAGTCTAGTCCTAGATTTTCAGCTTTGACTGCTCCCATAATTACTACCTCAGAACTCTTTTAGTTTACTTAGGGGTCTTTTCTGCACCTTATCAGGCTATTTTCTGCAGAAAAAAAAATATATATCTATATATATACGTACATAATATATATAAGGTAAGGACACTTGATTTTAATTAATAATGAGAGGCAAATACAAGAGGATGGAAGGTGCGGAGATGAGTATAGTTAAAAAGAAAAAAAAAACACAACTTATATGAATATAGAGACTGACTCTATTAAAAAGATAACAGAATCATTTACTATCAAGGGCAGACATCTAAGTCTCTCTCTTCATAGTAAGTCCAGCAGTAAGGCTAACATGAACATGAACATACATGATTATAGGAAAGGTATTTGACTTTTGAAGTAAACAGCACTTTGGAACCAGAAAAAAAAAAAAAAAAAAAAAAAAACTGAGAAATGGAAATGAGATAAACCTAAGTATAGCAGTTATTTCCATGTTATTTGTTACAATGATTCTCTCTTTACTGAGACCTTCTTGCTGATAAGTACATCACACACGTACAATACATAGTGAAATGAGGATGACTACTTGTAGAAAACACAAAGTGCTAAACTGATGGACAAACAAATTTAAAATGTATTTGCATAAATGTCATCCTCCTTATATTGAGCTCATATTTTTATAAAGGAAAAAAATTGATGCATCAATGTATTACAAGCTCAGAATATGATTCTGCTGTGGTCCATCTCCAAATCCCTTCTTCCTTTCTTATGTCAACACCAGCACACACCTAACCCTTTGAGAGAGCTCAGCTCACAGAGCCAACAGGAAGCTACTCACTTGTGTTGTTGCTGGATTAGTTTTCTCCTGGCTCAGATGACTCACCAATTTCACAAAACAGTCAAATAAACCACTCAGGACCACATAATTACAGTTGTAACTGCAAAGGCAGAAAGAAAACTGATTTCTACAATAGTCTCAGCTTAAACAAATGTGAAGGTCAGAGTGCACAGACCTGGGAAATCAGACTGGATAGGGGCAGCTACACTGAGTGCTCAGAATGGTACTTACATCCCAGTCAGTTGCATTTATGTTGATACATTGAAGGTAATTTCATGAATGAGTGCATATTCACTGTCTTCTGAACAAAGGATCTGACCTGTAATTGATGTAAATTAGCATACCTGTTCTGCCTTTAGTAAACGCATATTACTCTAGGTCAGATGCAGTCCTCTTCTATGTGATTAGCACAAGGAGTCTGACTCAAGAGACCGAAGTATGGAGTGAACTAAACAATTGAAAAAGGTATGCTAGGACAGATCCAAAATGAGGATTAACTAAATGTTTAAAAGAAAAGGTATAATAATAATAATAATAATAATAATAATAATAATTAGAATCATGGAATATCCTGAGTTGGAAGGGACCCATAAGGATCATCGAGTCCAACTCCTGGCTCCACACAGGGCTACCCAGAAATTCAGACCATATGACTAAGTGCACAGTCCAAACGCTTCTTAAACTTCAGCAGGTTTGGTGCTGTGACTATGTCCCTGGGGAGCCTGTTCCAGTGTGAAAGTACATATGCTTTGTATGTAAATTATCTGTGATTCTGTATTATAATATGAAGAACAACTGTTAATAGGTTCAACATCCCAAATTAAGTACGTTTTTAATTAGAAGTATCATTTGGTCTCTTAGGACTATATCAAGATTTTAAAAACTCTGCAGACTTGGGGTACTGATGAAATTTCTTTGTTTTCTATGAACATCTGATATACCATATGGGAATCAAATTCACTAGTGCCTAAAGTAAACATGGACCTGAGAATTTATAATATATATAAGTTATAATATAGGCACGGTTGATTTATGAGCTTTTTCCTATTTCTAGCAATGGCAATAGGTAAAATTTAAGCACTAAGCACTAACTTAGTTTTTTTTATCGCTTCCAGAATGCACCACATTTTGTGCTGTTCAGTTGCCTCTTCCTTTCACCAGTCAGCTTCAGTCCTTGCCCACTTTACAATTGATGGGCCATACAGGTGAAGTCTTAAAAATGAGCAGAACCGCCTCATGGTCAGTGGTCATGGCTGAAATTGTTGGCATCCAAGTAAATGTGTCCATCTCTACTCTGCAATTTTCAAATTAATAAATAACTTGTTCAGTCCTTTGCATTTCAGGGAAAAAAAAAATAAAAAAAGTGTTGTGGTTTAACCCAGCTGGCAGCTAAACACCACACAGCTGTTCGCTTACCCTCCCCCCTCCCTCTCTGGGATGGGGGAGAGAAACGGGAAAGTGAAGCCTGTGGGTTGAGATAAAGACAGTTTATTAAGACAGGAAAATAATAATAACAATAATAATAATAACAGTAGTATACTACTAATAATGTGTACGAAACAAGTGATGCACAATGCAATTGCTCACCACCCGCTGACCGATGCCCAGCCTATCCCTGAGCAGCCGGCCCCCCCACCCCGGCCAGCCACCCCTATATATTGTTTAGCATGACGTCAGATGGTATGGAATACCCCTTTGGCCAGTTTGGGTCAGCTGTCCTGGGTCTGTCCCCTCCCAGCTCCTGCTGCACCCCTAGCCTGCCCACTGGCAGGACAGAGCGAGAAGCTGAAAAGTCCTTGGCCTGGTGTAAACACTGCTCTGCAACAACTAAAACATCAGCATGTTATCAGCACTCTTCTCATCCTAATCCAAAACATAGCACCCTACCAGCTACTAGGAGGAAAATTAACTCTGTCCTAACTGGAACCAGGACAAAAAGAAAAAAAAAAAAAAAGATGATAAAAAGTCTTAGTGAGACTGTTTTCAAAGGAGAGCAGGATCAGTGAGGACACTAACAGGACACTTCTGAAGCATCTCCCTGATTGGTCTGTAACACCTGGCACTTCTTCAAGATGCAAAGAAGGGAAATACACTTAAGCCAGATGATGACAGCTACCTGGCAAGAGGTCTGGTGTGGTAGTTAGGACCACAGGAACATGTGAAAGCCTACCACAGGAAAAGTTTTTCAGAACTTGAGTCTAAAAACTGACACCATGATTTGAGAATTCATAGTTTTGTGTGTGTGTTTTTAATTCGGGAACATGTATTTCACATAACAGATTGCACTACAAAATAACTCTCAAAGGAATACAGAACTGATGAGAATTCATTAGATAGCAGAGTGACAAGCCAAAAGTTATTTTTAAAATGAGTAGCATAAGGGCAGGTGAATGAAGCTCATAGAAACTAATCTATATGAATCACTTAAAATGAAATTAGATTAAATGTTAAGCAACCACTGTGCTATTGACACACTGCATAGCTCCTTTTTTATTCGCCATTAAGTTCACAGGGTACTGTAAATTAACATTTCACTTTTTTTTATTGTTATTTATTTATTTTTTTCCTGGAGAGGGGTATATCTAGTATCATGCACTGACAAACATGTTAATACCTTTTCTCTCTTTATTTAGATTTTGGATCCACTGCAAAAGGCTAACATGTTAGAATAAAACAAACATAAAAAAGAAAAAAAGAGTACATCTCTAATAAGAGATGCAGGTACTAGTACAATAAGTAGATTCAGCCTGTGGGTTTTTTGTATGACTCTCCTTGCCTGAATAGCAGAGTGGGATTGTTTTGTCTAAAGATTTTCATGACTCTTGCACCATAGCTCCATGTTCTAATATACATTAGATGCTTCTGTGCTATAACGGCATTAGTCAAAGCAGATCTGTATCTGGACAAACATGCTATTGAAACTCTACAGGGACGTGCTATTAGGAAAGCAGACAGTGAAGCAGGAATCTGGTGGCCTGCTTGAGTAAGGGGATTGGACAAGATGACCTCCAGAGGTGCTGCTCAACCTCAGCTGTTCTGTGATTTTGTGATTCTGTGACAGAAAAAGCAGTGTGTATACATAAAGATTAATGTATGCATGTGTAGGTATGTATGACTGTGTATAAGAAATGCTACATGAAGATTTTCTGACAGACGTCAATCAGATATTGTTATACCACTCTTCAACAAAACTATGCCACAGAAATATGTTACATAGATTTGGCTTCATATCCACATTTTTTCTTCATATTTGCCATGAAGAAGTTTCTATTCATAAACTACTTATAATGGGAAAGTTGAAGGTTTAGTTTCTCATGACTTCTTGAAAGTAGATGCTTTACGGTCAAACGTTTCAGGTCTGTGAAATCACATGTCCAATTGGACATTGCAGCTAAAGGAAACTTCAAAAACTTCAGCATTTGAATAGTTAAGACCTGGCATTTAGTATATCTGGTTAGTTTTCAGAGTTCTCACTCTGAAGGGAGTGAGGGTAACTTACACCTCTCGGTCTTGTAATTTTACCACACACAGTATTTCTTTTACACTGTTTCTGACAATTCTTTTCTCCAACAAAAACATAATCTTAACTTTAAAAATTTGCTACTGAGACAGTAGCCTATTGAAAGAGGTGGATCCTACAATAATTTTCACAGCAAAGGGATCCTGATTGTTCACTATGAATTATTCACTCTTCAAACAGTGAGGTCAGATATTGTTTTCTCTTTGTTCTTTGTCTCTCCAGGTATTATTATCATTAATCAATGCTTCTGCTTCTTGCAGAATATTCTCTTACTTCTTTATTTATTTAAAGAGAAAAACAAACTGAAATAGCTATTTAGAAACTCAGTCATTAGAGATTTTTATTTTCTTTTTACCTACTGGATTTTCATAGAATTTTTGTCTTTTCACAATACTCTGGATATGTGTAGGCAATATTTTCTTATTTCATTTGGTTTCATTATCTGGCATATTTTAATCCTGCTTTATTATGTGTCTTATCTTATTCATGTACGCTGTGATAGCTGCCTTCTATCTGTTCCTTCCATTCTCCATTTTCTTCTATTTTCTGTACCATTTCATTCTGCAATACAAGTCTATTGCTAAAATTTCTTTCAGTGATGTGTTGGGAGTTAATTTTGATTTGATTTGTTTTAATATCATGTTTTGGTGATGACGAAAAGCTTGGTTTTATCTTTAACATTTTTTTTCTTTCTTTTCAAGCGGTCTACTTGTCTATTTAGTGCTTTGTTCATTTCAAATAGCAAAGTTTGTGTATCCTGATATGACTAATACACTATATAACTGTTGTTTTTACAGTTTCAACTCTCACAAAATTTGTCTAAATATTTCTTTGACAAATCTCACTAATCATTTTTCAATAAATCTCTCAATAAGCACCCAATGACACACCTTCTCTATGATAAAGACCATACCCTGTCCATGTAGCTCACTACTGTGAAGATGAGTATCACAGAATGGTTGAAGATGGAAGAGACTTTGGGAGGTCATCTGGTCCAACTTTCCTCTCATAGGAGAGTTGCTCCAATCCCTTCATTGTCTTTGTGTCCATTCACTGGAATCTCTGCAGTATCTCCATACCTTTCTTGTATTGGGGAACCCATAACTAGACATAGTACTATACCAGTGCCTAATAGAGGGAAAGGATTACCTCCCGAGACCTGCTGGCAATACTTTACCTAATGAAGCCCAGGATACCATTGATCTTCTTTGAGACAAAAGCACACTGCTGGCTCATGTTGAACTTTGTTTCCACTAGGACCCTCAGGTCCTTTTCTTCAAAGCTGTTTTCCATCAGGTTGACCCCCAGAATATACTGGTGCATGGAGATTTTCCTCCTCAGGTACAGGAATTTGCACTTCATGTTGAACATCATGAGGTTCCTGTCAGCTCATTTCTTCAGTCTTTCCAGGTACCTCTGCATATCAGTACAACTCTTTGGTGTATTAACTACTCCTCCCAGTTTTGTATCATTAGCAAACTTGCTGTGGATACACTGTCCCATCTTCCAGATCCTTAATGAAGATATTCAAAAGGATTGGACCCAGTATTGATCAATTATTGACTAGTGGTGTACACCACTAGCTGCTGGCCTCCAGCTAGACTTTGTACACACTCTAGGCCCAGCACATCAAGACAGTTTTTGATCTAGCTCACTGTCTGCCCATGCAGCCCATAGTTCAACAGCTTCTGTATGAAGATTTTAAAGGACCATGTCAAAGGCCTTACTGAAGTCCAAGAAGACAATAAACACTGCTTTCCCCTCATCTACCTGGCCAGTTACTTCATCATAGAAGGCTATCAGACTGGTCAAGCATGACTTCCCCTTGTTGAATCTATGCTATCTACTCCTGATGATTTTCTTATCTTTCATATGCCTGGAAATGGTTTTGAGGATTAGATGCTCCGTCATCTTCCCAGTAAACTCTCTGTCTGCTCCTTATTCATCCCTAGGCAGAGCTCTATGCACTCTAGCTGGTCTTTCCCATAGAGGACAATCCCCCCTCCTCATCTTCCCAGCCTGTATTTTATTTTATTTTATTTTATTTTATTTTATTTTATTTTATTTTATTTTATTTTATTTGTTTTGTTTTGTTTTGTTTTGTTTTGTTTTGTTTTATATTTTATTATTTTTTATTTTATTTTGTTTTGTTTTATTTTTCATAAAAAGTCTGTATTCCTCCATTGTAACACTCTAGTCGTGGGAGCCACTTCATCACATCTCTGTGATCCCAACTAGCCTTACAACTGCACAATTATTTCTAACTCATTATGTTTATTCCCACACTGCATACATTAGTGTACAAATACTTTGTAGAGGCACTGTATCACATTGAGGTACTAGAAAATGTTAGAGAGTGATTTGTCCATAATAGTGTCTTGTAGGCTTTCCCTTCCTTACATGCAAATGCTAGAGGTGACACCACTTAAGTCCCATTTTGTTGCCTTTGTGATCCCTTCCTGTCACATCACTGAGCACTTTGCTCAGTGGCCCTGTCTGTCAGTCCTTCACAGGATTACTAGTTATTCTGTGCCTCTCCCATCATTCCTATCTCTGTGAAGGTATGCATGACATCAGCAGTAATCTGTTATTACTCTCCAGGAATTTGTTTAGAGGGAAGATGAATCAGACTATAAGTATCTGAATGTCTAAAATACATACCTCATAACTAGGCTTCTTAGAAACTTTCGGATTCCTCTTTGTAACCTTTGTTTGATTGGTCATGCTGGATATTTTATTTAATGAAATACACCTCTTGGTTTTCTTAAGGAATTTAGGATTTGACTGTGAATGGAAATTAAATGCAATAGAATGTTCTTGGAAATTAAGTTAAACCTTTCTGTACACATGCACACCATGCTCAGAGGAAAGTAATTAAGATACAGTGGTCTTATATGACCTTATTTCTAACTTAAAGTACTCATTTGGTGGGAGTGATACATTTAACCTAACTAACTTACAGACTATATCACCATGCCTTCCATGGCTTCACATTAATGTTTCATATCATCGCTGGGCAGTCTAGCCATTTTTCATTTATATGAAAACACAAACAAAGACACAAAATCAAATGTAATAAGGCCTGTTCTCTTTAATTCAGCTCTTTAACAAATTTGAACAAGAAATCTGGTAGAATTGTTTTAGAGGTATTTTAGGGCATCAGATTCAGAACTTTTAATAAATTGAAGTTGATCTCATACAATGTCAGCACATCAGAGGCACAAAATGTCACTTAGTCAAGAAGCAGTCTTTTCTGAACACCAAAAGAATTTTTTTGTGGTTTAATAATCTTTTCAGGTTATTGACAGTCAGGTATTTGAACATACTGGGCTTCAAATTCCTGTAGACAGTTTTAACCATATATATATATTTATTTTATTTTTTTTGAGATGTTTATTTTATGTAAATTTAATATAAATGGAAGGTATTTAAAGTGCCTTTTCCAAAATCTAAAGTTATGTGATTTTTTCTCTTGTCCTCAGACAATACTGTAATAGTTTTTGAAGATTTAAAGTTAAGAAGTTCAGTATTTTATTATAAATGTAAATTTAACAAAAATAGCTCTTTGAAGCTCTAAAATGCATACTATTTACATTGAAAAAATATTAGTGTTACAGAGTATAATTTACAGAGTAATATACAGAGTATAATTTAATTTTAAGAAACTATTGTTTCTACAGAATTTCAAAGGTTTATAGAAAGATTGTAATACCCTTAAATTATAAAGTTCAAAAATAAATTAATAGGAATATAGAAGTAGAAACAAAATAATTAGTGGAATGAATGAGGATGACACAATGATCTGTCACTCCATATTACAATATTTAGATATTTATTTCACATATCAATACTGCAAGGAAAAGAACAGAAGATAATTAGGCATAGGAAATTCTAATTCATATATTCATGTTTTCACACTGTTACCAAACATAGCAGTATCTGATATGTATTAGTTAAATCTTGCTATCTGTTTTTGAGCTTATTAAAAGTGTAAGAATGACCATTTTGAGTTATGTTTTACCCCACTGCACTACCCTGTATTACATTGCAAGTAAATGAATCACAGATCTGAAACTTTTCATGTTTTTTCAAACAAAACGAAACAAAACAAAACACATCATTACTGTTGTGATCATAACTATCTGACAAGGAAAATATTCTGAACATATTTCTCTCAAATAATGAAGGTTATTTCAACTTTTCTTGCAAGCTTATATTCATTTTAATCACACCTAGCCAGCTAAGCTCTCTGAAGCTTGCAAGGCTCTCTGTAATGGTTAACGTAGCTACAGGATAAATTTATCTTCACAGGGACCTGTGCTACAGTACTACATATTCTCACATGCCTTTGACTAAAGTTCTGTTCTGGACCTAAAACTCTACTTGTAGATAAATGTTCTATGAGTCAAGATTTCATCCTTCATCTTCAGATGTCTCTTGAATGGCGAAAATGAGTCAGCAATGTGCCCTTGCCACTAAGAAGGCTAATGATATCCCAGGCTGCATTAGGCTGGCAAAAAGTGCCACCATCTGCTCAGCACTGGTGAGGTGGCACCTGGAGTACTGTGTCCAGTTCTGGGCTCACCAGTACAAGAGAAATGTGGACATACTGGGGAGTCTAATGAAGGGCCACTAAGGTGATAAAGGGACTGAAACATCTTTCCTATGAGGAAAGGCTGAGAGCAGGGACTGTTCAGCCTGGAGAAGGGAAAGGTTGGGGGGATCTCATCAAAGTCCTGAAGGGGCTATAAATACCTGAAGGGAGCCAGGTTCTTTTCAGTTTCACAGTGACAGGACAAGAGACAATGGGCATAAACAAGGGGTTCCTTCTGAACATCCAGAAGCACTTCTTTACTTTGCAGATGACTGGACGCTGGCACAGATTCCAAAGAAAGGCTGCAGAGTCTCCCTTGGAGATCTTCAAGAGCTGCCTGGACATGGTCCTGAGCAACCTGCTCTAGGTGTCTCTGCTTGAGCAGGGGGGTTGGAGTAGATGGCCTCCAGAGGTCACTTCCTACATCACCTATTCTGTGATTTTGTGATTCTGTGAAATGGGGGAACACAACTATCTTGCATAACAACCCTTTTGCTAATAGGTCTGTATACTTGTCCACAAGTAGCATCTATTTCTGAATAACCACAGTTTCATTTTATTCATATTCTAATCCAGGCCATCTGAATGTTCCAATTCCCAAAGATAGAAAAATATATTTCTAATTGTGATACTATGTTCTAAATATGTCAAAGTCCTAGAGAAGGTAAAGTTTCACATACACAGTTTGCATATTTCACAAAATTTCATATATCTTGATAACATTTTTCCATTTACAATTCAGAGCTGTCTATGGTGTTGCAAGTGAAAGTATTCTATACATTTGAACCTTCATTTGACCTTTTTCACTGTCGCTTTCTCTTGTCCATAGTTTATTATTTTCAAGTTGTCCATAGGCATAAGAATACCATTGACACCACGCTATACCTATAGCTATTTGAGCACCAAAAATGGACAGCAACTTATGTTTCTTGAACATGTGCAAACTGTGGTGATTAAAAACTTGGCCATTAAAACAATGAAATCCTTTTTTCTTTTCCACATTTCAAAATTAATACAGTATACAACTAGTTTTGAAGAAAGCTAAAAAAAATACATTATAATCCTTTTAGATTATTTTCAAATGAAACTGCAAATAGCAACATTTTTTTTAGCTTTTGGACATTTTTCTTTTAATCCCATTTAATTATAGATACCAAAGATTTCTCCAAGCTCCTTGTAGAAAACTTTGTGAGATCTCTCTCCTCACGTTGTGATATTCTATTCAGTGCTTTCCATGCCCCATTTCTGATTGACTGAAGTGCTTCTGGAATTTTTTTAGAGTGATAATTTTTCAACTGAATCATTTTTTTTTTATTAAATTTGTCTTCTTTTTTTTTCTTAAGTTTTCTTTCACTTACAGACATCCCATAACCTTAGTTACGTTGTTTACCCTCTTAATACTATAAGCAGTATTTCTTTCCAGTTGGTGATTGCAACTTCCAAAAATTTGTTTTAATTCTTCTGTCATGTCATTATCTCACCAAAGTAGACATATATAGCTCTAGTGTTTATACATTGGAAATGAGGAAATCCCTTAATCATGGTTTCTTTCATTTGACATTCTACCAGTGTCTTCACATCTTTCTTGTATTGAAATGCCAAGAACTGAATGCAGCATTTTTGAGCCACGCAAAAGAACTACTTTTCTCAATATAGAATCATAGAATGGTTTGGGTTGGAGGGGACCTTAAAGATCATTTAATTCCAATCCCCCCTGTCATGGGCAGGGATAACTCCCACTAGATGAGGTTGCTCAAAGCCCCATCCAACCTGGCCTTGAACACTTCCAGGGATGGGGCATTCACAGCTTCCCTGGGCAACCTGTTCCAGTACCTCACCATCCTCACTGTAAAAAAATTTCTTCCTAATACCTTATCTAAATCTACACAGATACTCTCAGATTACTAGGAAAGCAGGACAGAGTGAATTCAATCTCAAATGCAAGCACAGACACCAAAGGCCAATGAGACTATACAGCATGAAGGATCGTGGTGTTAGCCCATTTACTGTCCCAGAAAAGATCTGGAGGTTCTATGTAGATGCTTATGAAGAAAGCAGGAATGCTCAGGCATTCCTGATGAATAAAGTGAATAAAGATGGCTGTCACCACTGGACAACTTTAAGCAGATGGTGAATATTTGATGCGGATTAGAACATACCAGCGAGTCACTGAATGGTCTTTACAGTTAAATATCTTATATTTGGCCCTGCAATGAAACAAGAGCCATTTGAAGCAAAAGAACTAGAAAAATACATCAATATGATAACCAAAACCAAAGTTTTATATGAAATTACTGAAGTTTTTAAATTAATTAGTTGTGTGGAAGGAAAAACTATATCATCTTTCATACTACATATAACTAATTTTCTAAATCCTTTTCCAAAAATATTTTCTATTAATGTCCATAGCTTCTTTTGAGGTTAATCAGAATCATACAAATAGATTCTTTTGTCACCACGTAATGTAAAATGGACTTCTCCATTATAATAAAACTAACTATGGAATAGGAAATATGAAAACTCTAGTTTGTTAGGTCTTCAAAGCTTACAGGGTTTATTACAATGGAGTTCTAGTTTCTTGTTATTACCACGAGTAAAACAACAAATAACTAAAAATAAATTACATGTCATATAATGTTTATTTACACTGCAACAATTACGTGCTATGACAAACTCCTTGAGTAGTTCATCTATGCACTGTTTTTACACAAAGCTTGTAGAAAAGCTATGGTTCAAGCCTGAGACACACAGGATGTTGTGTCCTCACAATACAACTCCATAATCTAGGTAGAATTCTCCCATAACATCTCTCTCTGCAGCTTTATTTACTGATCAAAAGGTCCTCCAATTCTGCAGGGTAATCATTTATCTAGATGACCTCTATTAACTTCCTTCAGAAAAATCTGGATGAAGAGGATAAAAGCAGTCATCAGATTTATAAGAGCTGAAAGCTCTTCTGTTTGCAAAGGACTGTAAATATAAGAAATGGCTTTTCATGAAAAAAATATCACAGAAATAAAGGTGAAGTTACATTTACTAAGGAAAAGATACAAAGAACTAATTTCAGTGGATGTTATCCTTGACAGAAACCGATGTTCCTTTTCCTTCAAAATTCAAAGTTTATATTTAGTACCTAGTGAACAAATAGCAGATTCATATGGGTATGTTTATTTCCTATTCTGTCTGGTAGTGAAAAACAAAATAAAAATATCATAAAATACTATTTTATATTAACTGTCTCATTTCGTTTGCAAAGCAATATCCACCTCACCCACTCTAGTCTTGATAAAAGGAAGTTAATTCTTAAGGCTTCTTATGTTTGTGCTTCAATACCTTTTCCTGTGTTCCAGCTGGAACTTGTCAGTCATTATGAACAGCCTGTTAAGTCTCACGCCTGCAGCAAGTTTTAGCCAGCATTTCTGAATAGGAAGAGGAGAGTGAGATATCACTGAATTATAACAGGAACTTAACTCCTGAAATATGAGAGCACCATATATATCAGTGTGTTCTTTATAAGCGGATTCTCTCTTCTTTACAGAAATCTGAAAAAATGCTTTGCCATAAAACATATTTGCTGTGTTTGAGCTTATGTGCTTGCAATACTTTTTTCTGTTTGCTGTTTCACCATGAATGCACAATATTTCAGACACTGCATTGTGTGGTTCTTTGTTTCTGCATCTATGCTTGATGTCAGCTGATTATCAGTGTATATCACATAAAACCAAGTTTGGTAACCATCAGAGGTTATTTAGCCTAGTGTAATTATAGACACTATTCTGTCTACCTCAATCTAAATACTTGTTTCAGTAAAACACAGCAAGCTCTTACGTGTTATAAAGCAAAATTATGTTACAAATTAATGTTATAAAATCAAACCACTCTTGGACACTCACAGTTTTATCAGTTTTTGTGCCAATTTTGTTTGCTTATTTTTAATAGAATTCCAAGAAAATATTCCTTGGGCTCAGATAAGAAAATACAATTGTGGCACATGAGAAAACATTGGATGTGGCATTTTGATTTTGAATTGAAACAGAACATGCAACTTACACGGGTTGGCATCAGTCTTTGCCAGATAGACTTATCTTACTTTCCCTTGGATATGCATGACTGACTTCTGCTACCATAGAAAGGCAAACAGACTAAAATTGGAATAAAAAGAGAAGAGATTTCTCTTCTCTTTGCTTCTCTTCTGTGGAGATCCACAAAGGACTGGAGACTTCTCATGAACCCACTAGTAAGCACCTTAGTAAGTCTCTTCAGGAGCTGGCTCACCTTCCAATTAATTCTGTACAGTACATTTCTATCCAACAAAACAAATGAATACTGGGATCAACATGAGCTTTTGTAGCTTAGGACACACTAATTTTTGCCATCTTAGAGGCCTGTACTGTGGAGCTGGGTTCATTCATATCTCTAATTTACAGTTCCTTCCCTCACTTGTCTCTTAATTGACTCTGACATGCCATGGTGACATTTGACCTAGTATCTCCAACATCTAACAGCTCTCCAAACTGCTACTTCTCCTCCAGATCTGGTATCTCTACTCCTTAATGAGAGGAATCATTAAGTCAGTTTTCTGCAGAACTACAGAGTTGAATCTTAGATTTTAATCTACACATCACCTGCATCTATAAAGTTTGCTTTGAAAAAGGCAATGAATTCAGTCACCCCAGGTGAGCAAATAGAACTTAGATCAGAACATAAACATTATGACTACTTAGAGCTGCATAAAATATATGTAATAATAACAGATTGGTATAAAATTAAATGGATGAAACCAAGAGTCATATAGAAATTATATTTGTCTTTTAGTCTTGTCATAAAGTACGCATCCTGTTAGTTCAGTAATCAGCCAGAAGTCTGATGTTTCCTTTATCAGGATATACTTAGTGATGCTTACATTAACACCCTTATGTGTCTGTGTTAATCAGTGCAACTTCTGTTTTGGCCAATCACATGAATTTTACAAATACAATCTGAAGCTAATAGGTTTGGTTATCAGGAGTTCACTAGGCCTTTTTCCCGTATTCCAACTGTTTTGGCTGCACTATAGGGAAAACCTGTCAGATGCAGAAAGAACACTGTTGGCTTCCCCAGAAGTTTGCTTAAGGGCTGCACAGGAATCAGGAGGCTGGAGTTAGCAGAGGGAGGTATATACTTGATGGTGAGACATCTATGCCCATGGAAAAATACTATGGTCTTTAGAGAACCTTGGCAATTCAGAACGTAGCAAGTTAATCTGGATCTGTCTGCCTACCCTCTCTCAGAATGAATTCTTTGTGTGAGGCTTTCAAAGCAGCACTGAAGAATATCTAGAAATGTTTTTATATTCTTTTAGAAAAGTAAGACAGGAAGGTTAGGGGAGATATTATTAATCTTGCTTGTGGGTGTCTATGTGGGCTGTTTAGTTAGTTCACTATACAGCGTTCAGATAATTTTGTGCAATGAAAGCCAATGTGTGAATTCATCCAAAGGATGGAATGGTATACAATGAATCCTGTTTTAATGATAAATGAAACATTTTAATTCTTCATCTTGATCTCATTCTCTGTATTATATCTTTCATCTGTCTAGATAGAAATGACTAGCCAAATCAAACTTACCATTGCTATGAGGAACACTATAGTCCCATTTAGAGACATCCTAGACACAAATAAACAATAGAGCTTTTAACAATGTTTATAAAAGTGTTCAATTTGTACTGGAAAAGGAAGGAAAAGGTAGTCAGTTTCATTAATTAAAAATTACTATGCTCAATTAATTTGTTAAGAAAATTATTGTCATTTTTATGTTTTTAAGGAAAATCTAAGAAGTAAAATCTAGTGTGTTTTTTTTTCTTTTTTTCTTTTTTCTTTTTTTTTTTCCTGTGAGTCTTTTACTTGCCTAAGTGCAAGTTATTGCATTATTTTCATGAATTTTAGGAAAAATGGATGGGAAAACTGAAGGTAGGAAAGTCACACTCTAAAAAATCTTGTCTTATATGTTGTATATATGTGCTTGCAATAGGGTGAAACATTATTAAGGACACTATGTCGATCTTTTCAAAAACATATTGGGTGCACTTGCTCATATTATCCAATCAAGTGGGCAGTGGATCCTGGCAGAAAAAGTAGGTATGCCCAAATTTGCTTCAAAGAGAACGATAAAACAGAGAGGCCTGTGCTATATTGATGCCATAATAAGCACAGCAACATGACAGTTGTAATAATTTATCTGTTTGGTTTTATTCCCCAAGAATAATATTCATGGCTTTTCTAAGAAATTGCTTATCTAAGCCTCTTTCCTTTTACTTTGTTAAACTGATCACAGCTGTTACAAGAAGGTGAAAAGAACAATGGACACCTTGAAAAGTATTACATTTTGCTGTTCTGTTGTTTAACTGTATGGTGATGACATACACCATGAGCTGACCTTTGCCTAGATGAAGATAGCTGTCACATTTCTTGCCATGTTTCTGCTACATTAGAGCTACCCATGACTCACTCAACCTTTGATACATGCAAGAACTGTAAGTACTTGTCATAATGATTAAGAATTGGCAAGGCTCTTATGAGCTAGATAGACCAAAATATAAAGTTATTTAAGTTATTTTCTAATTCATCAGAGAAGAGGCAGAGGATGCAGACCAACTGATGAGGTCGTTCCAAGAGAGCAGTTTCATTTCATGCCTTTTTTTTTTTTTTTTTTTTCCCAAGTGCTGGAGAGGGTGCTTTATCATAGTAAGCTTTAAAGAATCCAACCTACTTGCTTTATGCAGAAGAGTGGCATATAACTTGATTATCCTAAGTACTGACAGGGAAGAAAATCAGTGGGTTCTAATTAATTGGTATAGCAAAGAAAAGGAAATTAAATAAACAGTCAGGTGTCTAGGGGCAAAGCTAAAACAAAAATAAAAAATAAAAAAAAAATACTAAAAATAGCACAGAATTTTATAACCATTTTTTCTATTTTTATATTGAGTGAGAACAGTGAGAATGGTTACTGCTTGAAAAAAAGAAAAAACAAAAGAAGACAAAAAACAACAATAATAAACACAGTACTGTAAAAACAGTTTTTATCCAACAGAAGATATTAGATTCTCTGCAGCCACAACTGGGTGAAACCAGTTTGCCTGTTGTCTGCATGGGGTCAAATCAAATCTATTGGTTCTTCTTGAGATCCAATTGCTTTGGAACATGTATTCTTTGGTGTTTAATTTTAAAGTATATAGCATTGAAGATGTGTTGTTCCAGTTACTCTGCCTACAAATCTATATTTACTAGGTAAATATATTTTCCCTCAGCTCATCAAGCTATCTTTTTTTTCTGATTCATGACACAGTGTAAGTCTATCTTTCTCATCCTGGCAAAAACATGCTCTGATCTGTGTTGCCCCCAAGACCATATGCCACATGAGGACAAGAGGCAATGGATCAGCATCAGTGATTTGTACTATGCTCTAAAGTGACATTAGTTCACAAGGACATTGTTTGTTGATTTTATATTTGAGATGTGAATGAACAAAAATGATGAAACTCAACAACTTCATATTTTGGTAATGTAATATAAAGTGGTTTTGATATAGAATGTACTCTTCTGTTTATAACAAGAAGGAACAAAACTAGCAATATGAGTTTTCCAAAACTGGTGAGATGCAGGTCTAGATCTGGAAGTGAATTTTCCAACTTAAAACAATTTGTAATGTTTATTGTTGATATGATAAATGAGATATGTTGAAAAACTCACTGTTCTTTGCTAGGCAGGTTTTCTCGCAGGAAAGGTGTTGCCAAATAGTAACCCAGATGGGTCAGCTTCCCAATCTTAAATGCATATTGACCTGCATATTGACCTACATATTGACTTTTAGTGAAGTGTAATTCATTTTTAAAACAGTACCAAGTCATTTAACGATATATCCTCAACAGTATTAACTTACCCATTTTGCTAATAATTCTGAATGCTTTTCTAATAATTCTGAATTCTGAAAATGCAGGAATAAGACATTCTTGCAACCCCAAAGTGATGTTCTCTGATTACCTGTTCAGTCATTAAACTTCTTCAGCTTTTGAAATGCATCAGAAAAACTAAAATACTGGGTTACAGAGAGTATATGCGTTAATGTGCTTTTTCCTGAGACCACAGATTATTGTCAGAAGAAAAAAGAGCAATGATTCCATTTCAAGATTATTTGCTTCAAGCAAAATTGTTTTAGTCATGGGATCAATACGTTTATAGTGCGGAGCTTCACCCAGTCTGAAATGGATCCTATGTTTGAAATTTAATCAATCAATTAATTGGAGAATTAATGAATATCTCATATACACTTGTTAAATGATGGATATTCTATAAGCAACAGAAACCCTGCCATGATATGCTGTTAAAGTTTGCCTTCAGTAATTTTCTATTTAAGATGTTGTCACATCTAAGCTATTATATGTATACAATAAAAATTTAAATTACCAGGGCTTGTAATACATATAGAAGCAGTATCATGGTGGTGTGTATTAGAAACTAAACAGCGTTATTAAGTCATTAAGAAAATAACATTTTTAGAAGGATTATCTTTCCCTATAACTGAGCAATCTTATTAAAGTCATTAAGAAAAAGAAGACCAAATACAGGAATGTATTTAAGTAAAAATTGCATCTTCGTTCTTATTTTAAATATTTCAGACTTTTTTGTTTGTTTTCATTTGGAAATACTGTGATATATAAGATTTTTTCTAATCTCAGAGGCGCAGCTTTATACGATACTGACTGTCAGTTATGCATGCAGTTACTCAGAAAACCATGGAAGTAAAATAATTTTTACTCTGGACCAATCTCCAGGTTCAGCTATTACAATATCCTGTATCCAGCACCAGATGCTTACTAGGACTATGGAATCATTTCTGGAAAGAAAAAATATAAGAAAGCTATTTTAGTTTAGTTTATATTTTATTTATTTAGTTAGTTATTTGGGAATACAAAACAGAGCAAATGGGAAACTGTAGTCTTGTAAGACTATCAAATCATCTTGATTAAAACAAGTAACAAGTCATTGTTCTTGATTTCATGAGACTTAATAGGAAACTTTACATTTCATAGAAAGAGTGCAGAAGTTTAACAAAACACAGCATTGGATAAAAAAAAAATGATGATCAAAAAAAGATGATCAAGGGGCTGGAGCACCTCTCCTATGTAGAAAGGCTGAGAGAGATAGGTCTGTTCAGCCTAAAGAAGAGAAGGCACCAGGGGACCTCATTGCAACCTTTCAGTACCTGAAGGGGACTTATAAAAAAGATGGGATGCAACACTTTGCTCAATCAAATAATGACAGGATGAGGGGGAATGGCTATAAACTAAAAGAGTGGAGATTGAGATTAAGAGTTTAGGAGGAAATTCTTCACTCAGAGGGTGGTGAGGCACTGGAACAGGTTGCCCAGAGTGGCTGTGGATGCCCCATCCCTGGAGGTGTTTAAGACCAGGTTAGATGAGGCTCTGAACAACCTGGTCTAGTGGGTGGCGTCCCTGCCTATGGCAGGGAGGTTGAAACTAGATTATCTTTGAGGCCCCTTCCAACCCAAGCCATTCTATGATTCTATGATTCTATACCTTGCTTTCTAAAGGATATAAAACAAGCCTATAAAGATGACTGTATCTTGAAAATATGCTGTCATCAATTTACATGTGCTTAATCCTGGGAGCTCAAGTGGCAGCACTCAGGATGGTGGTCTCTCTCAAGTCACATGCACAAACACTTAACCTCATGTTTTGCAAATGTTATTCTATATTAAATTTACAACTGCACTAGTTTCTTCTTATTCAGGTTCAGTGTTCAGCAGGTAACTCACAGCGGATCTAGATTTTCACCATACTTCACATTGTTCTAATGAAAGAATTTGAAACCAGATTATGATGGTTATTCATTCACTGACTATTTAAACTCCAACATTCCAAAAAACAACAACAACAACAAACTTTAGTCCTTGGTGTGCTTCTACATTATCACTGTATTATTAACTGTAAAGAATTGTATGCTTATTTTCTTTCCCCATATAATTTCAGCTTTCAGGAACTGCTTCTATTTCTGTTTTAACTGAATTCCATTCGGGGTAATGCAGTGTTTATGTGTCCAATACAGAAATGCATTTTAACAATATCCACGCTAGTTGAACTTAGAATACAGGTCCTTTGGTCTGAACTCCAGTATACTTTGATAGTCAAGATCCCTAGTTGGCTGGGCTTCTAGCCAGCTGGGTATTGCTACACTACATTGCAGCAAACACAAAATGGGCATGGATTATGATAGAAAATTGTATAGTACTTGTGTCATTTCATAATTTTCTATATGTATTGTAAAAGCAGTTAAAATATAAGTTCTCATAACTGATTTTCTTTTTTGTTTTTTCTTTTTCTTTGGCCAGCTCATTCACTTTTAACAAGCCTGTGGAGTCAAATGCAAAAGACTTTCCACCATTCCTTTCATGGACTTCTTAATAAAATATAAATGCTCTGTATTTCTTCATTATTTTCTCTAAATAGTTAACTGATGCAGAAAGGTACAGCAAAGCATAAAACTACTCAAAGGCTTAATTGAATTATTTCAGAAAGAAAAATATATTAAAAATTAATAATCCCCATCTAATAAAGATTTTTTCCTTGATGGTGGAAAAACTACAACTGGAAAAAAACTAGTCCAAAGTCTGTAATGATTCTTTATTATTATCCTGTCATAAAATGTATTTTTTTACCATTGGTTGTTCAGTTCACAGTATGAGTTCAGACAGCAGTCACACTACACTGTACATTGAATTATTATTATTCACCTGTGGTGTCTCTTTCACGCCAAGTGATCACAAAAGCTTCAAAAACTTAATCCAAAAATTATTTTTTTCATAAGATGTTAGATTTTATTCATCAAAGTGGTACCATAGATGTCCTGAATAAAGCTTATGAAAAACATACTTTTTAATACTTTTTTTTTTTAATACTTTTTAAAAACTCTTTTTAATAATCAAAGTACTCTGAAACATGGCAAAATACTTCTGCAGCAACAAAAAGTATTCACTAATTCTTTAATTACAAGGAAAAAAAAAAAGGAAAAATTGTCTTATGGATGTCAAATAATGATCTAAATAATAATTCCCTGTGTGCGTTAGCTGTTCGGGTAAGGTCACTTTTTGTTGTTATTGTTGTTTTTTTTCTCTTTCTGCAGGACAAGACCAGTAACATGCACCCTTCCCAGGCTTTCCTTTATGAGAAGTGTCTGTGGTAGTTTTGCCTGGCAGGGCAGCTGAACTCGACCACAACCATTCTCTCACTCTCCCTCCTTAGAGGAAGAGGGGGAGAAAATATGATGGAAAGGACTCAAGGACTGAGATAAAGACAAGGAGATCACTCAACAATTATCATCACGGGCAAAACAGACTCAGCATAGGGAGATTGTCTTAATTCACTGACTTTCACTAGTGGACTAGTACAGTGAGAAACTGAAAGTAAACTAACACCCCCCACCACCACCACCCCCCGGGGGGCTGTGGTCCATCCCTAACACTTTGTCTCCGTCACGGCTTTAGGATCACTCTCTGCCCCTGCTCCCCGTGGGGTCCCTCCCACGGGATGCCGTCCTTCCCGAACTGAGCCTGCGGGGGCTGCCCACAGGCAGCAGCTCTTCGACAACTGCTCCCACACGGCTCCGTACCACGGGGTCCATCCCCCAGGAGCAAACTGCTCCAGCACGGGTCCCCCACGGGCGGCAGCTCCCCCCAGGCCCCCTGCTCCTGCGTGGGCTCCTCTCCACGGGCTGCAGCTCCGGCCCGGGGCCTGCTCCTGCGGGGGCTCTCCATGGGCCGCAGCCTCCTCCAGGCCACATCCACCTGCTCCACCGGGGGCTCCTCCACGGGCTGCAGCGTGGAGATCTGCTCCGTGTGGGACCCATGGGCTGCAGGGGGACAGCCTGCTGCACCAGGGGCCTCTCCACAGGCTGCATTCCTGGAGCACCTCCTGCCCTCCTTCTGTACTGACCTTGGGGTCTGCAGGGATGGTTCTCACTCCTCTTGCCCAGCTGCTGGCTGGCCCCCCACACCCCCTACTTCTTAAATCTGATTTCCCAGAGACCCATCCGATGTCACTCACTGGCTTGGCTCTGGCCAGCAGCAGGTCCCTTTTGGAACTGGCTGGAGCTGGCTGTAATTTGCTGGGCTCTGCTCACAGAGGCCGCCCCTGCAGCCCCCTTGCTACCAAGCCGTTGCCACGTAAACCCAGTACAATGGCTAAGGCACTTTCTTCTTCAGAAAATTGAATTAAACACAGGCTTCTGGGTTCTGCGTAAATAGCCATGTCCATAGGTTTCTTTTGTTGAAATCAAACGAATGGACCAACCAACACAGGAGCCAATACTGTGTTCTTTTGCCTGCACTTTGAAAAGAAAGTGACTGTGACTGCTGGTCATGCTGAACACAGACTTAAGTACCCCAGCCAGACTGGCCCCTGTGAGAACCTGGACATCTCTGCTAAACGTCAGTTTTTAGAGGTGCTTCCACATATGTTCAAAAGTTTAATGTCTAGGGTATGACCATGTATTAAATGAATTTCAGCTTAATTAGGATCTCTCAGGTACCACCATTTTTCATCTTTCATGACATATAAAGAATTCTGCTTAATGTTTCTTTGGCATGAGCTTTCTTTTATCTTCAGTCATAATAAGCATGAGGTTGATGTAAAAGCACTTATTTTACTTTTCACATATAACCATAGCTTGCTGTGTCATTAATGAGAACTATATGTGAAAGCATTGAAAAAGAAAAAGGTCCTGAATATTTTACAAAGGTGAACTACAAATAAGTGACTAAAATACCACAATAATAAAATAAGCACATGGGGACTAAATTGCTCAAGAGCTGGTAATGAAACATGAAGCTCTTTATCTATGATGTCTACCTATCTATCTTACCTGGTTAATATATTTCTGTAATCCCTCTGAAATGTACTATCCAAATTCATTAACAGTAATTTCTGTAAAAGGCTATTAAAAAAAAAAATCCCTTCTACCTGCTATAAAAAATAATAATAATATAAAAAAAAATCAGAAAGCATAAATTGTCAGAATACTTGTTTAACAGCCCTGTTTCATGCCTTCAGTTAACTTTAGGAATGAAAGCCTAAGATTCTCCTATAAACACAAAATGTCTATAATCCACCAGGGCATAATGAAGCAAATGATTATTTCTGAAACACCTACCCTGCTTGTCAGCCCCTAAGCACTTCAACAAAGCACTCTGAGTCATTCTTATAAAGAGGTGGTGTGACAGAAGAAATGAGCCACAGGTTGGAGATCCTCAGGCAAATGCAACCCAGTGCATATGGTACATCATTACCAGTCTGATTTTAATGAAGTTTTAGAGCCTTAAATCTCACATCACAGTTGGTGCTGATATGCATTTTACTGTTATTGCCTTTCATTTGCCAAGTAAAGATAATTGATGATCTTTACTTAGAGAATTTGTAGATTTTGGAGCTGTCTATTTTTAACAGTGATTTCTATTTTTTTCTGTGTGGTGTGCATGCTTTCATTTTTGCAGATTTTTTATTGCATCTAATGACTTTTTTTTTAAATTTTTTTTTTTTAAATAGAATGACAAAGAGATGGGCTTCTTTATCTTTATATAACAGAGCAAAATTTCATTTACAACTCCGCTAATATCAGTAAAAATATGTGTGAGGAAAGATTACACTAACTCTGAGTAAGAAAAGAAGAATATGGTCCTTACTGAGTATGTCTTCTACAAACTCACTCTGAATCTTATCTATCATTTTATCACTTTGTTAGAAGACTGTATTACAAGAAATAGAGGTTTCTATTATTTTTTTATAAAGAAAAAAAGAAAAAAGAAAAACATTAAAAATATGGACAGATTGTAAAAAGAGGCAAGAGATAAACAGTAAAAGTTGAACAGAAAAAAATGAAAATGAAAGAAAGGGTGAAAATATTTTTTTTATTATTATTATTTAGAAGGAACAATTAAGAGAGTAAAGCTTCAACCATTCAAAATCAATCTAGAGAAAGGCATATTAAAATGACTGCTTATGTAGTGCATTTCATTGCATCTGTCTTTTACTTTCCTTGTTTTTCTGAGTGATCTTCCACATCTCCTTCATATGCTGCATAGGTCCTGGGTACTTCCCAGGTTCAAGATCACAGTCACTGCTGATCTGGAGTTCTTTGCCAAAATAAGTTTTTAGATTGTTACTACCACATCTAAAATAACATAATTTCTGGGAATATAGCTAACTGCTAAATATTCGGAATTACTATGATCATTCTGCCTGCTTTGAGCCTCCTATGTCCAAGATCAACAGATTTTATGCTCTGTGCCACCAGAATATAGGTTATGAGAAACGTTTTAAAGTCCTGTTTAAATAATAAAAGCCTGAACATAGAAAGTAGCCCTCACTGCTGTTTTTGGAGTATGGTGGATATTCAGAAATACATTTTAAAACCATCTTTTTGTACATTAATAATAGATTAAGTTTAAAGAAAATAAAAATATTTTTGATTTAAAGGCCCTATTAACATTCAAGAGATTGTATTTTAAGATCAGATTTATAGGACTTCATTGTAAATGATAAGGATTTGGGGGAATACGAAGAAGCTGTCAGCAAAGATCAGCTCAGATTTAGTAATTCAAAGAGTACAATGTTATAATGTTTATAAATGACAGACTTTTAAAGATATTTTCCGTATCACCTGTCTCCTTCATTACTCACAAAGTACTTGTCTGTTTTTAGTTGTTGTTTATTTGTTTTTTTGTTTGTTTTTTCCACATAGTGCTGAAGGTCTTCTTCAACACCTTTCTGATATTATGGACTGAAACTCTTCAGAGATTTGAGTCTTCCTTTACCTATAGGCTAATAAATCTGGGTTAATATTTCCATTGTATATTTTCATTTTCATTAATATTTTCTTCTAAAGCTTCTATCTTGAAAAAAAAAAAATGTGGCATGACAGTTCTGCCATTTCAAAGCTGAACAACACATCCAGTAGTCACTGAAAATTTGTAGTATAGTATAAGTTCCTTTACAGGGGAATCATTTCGTAGTTATGTTGCAGTAAATATCACACAAATTTTCTTATACATAATTTCCTTATTGAAATTGAAAAGGTAGAAGGCCTTTGAAATACATTACTTTAACATGCAGCCCCAAACACAGTGTCATAACCATTAACTTTATCTCAATTGTGCAACTTAGTGCAGGCTTGGGTTAACATAAAGATTTTTTTTTTCTCCACTCTTAGGTAAAATTTTCTAAAAGATTAAGTTTATTTAGGCTGAATTCTACGCTGAACACAGGGTTTAATTAAATGCTGCTTTGCTTAACATTCTTCTGGAAAATATATTATTTCAACTTTTAATCAATCAAGAATGTTAATCACCTGAAGGGTTAAAAAAAAAAAAAAAAAGTATTTTCCCTGTCAAAAGGGAAAAAGAAAGGAAATTATCCCAGTTATGGGAGTTTTTGTTGTTTCTGTTGAGGCTCATAGATCCTAAACTGATAAAGCTGAATGCTCTGACCACCCCAAGGCTCTCATTTTTAACATTAACATTCTGAGATGATTTATACTGTATCAAAGAAATGCAGTGAAAAAAAAATGGACCAAAACATCACAAATTTGTTGGGACAGATATATTTTTCATCAAACCGTACTGTGAGAAAAGAAACCAGTTTGTACTGGGATGATGAACCACCCTTGCTAGAGAAAGATGTGATAAAGTCCTTCACAGAGAGATTACTGCAAAGTTTGTGTCTGCAAGAGATGCATAAGACACTAGAAGCTGCTGTTAAATCATCTGCAGGGGAAAAAGTATGCAGCCTGGTGAGGTTAAGGACAATGGTTGCTGATATGGACACCTTCAAGAGACCATAAATTAGAGGGACTAGAGGGCAGGAGATGCTGAAAGTAGTATCTTACAGTGGTCAGAGACACTATCTAGTTTCCTACCAAACATCAGTAACGTTAATACAAGTCTGTTCTATAAATAATAATAATAATAGTGGTAATATCTCCTTAAACAGGCTGGAAAAGACAGTTAGCTACCTTTCATACAGTGAAGCAGCTGTTAGAGTTTTAGCTTGTAAAAATTGTACAAATATTGTTCATTAATAACAAATTAATGCGTATTTTACAGGGCAAGAGTAGAAGGGAACAAAAATGTCTAATGCAGCAGAGAGAGGAAAAGGAAAAAAGGGATAGACCCTAATTTCTTTCTTCAAGTACTTCATGGATGGAGAAAGCTGGGTTCAATTTCTCCAGAGGTGATTATTAAAAGGACAGGAGGCAGCAGATACAAATTGCAGCAATGGATATTCTAACTAGATAAAATGAATAGATTATTTGTGATAAGGATGGGCAAAGACTGAAGAGGTTACCTGGAGGAGCTTTGGAGCCTCCACCCTTGGATGTTGAGAGTGCATCTGGACAGGTTCACAAGACACCTAACATGACTCTTAAATTAGTAACATAAATGTCTGTCCTGTTTTCAACTAACTCAGCTGACCTGCAGAGGAGACTCTAACTATAGATATCTTATACTATTTTATTAATATATTATCTTCCAAGGAAGACTCTCCTTCCTTGTGCATATTCAAAAGCCATCTGGACATTGTCCTGGGCAACCCGCTCTAGATGGTCCTGCTTGAGCAGGGGGGTTGGAGTAAATGACCTCCGGAGGTTCCTTCCAACCTCAACCATTCTGTGATTCTATGATCTTATCTTAGACAAACATTGAAGCTTCCATATTAAAAGGAAAATAATGTCTTTAAGTTTTTATTATAATTATTATTTCAGCTTTGTGCTCGTAATTCAATGCTATCAATCTGTCAGTTAGCTGAAGCCACTGTTCAGGCAGGCACTTATCAAAACCTGAATTCGTCTCTCAAGAAACTGATTTTCCTTGCAGAAGGCATTGCACCAACAGTGATAGCAGCTCAGGAGGGTGAATAGGGGGTAACAGATTGATCCCACTAGACTTGTGATCCAACTGAAGATTTTAACCCTGGTCCCCAGAGTGAAAAAGCTAGTGCACTGACCCACTTCCCAATTATCCCTGTCTCTGGCTGTGATTTACTACTAGAATGACTTATGGACCTGCAGAGAAAATATTTACTGAGCAGCCTGCTAGCAGAGGATGATGTGGATAGAAAGGAGAGAGATTGGTGTAATTGAATTTCATTTGCTTGGTGATCCTGCATCTCTCTGATCTATGCAGATATATATATATATTTTCATTTAAAGATAATATAAACTGCAGAAAACCCCAAAGAAAAAATGGCAGCGTTTAAAAGTATGGTTTAAACAGCATAAACATGGTAAAACGATATTTCAAATTAATTAAAACAGAGGGCAGATAGTCACCCAACATTGTAGCCTGTAGCTATTAGTTAATGGATAGCTAGCCAGAGGCTATCTGCAAGCCTGATGGGGAAAACAGGCTGGCAACTACCAGACATTTTGTTAGTGGTTAAATATTTGCCTCACAGACTCAAGCAAAAACTCTGGAGCTATTGTTTCACGTTGCAACTTTCGCTAAAAAAAAAAAAAAAAAAAAAAAAAAAAAATTCTCAGCAAGGAATCTTACAGGTTAAGTGGAAAGATCATTCTTTACCTCATACTCTTGGACAATAAATTAGCCCTATATTAGTGGGACCACAGAGTTTCACAACATTTACAAAAGGGAAGTGAAGGGAAGTGGTGTCCCACATAAAATTTCCCTTAGATAGTCCTGAAAGTGTGTATTTGTGCAGCAAAGGGCGGTGCTAAAAGAAAATATTTGCTTGCATCCTGGAAGAGGTATTAACTGCATTAATTTGACTCTGTTTCCAGGTTAATTTAACCTTATCTCTCAGCGGAGATAATTATCTGGGGCATGATACTAGCATTGCTGTTTTGCTTCCAATTTCTGAGCTAGATGTTGCCGAGCTGTTTTAGGAATCTTTCTACAGTTTGCATCTGGGACCTTAATTCTGAGAAAGCCAATACAGCACACCATTTATTTGACATGTTCAGTCCTATGTATAGCTTAGTTTGTTAACTTCTGTTGGCCTATCTGCATTGTGGAAAATTGCCACACCACCTTATTTTGGGGTTTCAGATTTTCTTGTAACCTTTCTACATAGATAATAAAACTTGGGGGTAATCCAAATGAAAAGGCAGCATCTGTCCCTAGACACAGACTGTAAATGAGGGGTTAATGGAAGATAAAAACTGTACATAGCTTTGCATTTTGTAATTTTCTCAGCTCTAACCTCTCCATACTAGTGACTGTGAAATCTGAATCTGATACATCAGGAACTGGCACTAAGCTGTGCTTAAGACAACCATAGAAGTTACCAAAACATTCATTAAAGAATTCTCCACAATACAGTTGTTCAGTTGTAGACCTTGGGATTTATTCTGGGTCCAAGATCTGTTCGATGCCAAAGTTAAGATTAAAAATACAGGCATCCCTGATCAGCACTCTCCTGTGTTGTCAAGCCAGTGAATCATACCTCAATTTCCATGATTAGGTGTGAAGATACAAAATTAGTTTCCTAGCTCCCTAGGGGAATATGAAATGCTAATAAATCAGGACTAGTATAGTGAAGGGGAAAACATTTGGCACTGACACACGTGAACAGTTATTTGCTAGTGTTAACAATGAATCTATACAATAATGAGTCTCTAGTACAATATAGTTTCCAAAAAAAACCATCACAAGCGCCATTTCAAACTTACGGTTATGGTCACCAAAAATATTTCTACCTTTACAGTGAAATTTGGCTATGCACATAAACATGATACATTAGACAATGGACCTTGACACTGAGTAATGACAGATAGTTCCTTAATTATGGTAAGTAACTATCTCCTTCTTGCATTGCAGGGTATTTTCTGTTGATAAATTGAACATTTGGTCCCCTGTCAGCATCAGTCTTTTCTTATGACCACTATACAGACTATCAATATATGTAAATTCTTTATGCCCTTACAGGAATTTTGGGCCCCAAACGCAAATTTCTGGAAGGTCACCTGGTGCTGGGATGAGCAACACACCAACACACCTTTATAGATCCTCAGTCCAATATTAAGAATCTGCAGCACAGGACTTTTGGAATTCATTTTTAGAAAGCTCATTCAAACTAAGGAAAAACTGAGGCAACTAGTTACCAAATTCCTGCTGCATTTAATTCAATTTCTTGCAGCACAGTATACCACAGCAAGAGAACCACACATATAAACAACTATCCGACGAGATTCTTTATCACATTATTACTAAAAGTAGAAAATGAGTCAGGAAAAATATCTTTGAAAGTATTATTTCTTAAAAAATCTTGAAGATACTGTCAAACATATTTCAGTAAGCAGTAAATGAACCCTGCTTGCACCATAAATCATTAATGTTTAATCACCAGCCAATGCCTCAATAAGCTCACTGGCATGGAAACTCTAAGATACTCAAAGGATAGTTCTAGCAAATCTGGCATGCATGGTTGGCTTGTGTGCTTAATTACTGTTTATGCATTGGCAGTATCCAAGCAGTTGTATGTAATAAATAGAACACTGTCACACTGTCCAGATGGTTTTAGATTCAAGGCCTAGGGAGTATGTTTGAAGATTACAGGCCTGATTTACTAACAATTCACACCAGCTCTATTGCTGAAAATCATGCTAATAGCATACGTTTCAGCAATTGCATCAATGAAGAAATAAATACACTATTAATGACTATTTAAAAACACATTTTGTCCTCTATTTAGGCACTCTTCAGAGGAGGTATAATAATTTTATGGTTTGAGGCATGAAGCAGCTTTATTTCTGCAGTGTCCAGTTGGTTTGAGAGAAATTTGTTCTTTCACACAAAACAAAGGAGTGCCAAACAGAGACAATCCAAGCTATTTAAAATGATAGTTTATTTATTAGAATCGGTATAGCTGATTTAGTGTGGTGTTGTGCCTTAATTAATTTATGCTATCAAGAATTAGGTTCAGAATTGCTTGTCAGCAAATTAAGAACGAAATAAATTCATTTATTTACCCCACATATAAATATGAGGCAAAATTATACTATAATTTTCAAGGGAGGCAAAATAATTTTGGTAAATAATAAGTTTATTAAGGATTGCTGTCTTTTTCACCCCCAAACTGAATTTGTCCCCAGTTTGTGAAATTGCATTAAGTAGGTATTCTTTGGGGAAGAAGAGAGAGGAGAGGCAGGGACAGAAGTTGGGAAGAAACATTTAGAGAGGAGATGCACTTTTGTTTCATAAATTAATGCTTAGATCTTCTTCAATGGACCAAAGATATGGAAAACCTGAAAACAAGATTTTTTCTGTTTGAGAAAATATGAAGTCCTGTCTCATTTTTCACATGAATGCCCTATCTGGAAAATTATAGGATGATCAGGATGAAAGTAAGAATGGAGATGTACTTTATTCTCCCTACAAGAACAGGAAATGAAGTGTGATTTCTTCTTTGAAGGGTATGGGTAAAAAAGGAAAAGAATATCCCAGCAGCAGGTAATTGAACATATGGATCTTGCAACAATAAGAGAGTTGAAACCAAAAAGACTGATGAAAGGGGTACAGTCATAATTTTCCCATTTATGTTGGTAAAAAATATTACTGCCAATCTGATGAATTATCTTAGTAACTGGATTATTGTTGTAAGTTTGTTTTTGATTGAAAAGAAAGAACTCTGAAAAAAAAAATCAGTGACCATACTTGGTAGCCATTGGTCATATTTCATGGTTTCATGATCTCTCATGAATATGCTGTTCCGCAGCTTCTTTTTCACCATAAAACAACTACCTGAAATGTTTCAGAACTGTATGCAAAATGGGATTTATGGTCATAAGAACCTAGGTCTTAACTGAGTAATTCAACTCATTCTGTAATGTTCACTGATCTTCAGTTATTATTAATCCTCACCTGCTTGTCCACTCCTTCACAGCCAACTACTCCCAGGATACAGTTCATTTTATGTTAAAACAGATATCTGAAATAGAATGGTAACTACATCTCCACTGGCTGCAAAAAGGACTCCAGAAAACTAGTTCAGCTGTTGACATACACAAGGTAAACAAATATCTTTAAGTGAGAGTTACATGTCTATTGTCTACACCAAAATATAGCCCAAAGAAATAATTGTCCCACTAACCTAGGAGCCACCTTTAATTTTATTTATGCTTTATGTTTTTTTTATTTTATGTTTATGTTTTTATGTTTTTTTTATTTATGCTATTTATGTTTATTTATTTATGCTAATGCTGCACTGCTCCTGCCTATGGGGAACTGGAGTACAAAATGAAGTACTGCCTTCACTTTTTAGGACCTTGATACAGTAATGGTATTGAAAGACCTCCTAACTCATACCAAAAAAAAAAATTATAATTAAAAAAATGCCATTATATATATATTTTTTAAATTAGTGTTACAAAATGAAGAGAAAAAAAAATCATTACCTGTGTTTGGTGCTCCCTCTTGGTTAGCTGTAGATAACTAGCTTGGTGTAGGAGTTTTCCAGATGACCACAGAAAATCATATCTCTTTTCCTAGACTGTGTAAGACATATCTACCAATCTAGAAATGTCTAGCTCTGCAGGTTGAACTCTACAGCAGGGTCAGACAAATTATGTTAGCGATCAAATTCTAGGTGCTTTAGTCATTGTGAGTCAGCACAGGCAGGAAGCAGGAACAACCACAGACCCACAGCTGAAATTCAAAAACTAAATTTATTTTCGTTACCTTGCCAACCAGGGGATCCCTGAAGGAACACCCACACAGATGCACACAAACAGGGATGCAGGCATCACTAAGCTCAGTCCATGCTAGAGGATCACTGACCTGCTGTTCACACCTGTTTATCAAGGGCTCACAGAGGTGTAGTTTACTACCATGCTGTGATCTTCACTGTGCTTTTTGATCTACTCTGTATCAAAGCCAGAAACTCAAGCGTGTCTGATAGGGCACTTCCAAGTCTACCAAAAACCTACACTAACTATACACAGGTGTGCCACTTGTCAAACACAGACGATAAACAGCAGCATGTACAACCTATGTGTTTTCCTACATTACTGCTCTCCAGACTTCATGCATTCCCAGCAGCAAGGTCACTTGAGCGTATTTACAATCTTCCTCACCCGTCTTTCATTCTTGTCCTATCCTTCTCACCAATCTTCCACTTTTATTCCTTCCTCCCAACAATGATTCTGAGTTGTACTAAACAATTAGCTTACGTTATTGTAGGCCAGAGCAAGCCCAACTGGAAGCCTTCAAAGCTTATTAGTGATTAAAATCCTCTTTAAAAGGGTTTTTAAGGTACTGTCTGTAATGGGGGGATTAGCCATGGGTATTGTCAAAACTATGTTTTATATGGATCTGGAAATGGTCTGTAGATTTAAAGTGCAGTGAACATCTTACACATTTTCAGTGCAATTTAAGTGCAGCATTTCTGTAATGGCACTATGAGATGTTTCCAAAATCTGAAGAGCAGAAGACAGATATCTAACTTCTAATACATTAAACGTTCACTTTTTATTTTTTTTTCAATTGCTCATTCTTCTAGATTCTAACTCATATATGAAATCCATCAGCCTCTCATCAAATTTGAGCAAATATTTTATAGTAGAATGGCTCTAGTGAAGTCTCAGGTTACAAAGACTGTACAAGCCAAGTCTGGGTCAGGGCAATAGTCTGTTGATGTATACAGGACCATGAACATCAGCAGGCTTTAATTGCCCTTACTATATGTGACATATTCTTCATTTATAACTTGAGATGTATTAATGTTCAGAACTAAGTCAAACCTGTTGAATATAAAAAGTGATATCTCTCCACTTGTTTTTATACCCCGATTGTCAGAATTTTAGCAATAATAATTTATCTATTGCAGAGGCAGTAGAGATTCCCCATGTTGATCACAGAGATCGTTACTTACCCTAATTGTCATTACAGATTTTGCAGGTTTTTTTTTCTGTTTGTTTTGATATACATATATATTTCAACTGACCATACATTAGACTTTTGCCTTCACTGCTCAACCAATGAATAAATGCTTTTGTCTGGTAATATACTTTAAGTTCCTAGTTCTGGAATATGAGACATTCAGGTATGTTACCTTTAAAGATCTGCTCTTTTCTTATGTTTAAAGTTCAAGAAATGTTTCCCTGTTCTTTCTAAGGTTTTTGCAATTTAGTCATTCAATTAAGAGACAGAATTGTACTGAGTCTTTCTCTTCTGTGGAGAGTAACATTATGTACAGTAAATATTTGATCCTTTGTTTATTCAAAATCTAACGACCTGACTAGAAGTAAAGTTTCCTGCAATCTGCTAATAAAAATCTGTAAGGGACAAATTTCATGTCAAATAAGAATGATTGTCTTCTGGTATTTGAAAGCAAATATAGCACAGATTGGCACAACTTATATTGGTAATAACATGTCCATTCTTCTAGAAAATTTGCATTCTCAAGGAACATATTCATCTTACTTTTGTAAGGAATGAGAAGGCTCTGTTGTTTTCACTTACAAAATAGTTGTGCAGCAACTGCAAAACTGAAGTGGTCCATCAAGATTTACAGAGGGAAAAAGGAGAACAACATTTCCCTGTTGACATATTTTAATAACAATAGACATAATTTTCTAACAGGTTTTTCATTTTTTTTTCCCCAGGCATGGTTTTGTTTCGTGAATGAATTACACTCCAAAGTTATTCTTGAATTATTTCTACATTTTTCTACAATTTCTACAATTTTACATTTTCTACATTTTCTACGACTATTTCTACATTATTTCTGTTGTTTCTTCTTTTTCACAGTTGTTCAGAAATAATTTTTATTTACCTGAATGTTTGAATAGAAGATTTTATTTGTACAAAATGAGGAATTTTTTGTGCTAATGAAAACCACTTTATATTAGAAATGTTTTTGCAATGTCTTAGTTGGAGATATTATCATTGCCAATAATTATTATTGCTTTATTTTGCATGATAAATATTGCTTTTACTTCCAGTTTTGCCAAATTTAAATATTTGAATAATATTTTTCATGCAAATTATCTATATAAGAATATTTGGAAAGTGTCACTTATAATGTCATTTATTTTCCATGAAGGATTAGCTGTAGTACTTTAAAAGACAAATTTCTGTGCTTGGTTATTTTCTTTATCTAACTTTATACTTTTATTGCTATTGCTTCCTGATAATGTGAAACATTATTAAAATTTATTACAAGATAACCATGTCTCAAAATTTTGTCGTTTGTTTTTTCTAGGAAAATATGCTTTAATTTGATTAATTCAGTTCTGGTTGGGGGAAAATATATATGTATATGTATGTTGGTACATGTTAAAATCCTGAAGCTAACACTTTTGAAGATTCTTGCTCAAGTAAGAATATTCCATTATACTGTAGTTTCAGGCTCATAAGTTTTCCACCACAAATCCTACACAATTCATATCAGCCCAATCACCAGAATGAAGAATCTACCAATGCTTTCACTTCCTATCCCTAATAGAGAAAAACATTTGGTCTGAATGTTGGGAGAGCATGTAGAGGAAAAAGAACTTAGGAGGCAGAAGAGAAGCGGGCAGGAAAATTGGGAAGAAAGTAAACAGGGTTGTGAGGTACAAAGTCAAAATGAACCATGGGACTGAAAGGTGGGTGGTTGATGACTACCTGGCAGAAGGCATTCAGAAATAGAACAAACATGGATAAATATTCAATGACATAGTTACTTAGAACCATCGTGAGCTCAAATAAACGGATTGAACTAAAGTATAGGCAACATAGAGTATCAAAATGCAAGTTAGGTAAGGTGATGTCTATGCATGATGGCACTGAACTGAAAAACAATCACATTACCATCAGTTTACAAATTACAGCCATGAAAGAAGAATAACAGAGGGGCAAGACCACTCTGTGGATTATCCATTTTTTTAAGCTTCTGTACTGGAGATAGCCTGATCTCCATGGCCCATGGCAGTTCTTTGTCTTGCTTTCTTTGGAGTGTGGTTGGGACTAAAGATGTGCTACAACAATATTATTTTTTTAAATCTCAACTATATTGAAAAATGACCATTAAATATATCACATTACCAGTGAAAAAGTTAGCAGAGGGAGAGGATCCAAGCCTTTAAAGTGAATTGACTGCAGCAGTTCAACTAGCTCTCACTTTAGCTGAAAGGGGATCTCCTCTGTTGGCTGTTTTTTCAAAGGGCACGCATGTATACGGATCTTTAAACTATGGTACCATTCATTTTCTAAGGCACGAGGCGCTAAATAACAGTACTTAAAGATGATACTGAAATGTATTTACTTAAAGGATCTGTCTAGAGGTTGTCATTTCTTTACATTCTTATCTTACATTTTG
Organism: Anser brachyrhynchus; assembly: GCF_964034855.1. NCBI lineage: Eukaryota > Metazoa > Chordata > Aves > Anseriformes > Anatidae > Anser > Anser brachyrhynchus. The sequence goes on from NC_137695.1 coordinate 132,710,628, forward strand.
ATAAGGTGTATCACAAGTCCAACGTATTCTTGTTTCCTTGTGACACTGTGCTTTTATAGCCAAAAGAGTCTGATGAGATAGCTGTATAAAGGTTGTCAAGAGGATGTAATGGAAAAATATCTTTCTAGCTCTACTTCTGAATTTACGGAATAGTTGAAAAATAAAGATTTTAAATTGTTTTGCTATAAAAAGTACAATCTTTTTATAGTTAATGGTGGTATAGTAATATGTTCAATAATAAAAGTAGATCATACAGCATTCTCCAACTAGTAGTATTATTAAGTAATAACCTAGAAATATTGACATTTGTAACACAGAAAAGGACATTCTCATACCACAGACTAAAGTTGTGCATTTATCTCCTTTCACTCTTTCCTTCAAATTGTTATACAGTGATAGTATCCAAATGGCTATCTATTGCTAAGGCTGTAAATGCTGCAATAACAAAGTTAATAGGATAATTCTAAGTTGTCATTCTGAAATACTGATTAAAGCAATTGTTAAACTGAAATGGTTGTGCCTGTTTATAGGGCATAAATTTAAAGACAATTCTACATAAACACATTAAGAACTGTATTTCAGTGGCATTATAGCCTTCCAAGGAACTGAAAACTGATAACTAGTAACTGATAGATAAATTTAGCATTGTTCAGACTCATAGAAACAAATTGAAATGAAATAAAAGTATAAAATCTAATTTCCTATAAAACTTACATTTTCACATATGTATTGTTTTCAAAGAACTGGAACTAATTCATAAACTTTGTGCAGAAACATTTTTTCAACACTATGGAAAGTGAGTTTGGCATGATTCTATGATTCTATGATAAGCACATAAGATGTGAGACAGGGAAAAATGAACTGATTTATCAAACAGTCAAAAGTAGTATGAATCAAAAAGAAGTTTTAGAGCTTGAATTCCTGACTCTCATAAGAAGATGTGATAACCTAGACATTTTGACTTTCAGTATTTAAACATTATGCAGCTATAATCAAGGAGAGAGAGACCTAGACTGAATATAGGAATAGCATCAGTGGCTGTGCAAATTAAAATTTATTTTGTTCCTTAACTAGAAAGAGATTCAGGGACAGCAAGCTGCACATCTTACAGTTCACTGGAACAATGGTGTCATCTTTTTTTCGTTCTAGCACGTTATCTCCTCCCCAAAAGACTCTGTTAGACAAATGGAAATTCAGTGACAGACAGATCATAATTCACAGTCTGCTTCCTTAGGTGCTGAATACTGATGTTCCAGGGCTGCTTCTCCTCTCCTACCATTGCAGCCTGCAAAAAACAGGGAATAATTCCCATATCACAGGCTGCAGCTGTCACAATGGAACTATCATGGAGGCAAAAGCAATCTTCATGAGCTTTAGGACTTCCTTTCTTCCTGAAAAATAAACATCAAGCTGTGATTGCCTGAGTCACAATTTGGTTACTGTTCTGCTATTTAGGTCATTTGGCCAACTACACACTGCCTTTACTTAAAGGCACAGTAAATGTAATTTACCCTTGCACAAAATCTCTACTATTCACTGTGCATGCTGTAACAATCCCAGCTTTAAAATCTGATTATAGAAATATATGTTAATTTTAAGCTCTATCATAATATAATGAGAAAATGGTGCAGAAAGACCATAAGCCTGACTGCCTACACTGAAAACAGGTAAGCATGCTGTGCATGCTGCATAAGCTTCAAGAACAAAGATGTCATCCAGGATTACAGTTAAGTTTTGTGCCCATGATGCTGTCCTTTGCTGATGTGAGAGGGTTACAAATAGAACAAAAGACTCAATTCTGATTAGTCAGTATAAGTGAGACGTTCCAAAATTATTTATGCCCACAAATACCACATTTAAATCAGATCTGAAAATATTGTAAGCAGTGGTTTCATATTTTTCCACAAATCATCAATAAACTTAAAGAATAATTCAGGCCAATACTAGACATTTGTATCATTATACGTCCCTGCAAGGTAATTTTCCCATCTCTAATCATTCTATGATCTGTGTTGTTTTATGTGTTGTTGTTTATTCATTTAATTTTAAGAATGTTGCCATTTTCAATGAAGATACTGTACAAACTTCCATTAAATGCACTTATCAACTAGAAAAATAATTTCATTAAAAAAAAAAAAAAAAGTATTGAGTTTGTTACTTGCCTGCTGGCCATAAAACTACACGGTTTAGTGTCAGTTTGGCTATGTTCCTTTAATTCTGCACTTACTGCATCCTATTTCAGTTTATGCATTTTTTAGATGTTGGTTACCAGCCTAAAGTTAATTACATCATCCAGATCAATATTTTTGTTCAGATAGTGATACAAGTGTTTTAATTTTTACACTAGACCTTAGAAAACTAACTAGCTTGTGACTTGATGAAGATATGTAATACTCACGGTTTCAGAGAGCTCATCAGACTCACTGACAAAGATTTCAGTTCTTTTCACTTCTAGTAATCACTGACTTTATGTTATATTTAGCAATTCCTCCTCAACGAAACCCTTGGCAACTGCTGTACATATTCTTCTTTCCAAATACTAAGTGGGAATATATTTTCCAAATACTAAGTGGGAATATATTTTGACTTCTCAAGACTGTTCTGAATTATTGTAAATTATCAATTTATCTATGATAAAATTGTTAACATTGTTAGAACTTTATATGTCTGTACTACATCCATGTCCTTAAAAAAAAAAAAAAAGGAAATAGGTCCTCACCATAGATTGGCTTTCAAGGACACTTCCTTATACTCCCAAATATTTTCCCCTTCTCTTATTGAGGCAACAGGCCAGATTCTTCTCGGTGCCCAGTCATAGGACAAGAGGCAACAGTCACAGAATGAAAGGAAATTCTGTCTGAACATGCGGGAAAATTTCTTTACTGTGAGGGTGACTGAGCGCTGAAACAAGTTTTCTGGAAAAGTTGAGGAGTTTTCTTCCCTGGATATATTCAAGAGCCAGCTGGATACAATTATCATAGAATTATAGAATGGCTTGGGTTGAAAGGGACCTCAAAAATCATCTAGTTCCAACCCCCCTGCCATAGGCAGGGACGTTACCCACTAGACCAGGTTGCTCAGGGCCTCATCTAACCTGGTCTTGAACACCTCCAGGGATGGGGCATTCACAACCTCTCTGGGCAACCTGTTCCAGTGCCTCACCACCTTCTGAGTAAGGAATTTCCTCCTAACCTCTAATTTAAATCTCGCCTCTTCATGGAATGGAAAACCATTCCCTCTCATCCTGTCATTATTTGATTGAGCAAAGAATTACTCCTCATCTTTTTTATAAGTCCCTTTCAAGTACTGAAAGGTTGCAATGAGGTCCCCCTGGTGCCTTCTCTTCTTTAGGCTGAACAGCCCCATCTCTCAGACTTTCTACGTAGGAGAGGTGTTCCAGCCCCTTGATCATCTTTGTAACCCGCACCGCCCCCACACCCCCCCCGACCCGTTCTAACAGATCAATATCCTTCTTGTGCTGGAGGCCCCAAACCTGGATGCAGTACTCCAGATGGGGCCTCATGAGGGCAGAGTCGAGGAGGACAATCACCTCCCTCGACCACTTCTTTTTTGATGCAGCCCAGGATGCAGTTGGCCTAGATTGCAAGCACACACTGCTGGCTCATGTCAAGCTTTTGATCTCTCAGAACCTCAAAGTCCTTCTCAGCAGGGCTGCTCTCAATGAGTTCTTCACCTAGTCTGTGCTCATGTCTGGGATTGCTCCAGCCAAGGTGCAGCATCTTGCACTTGGATTTGTTGAACCTCATGTGGTTCACGTGGGCCCACTTCTCAAGCCTGTCCAGGCCCCTTTGGATGGCATCCCTTCTTCCTGCTGTATCAAGTGCACCACTCAGCTTGGTGTCATCTGCCAATTTGCTGAGGGTGCACTCTATCCCACTGTCTATGTCACTGACGAAAATATTAAACAGTACCAATCCTAGGACAGACCCCTGAGGTACGCCATTTGTCACTAGCTTCCACTTGGACATAGAGCCATTGACTGCAACTCTCTGGGTGTGACCTTCAAGCCAGTTCCTTATCCACTGAAGGGTCCACTCTCCCTTGTCCTGTGAGTCTTTCAAATGAAAAGCTGTTCTGGGCTGCAAGCTTGTTTCCCTACCCCTTGCCTCGACTTAAAGCAGGGCTGTTGATCAGCCTGTGTCAGCGTGTAATACCATTTGTCAATCTCCCTCTCAGATTCCCAAGTGCTATGCTGCCTGGTGAGTTCCTCTCGCAACTGAGCCACCTGTTTAAAGAGCTCACACAGCTGAGCTCACTTGCACCCACAACACCCTCCTCTGCCTTCAGGCTCCAGGGAGACCTCCAGAGACCAGAGCTCCCTGGAACTGGGGGTCTGTGCTGCGCTTTGGGTCCTTGGGAGGTCTGTTTGGGTGGAGGCATCTGCCCGGGGAGGTTGCGTCCCCCTGGTCTGGGTTTCAGCTGCAGACCATCAGGTTTGGCAGGTGGACACCATTTCTTCAGTAGAAGGTTCTTTCCAGAACTCAAATATGACCTACCCTGCTCAACCTCCCAGCGCAAACTGACACGCAAACTGCCATGCCACGCCCTGGCTGCCACAGTTCTGGTTGCCATGCTCCCCAGGGGCTGCCTTTTTATGAGCTCATACAAAGAGGGGGTGAGGGGGCTTCTGGCTCCACTCACACCTTATCAGCCCCCCTTGTGAGGGCTGCAGGGTCCTGGCGGCTCCCTCGGCCTCGAGTGGCCTTGATGCAGAAAACCCCCTGCCCGCTGCGATCCCCTGCTTCGCTGCAGAACGCATCTGCCCTGGAGCTGATCAGTCCTGGGTATTGTCCACTAAGGTACCATTCTTGAGCAGGGAGGCTGGATGGTCCCTTCCAACCTCAATCACACTGTGATTCTGTGAGTTTTACTCAGTTTTAATTACTGTTTAGTCTCTTTTTAAATAAGAATCATCTTCTGTTAAAGCAGAACTGTGTGTTTTATGGGGGATGGGTGGTATCTAATAAAGTGCACTCACTCTCTATGTTATCATTAACATTCTTCCTGTCCAGTTTTGGAACTGACAGGTTTCAGTGCGAAGAAAATGGGACCATTTAGAGTAGCATGACATTTATTATAGCTTGGGTCTATGCTGTATTCTTCAATTAACATAAACTAGCATACAAGAAAAACATTCAGTGCAGCATTCATTGAGATCTTCTAGAGTTTGAATTAATATTACTACACTTTTTAAACTTAAATTTTAGAAAACTCAAGAATAAATAATAGAGTTATTTGAGCTATCTAGGGTAAAATATAAAATCTATAACTCTCTATGTAATATGGATAGAAATTTTAAGAGCTTCTTACCTAGTTTTGTCTTCTAGATTAATGATCTTTAGCATGTCTTTCATAAGCATCTTCTCTAACATGCCAATTAGAACATTCCTTCCTTCATATCACCTATGAAGTGCCACTCATTCTAAAGTTGACTAGAGCTAGCTGATTTTTATTTTTTCCCAAATATAAATTTTGAAAGAAAAATGATATTCTGCATAAGTGTCAATAAATCATTTTGATAAAACTTCGTAGGAATTTTCTATGTCTGAGACAGACTTTTGAATCCTAGATTAATGAATTTATACCCTGGAATGTGTGAGAGACTTGAACACACCCTTTAAAAATGCATGCTTGTCTATATTTTCCACATATAAAACAGACATTTTGAAAAGTTTGAAAAAAACTTCTCTATATTTCTGCATGCAACAAAAGAAAGCTTTGAAATATATACAAATAGTGCCACACGACAGAACTGTCATCCTGACAGATGGCAGAGGTATTTTAAAGACATTACACCCATTCACTTTTGTACAGTCCTTTTTCAGACAGTTATATCTTTTAATTTGCCTGTTGCTTAAAACCTGTTGTGCAGCCATTTTTTTGTATTTCACTTTGTTGTACAGCAATTTTATAGCTAAACAGTCACATAACCACACTGATTCTTCAACCTGATGTTATCTGCAGTTTATGTGTGTAGAAAAAGTTTGTTACTCTAGCTGCCACTCCTGTTGAGAAAGAGAGCTGAGAACTTTAAGAGGGCATCTCATCTCATTCTGAAGTACCTGCCTAGTTCAGACTAGTTGCCCAGTTTCTAGACAGCTTAAAATATGAGTTGAATACCAGACAATGTGATTACATGATAATCAACATTGTGCATCCTTTTCTTCAAGGTAAAATAATAAATCAAAATTAGCAAAGATAAATCTACATGTGTACATGGTTTAGTCCATAGAAATTCCATTTTGAATGCATTATACAGTCTAAAGAATTTTGTAATATGTGCAAAGTTATACAATTTCTGACAGTTTCATGTTTTCCTAGAAAATGTAATGCAGAATAGCATAAATCTTGTCTCTGACTCACATAGAGGTAATATAAGTGAGATTTTGCCCTTCTCTGAAATATATTTGATGAATATGCTTTTATTTCCAATAAATGAAAAATGCTGGAACAGAATCATAGAATCATAGAATGGTTTGGGTTGGAAGGGACATTAAAGATCATCTAATTCCAACCCTCCTGCCATGGGCAGGGACACCTCCCACTGGAATAGGTTGCCCAAAGCCCATCCAACCTGGCCTTAGACACTTCTAGGGATAGCACATCCACAGCTTCTCTGGGCAGCCTGTGCTAGTGCCTCGCCACACTCATAAAAAAATATCTTCATAATGTCTTATCTAAACCTTCCCTCTTTCAGTTTAAAGCCATTACCCCTTGTCTTATCACTACAATCCCTGATAAACAGTCCCTCTCTGGCTTTCTTGTAGGTACCTTTTAGGTACTGGAAAGCTGCTGTAAGGTCTCCCTAGAGCTTTCCCTTCTCCAGGCTGAGCAACCCCAACTTTCTTCATAGAAGTTCTCCAGCCCTCTGATCATCCTTGTGGCCCTCCTCTGGTCTCACTCCAACAGGTCTATGCCCTTCTTATATTGGGGGCCCCAGAGCTGAAAACAGGACTTTATGTGGGCTCTCACAAGAGAGGAGTAGGAGGGAAGAATCACCTCCCTTGAACTGCTGGTGATTCTTCTTTGATGCAGCCCAGGATACGGTTGACTTTCTGGGCTGCAGTCACACATTGCTGACTCACGTTGAGCTTCTCATCAACCAACAAACCCAAGTCCTTCTCATCAGGGCTGGTCTTAATCCATTCTTCACACAGCCTATATTTGTGCTTGGGATTGCCCTGGCCCAGATGCAGGACCTTGAACTTGGCCTTGTTGAACTTTATGCGGTTTGCACAGGCCCATTTCTCAAGCCTATCCAGGTCCCTCTGGATGACATCCCTTCCCTTCAGTATGTCAATGGTACCACACAACATGGTGTCATCAGCAGACTTGCTGAGGATGCACTCAATACCAATGTCCATGTCACTGACAAAGATACTAAATAGCACCAGTCCCAATACTGACCCCTGAGAGACACTATTCGTCACTGATCTCCACTTGAACATCAAGCCATTGACTGCAACACTTTGAGTGCCAAGATCCAGCCAATTCTCTATCCCCTGAGTGGTCCATCTGTCAAATCCATGTCTCTGTAATTTAGAGACAAGGCTGTCACAAGGGATAGTGTCAAATGGTTTGCACAAGTCCAGGTAGATGATGTCAGTTGCTCTTCCCTTATCCACCAAAACTGTAATCATGTCATAGAAGACCCCCAGGTCCGTGAAGCACAATTTGCCCTTAATGAAGCCATCTTGGATGTCACCAATCTCTTCCTTATTTTTCATGTATCTAAGTACAATTTCCAGGAGGATGTGTTCCATGATCTTGCGAGGCACAGAGGTGAGACTGACTACCCTGTAATTTCCTGGATCTTCCTTCTTTTCCTTGTTAAAAATGGAGGTTATGTTTGCCCTCTTCCAGTCGGTAGGAACTTCACTGGATGGCCACGACTTCTCAGCTGTGATGGATAGTGGCTTAGCATCTTCATCTGCCAGCTCCCTTAGGACCAGCAGATGTATCTCATAGAATCATAGAATCATTAAGGTTGGAAAAGACCTTCAGTATCATCTGGTCCAACTATTCCCCTACCGACAATATCACCCACTAAACCATGTCCCTGTGCACCAGGTCCCACTTTCCCTTAAACACCCCCAGGGGTGGTGACTCCACCACCTCCCTGGGCAACCCTTTACAATGTCTGACTGCTCTTTCTGAGAAGAAATGTCTCCTGATTTCCATCTTAAACCTCCCCTGGCACAACTTGAGGCCATTCCCTCTTGTCCTATCACTAGTTATCAGAGAGAAGAGGCCGACCCCCAGCTTACCACAACTTCCTTTCAAGTAGTTGTAGACAGCAATAACCCTGAGCCTCTTCTTCTCCAGACTAAACAACCCCAGTTCCCTCAGCCGCTCCTTGTAGGACTTGTGTTCCAGACCCTTCACCAGCTTCGTAGCCCTTCCCTGCACATGTTCCAGAGCCTCGATGTCCTTCTGGTAGTGAGGGTCCCAAAGCTGAACACAGTACTCACCAGAGCTGAGTACCGGGGGACAATCACCTTCCTGGTCCTGCTGGCTACACTATTCCTGATACAAGCCAGGATGCCATGGACCTTCTTGGCCAAGTGGGCACACTGCCAGCTCGTGTTTGGGTGAGCATCAGTCATCCAAAACCTCCAGACCCTTTTCCTTTGAAAATCTTTCCAGTCACTTTTTCCCAAGCCTGTAGCGCTGCATGGAGTTGTTGTGACCAAAGTGCAGGACCCGGCACTTAGCCATGTTGCACCTCATCCCACTGGCCTCTGCCCATCAATCCAACCTGTCCAGGTTCCTCTGCAGGGCCTTCCTACCTTCTGACAGATTGACACTTCTCCCTAACTTGGTGTCGTCTCCAGACTTAACTGAGGGTGCACTCAATTCCGTCATCCAAATCATCAATTAAATCATCAATATTAAAGAGGACAGACCCCAACAACAATCCCTGGGGAACAGCCCTGGTGACCGGTTGCCAGCTGGATTTCACTCCCTTCACCACCACTCATTCTCTTTTTATCACTGATGTATTTATAGGAGCCTTTCTTGTTGCCCTTGGCATCCTTGGCTAAATTTAATTCTGATAAGGCTTTAGCTTTCCTAACCCAATCCTTGGCTGCTCAGACAATTTCTCTGTTTTTGTTCCAGGCTACCTGTCCTTGTTTCCAAACTCTGTAGGCTTCCTTTTTGTGTTTGAGTTTGTCCAGGAGCTTCTTGTTCATCCATGCAGGCCTCCTGGCATTTTTACTGTACTTCCTCTTTGTTAGGATGTACTGATCAAGCTTGAAGGAGGTGATATGTGAATATTAACCAATTTTCTTGGGGTCCTCTTCCCTCCAGGGCTTTATCCCACAGTACTCTAACAAACAGATCCCTGAATAGGCCAAAGCCTGCTCTTTTGAAGTCCAGTGTTGTGAGTTTGCAGCTCATCCTCCTTGTTGCCCTAAGGATCTTGAATTCCACCATTTCATGGGCAGTGCAACCAGGGCTGCCCTTGAGCTTCACATTCGCAACAAGCCACTCCTTGTTGGTGAAAACTCAGTCCAGCATAGCACATTTCCTCATTGGTTTCTCTGGCACTTGGAGAAGGAATTTATTACCAACACACTCCAGGAACCTCCTTGATTGCTTATGCCCTGCTGTGTTGTCCATCCAAAGATATTGGGGTAGTTGAAGACACCCATGAGGACCAGGACTTGTGAAGGCTGTTGCTACCTCTAGTTGGTACTTCTGTCAGGATAAGTATGAAAAGCTGGGACAATATCAGTATCATTTGAGCTCGTTTTAAAACAATGGTTTAGAGCACTTAGTCTTAAATAAAATAAGAAAGAAAAAAAAAAAGACTATGAACTAATCTCTCATGAATTGAACTGAGGACAGTGTGAAAAATAGATCCCCACAGACAAATAAGTAAAACAAAAAATCAAAAAAAAATTCATAGTGTACATAAAACTCCAGATAATACTGTCAGCCTTTTTTAAAACTAAAATGCACATCCTCTATTTTGGTAAGCAACATCAGCATTTTTTTTTCTTGTGTTTAATGCCACTTGCTAAAGCAATTTAATGTTCATTCTTCCATGTGGGTCTTAGGAGCACAGCAAGGTAGCAGGGTGGGTCTTAGGAGGAGCACAGCAAGGTAGCAGTGGACAGTAGACAAAATATACATAAATGATGCATTGAAAAGCTGATAACTCAAAAAAGAGAAATCAAAGGCAAAATGACTTTTGCTGCTGTCCTTTTTTTTTTTTTTTTTTTTTCCAGATATATTTGGGTTCTTTGCATTTACTCATTTATTTGTTTGTTTGTTGTCTATTAGAGAATGTTTAATTTTATTGTCTGGTTTGGCCTTTTCCCTTAAAACACCAAGATTTATGGGTCATAAATTTGATGTTCATGGTAACTGATTTGCATGAATGTTCAAGATTCTCTGGGCATCTGCAGTTAGTCAACTTTGTTTGTCGTAACCAACTTTGCCAACTGATACAGCTGGGCTCTGGGAAAAAATGATAGTTTGTTCTCATAAGCTCCAGATGGTAGACTAGTCTTTGAGATTCCATTTCTGCTTGGTGATGTAACATCTACCACCACAGTCAGAAACCAAAACATTACTGGAGCCACTATTAGACAAGTACAAAAGAAAACAGTACTTACAGCACAAAGGCAACAACAGACTGCTGAGGAGGAAATCAAAGGTAAACGCAAGACAGTTTTGGGGCAGAAAAACAAGCACAGATGTCCTTACAACAGGGCCGATTAGGTTAGATCTATTGCTGCTGCATCGTACATTTCATGACAAAAATTAGAAGGAGGGCTGTAACAGTATTACAACCTCCCTTCCACCAACAGCCTCTTACTTATGAACCAGTATCCAGTTATAAATAGGCTTCTGTAAATGACAGTCTTGAATTCCAACAGAGCAATCAACAGTCTTTATTGTCTTAAAAAGTGCCAGATTATAAATTGTAGTAGTGCTGTATATATTACTGTATCTACATAAAGCATAACATCAGGATTCCATTGCATATAGATTGTTTTAGTGTTCATGTCTTTGGACATAGCCATGACCATTTGGTCATAGTTAAGATATGGTGCACATAACCTTTGAAGTTGAAGAGTAACAAAATAAATAAAAAGAGAGTCTTATAAAAAAGATGGAGAGAAATTTTTTGCTTGGGCAGACAATGACAGGGCAAGGGGGAATGGCTTTAAACTAAAAGAGATTTAGATTATGGGTTAGGGCAAATTCTTCACTGTGAGGGTGGTAAGGCACTGGCACAGGTTGCCCAAAGAAGTTGTGGATACCCCATCCTTGGAGGTGTTCAAAACCAAGTTTGACAAGGCCCTGAGCAAACTGATCTAGTGGGTGGCATCTCTGCCCATGGCAGGGGGGTTGGTATTAGATGATCCTTGAGGTCCTTTCCAACCCAAGCTATTCTGTGATTCAGTGAAATACTTATTTTTAAACAGGCATAGCTTTACAGATATAAAAACAAATCTATAGAACTATACAATAATGAAAAGCTCACATTTAGAGAAAACTAAAATGAAAAAGCATCAGGTTTTATACCATTTGCTTTTGCTAAATATTTAGGATTTCAATATATTTAATATTATTACCTTTCAGAGCCTTTCGGTGTTTAGTACAAAATTTTCTTGATTGTTAAAAGGCAAAAAATCTATGCGGTGATTTTGTACATCACAGAAATGAAGAATGTTCAAGTATAAAATTGAGTATAATTAATCAGCCCCATTTTTATTGTCCACTCATGTACTGCAGTCTATTCTATCAACATTGTTTTAAATTTCTCATTACAACTGTTAAATCTAAAAGCGGAATTGTACAGTTTAAGAATGCACATCAACACCTCTAAGAACAAAAAGGAATATGGAAAGGGTGTGAGGAAAGTTCATCTGAGACAAAAAAGTAAGCAAAATGAAGAGCTTGTTGCCTCATCCAGATATGTGAAATACATAATGAGTCTTTTCTGAAAACTAATGAATCACTCACTGCCTAATATATTTCCATATCTCCATTAAGATAATAAATTTTAATATAGTGAAAGATATCTGAGTCTTGGAAGTGATCAGAAACAAAGTATGAGCTGAAGAAATGATAATATGCATTCTAAAATGCACATGGAGTGTGAAAATCTTTGAGTGAACACTTCAAAAAAATGAAAGAGCATTAGGAAATGGGGTCATTCAAATAAATACAGATTATGCTAAAAATGTAAAGCACTATTATACGGTATCAAAAATTCAAAAATAAAAAAATCACAGCTTGTATTAATGTAAATACTTTTTTCATATGTAGGAATTTGCAATGACATCCGGGCACATATAAATTGCAAAGTCAAGGCCTAAAATGACTTGATTCATTCACTCTGAGTAGCCACAGGTGAATCAGAATATAACAATAAAAAGAAACAATGGATTTGCTCTTGTCTCTACCCTCTTCTCCATGAAAACAAAAGAAAACAACAGCAACAACAAAGGATTATCTACAAGATTTCACTCCCTCTTGTCAAAAACTTCAGTGTGATTGCCTGAAACTGTCTTAGGACTTACCCTCCTTAGCATCCCATCTCATAGCATCCCCCTTCCATAGCATCCCATTGCTGCTTCACTAGAAGAGACAGGCTGCACAGCAGTGCACAGCACAGAAAGGTTCAGCAGTCTCAGGAATGGCTTTGAGCCATATGATTGTGAACAGTGGTGGCACAAAGCAGTAGGGAAAGCATATTCCTTCAGACAGGCTTCCCAGAATAGCATCAACGAGACAGAAGAGGTTCAGTCCCACTGGAGCAGAGGTAGAAAACATAAGATGAAAATTATCTGCCTGCCCAATTTGAATAAAATATTGAAGTATTTTAAGACTGTGTCACGTGGTAGATAGCATATAACATTCTAACTTGACACATATATTGGTACTGGGGGCACCAGTGACAAGGCTCACATCTCAGTCCACCTCTTTAAATTGGTAGGAAATCATGTCTAGAATACTTATTTCTGTTTCTCTGTAGTTAAAAGAAGTGTAAGAAATGCAATATTTCATTCATACCCAAAATTCAAAAAACATCTCACACACAGAGAAGAAGCCATTTTATTCATGTTTTTCTTTACCTTATTTATTTGTGACTGACTGTGTAGTAGCTGTGTAGCTGACCATTAAGCCAGCCAGCCAATTTTTAACAAATATGTCTTGACTGACATTCAATTTTAATAACTTTCCAACTTTTAGGTAGTAGGAGTTATGGGCTTCGTTCCATTTAGCAAACACATCACATGCATTCAGTAGATACTCATAAATGTACTAAGGCCCTGCTTTTTGATTTTTAAAGTTTTGAAACAATCAAGTTAAAAATCACTCTTGTATACAAGGTACAAAATCTCAAGCAAAAAATAGGAAGTTTTTTTAGTATGGCTCAAGATGATAAATTTTTCAATTGTGGCTATTTCTAATTTATTATAACATATCAGCTCCCCTCCCTCCCCTTTTCCTTTCTAATTTTATAACTATCTAAAAATTTTTAATCCATTTATTTATTCTTTTTTATAAGATAAACTTTTTCACAAATTGCTCTAGTTTTGGTAAACTGATGCCCTCTGTGAAAAGAGAACAAATAAAATATATTATCTTCCAATTAGCTGAAATACTTAAGACTGTAGTTATATTTTCAAACATTTAATTTCAAGAATGAGAGTTTAAACACGGGTTCCAAAGGTTTTCTTTTCCTTTTATTGTTTTTTTTTCCTCTCTTCTTCTTCTTCTTCTTCTTCTTCTTCTTCTTCTTCTTCTTCTTCGTCTTCTTCTTCTCCTTCTTCTTCTCCTTCTCCTTCTCCTTCTCCTTCTCCTTCTCCTTCTCCTTCTCCTTCTCCTTCTCCTTCTCCTTCTCCTTCTCCTTCTCCTTCTCCTTCTCCTTCTCCTTCTCCTTCTCCTTCTCCTTCTCCTTCTCCTTCTCCTTCTCCTTCTCCTTCTCCTTCTCCTTCTTCTTCTCCTTCTCCTTCTTCTCCTTCTCCTTCTCCTTCTCCTTCTCCTTCTTCTTCTTCTTCTTCTTCTTCTATTCTTCTTCTCCTTCTCCTTCTTCTTTTCCTTTTCTCCTTCTTCTTCTCCTTCTTCTTCTTCTTTTTCTTTCTTTTCTTTTTCCAATAAGAAGATTTTCTAAAAGAAAGATTTTCTAAAGTTGTGCTAGAGGTAATGCAATATTCTTATATTCTTAGACAACAGGTATAGGCCAGTGTACCTGAACGCTAAACGTGTTCATTAAACAATGAACGTTAAACATTCACAAGAAATTTGAGTTCTGTAAAACTTAGGATGTTTCAATTTCATCTGTCTCGTGCCATAATCTACCGTAAGTAACAGGACTTGAAATTCTAGTAAAAGGCACAGTGACAAATAGTCATCAAAAAGTGTTCTTTCTTTCATTAAAAAAGAATAAATAAATAAATAAATAATAATAATAAGAAGAATAAGAATAAGAATATCTAGATTCCATAATAAAAAATGTGAAGCTGTTCAAATGGACCAAAGTTGTTTATTTAATCTTACAAAACATTTTTTTTCTTTAATATATATTTGATGTAGTGATAACTAAATATTCAACATCTTTGAATAAAGTATTTGAACAAACCTTTTAGAAAAATATAAAAAAGAGAAAAATGAATGATGAGTTAACAGCAATATTTCAGAGACAATGGAACACCTAACTTTCTGCAAAATATATGAATTTCAACTCTTCTCAATTTAGCAAGTTAATAAGAGAGACTACATAACAATTAAATACATAAACCATATATATTTTTCCAAAACAGAAAGTTTACCAGAAAGCGACTGAATAATGTATTTTCCTCTCTATTTTCGAATTTTTTTTATAAAGTTAAGAAACAGCGAACATTTTTGCTGATACAGGTACCAGCTCTCATTATCTGTCATAGGAGAAACTGTGAGGTTTTCATGGTAATGTATTTTTTCATATGGATAGCTAGACAATAGCAGAAGTGGCAATGTGTGTAAACATAATAGCATTACAATGGATTATTATTTTTTTTAATTCAGAAGTGCTTTGGCTTTAATAGAAATGAAGTCTAAGTTTGAATTCTGTATTGTTTGTTTCAAGTCACAGATGACATGTCAATCTTCCCTTTCATTTATGTGGCAAAGATATATGTAAGTTATATTATAGTTGTTAATAGTAAACAAATGAAAGCCAGCCATAGGCTGTTCATTCATAACATGAAGGGCAATTCATACTTGCCACAAATCTGGAGGTGACTGACCTTAATTTTATGCTTACAACTGTCTGAGAATGACATAAACCAAAGAAATCTTAGAATAAATGTCCACTATTTAGTTTATTCACTGAAAGTTAATACATTTTATTAAATGTTTAAAAAAAAAAAAAAAAGTTCTTTATTGTGTTTATCCAAAGATTTTCGTAATAATAACATTTGCTACCCAGATCTCAGGCACCAAAATTTTCATCAACCCTATTTACACTTGGTACTTCCAAGAAAGAGACAGATAATACTTAAAAGCAGGGTGCAACAAAGCAATAGGTACCTCAACTGCTGGATTTAGTTTTGGTTTAAGATTAGGGAATGGGCTTTTCAACCTGAAACTCTTCAACCCAAAACTCTCTGAAATGCACTTGATATAGTTAGACCAAAATTGTTTTTTGCCTGGTGATGTTGTCTTCGTACATGTCAGACAACACTATTTTTCTTTGTAATCTTATATTGAAAGGAAGTGTCCATATATTTACATTATATTAATGTGTTTACATTTACATTACATTTACATTATATTAATGTATTTACAGTTAGAAATGGATATTCCTTTTCCATTTTCTAATAGAAATTCCAGCTCTTAGGAGCAAGATAAAATGTCACACACACATACACACACACACACACAAGCAAACGTAAACCTAAACATTTACTGATTTATCTGTATTTATTTACCCTTCTTTGATGGAGATCGCTTCCACACTCCACAGACATACTGTACATTGTCAATTGATTTGTAATGATTACTCAGAGTTGCTGTTCCATTGTAAACATTAAGTCATGCAATAAATGAACTTATGTCCTGAAGAAAGGTGGGAAATATTTTCTTTTGCCACATAGAAGAATATCCTAATGGTTCTAACTACACAGATAAATTTTAATGGTAAAGTAAGAAGCTTATACAAAACTGTATGAGAAAATCAAAGGAGCAGAAGTCTGTGAGTAATCACAATTCTCAGAGGAAAGTAATAGATATTTATAAGAACATTTTACTTTGTGTAAGGAATGCTTTCCTTGTTGGATAAAAGTAAATAACTGAATATATTCTAAGAATTTTTAAATTAAGCTATGAGATAAGAAGCAGTTTAACAGTTCAAAGATTCTTAATGAGTAATACATACTTCTAGAATAATGACAACTCCAAAGTTACTAAAAGCTGTTAACAACAGATATGGCAAATCTATTGCTGTGAAAGTGCAGATACTGTATAAAATTCACGCTAGTGTAGGAGTTCCATCTGCATAAAATTGAGCAAAATTCAAATAGGATTTCAAGATTTCCTTCTTGCAGTGTTATTTCTTCAATAATTCATTTCAATCTCTGCAAGCATTATTGAACTGACACTAATAAATGACTAGTTAGGAACAATAACAACAAAAAAGACAACAATACATTTAAAATTGTTAATCAGTGAATAATTCTTTTTACTTGGGCTGCTATTTTACACCTTTACATACATTCCTTTATGGGGATCCTCAAAGTCCTGTATGCTTAAAAGGCCAACTCACATTCTAAAAAAGGACCTAATATTCCTAAACTTTCTGCAGCGAAAGCCTTCAGCTAAATTTTAGTGAAAATTGTAGTTAAGTCCTAAGAGTCTCCTAACCTGAAATATCATATACTGTCACAGAATCCCATAGAGACATTTTATCTCCCACTCTCCCACACTCATGCCATAAAGTCTGCCCCCTTTCCAGTTCAATCAGAGGCAGTAATAGTAACGTTCATTTCCTATGCAAATTACCATCCAAAATTCTCAATATTTACTTACTCTGGAAAGTAATTTATTTGGGGAATAACAGCTGTTTTGCTTAATTGCTCAACCAAGAATCAAGGTAAGAGGAGGTGTGTGACCACAAACATCAAAACAAAGCACAACCAATTAAATTCTGTGCCATCTGAAATCTACGATGTTATTGTAAATTTTAGTATGTTATACCCTCTTTATTTCTTGTTGGAATCAAGAATGTAAATTGCTGTGTTATATTGTTTTATTTTTCATAATGTAAAATATTTTTCCATGTATTTCTGAATTCTACCCAATCTTGTGAGCAGTTTGAATCATCTAAATCTGCATATTTCTGGTGAATTTAGTACTTGTTAAAACAGCTTTTCCACATCTAATGTTTTTAGTCCTATCTTATAGCTAGGGAAACATGAGATACCCAGAGAAGTAGCTTGCCCTGAGTGAGTCAGTATGCAGAACTGGGAAAACAAGAAAATCTCTAGGGCTTCCCTTAAGAGCCCTACCAGTGCCCTTCCTGCAGATTGCCTCTTTGTTGCAGTAGATCAGAGCAATGTGGTTTACCAATACTAAGCAGCTAAATAAATTAAATCCATTCAGGTATTCCAAGGTAATTTCCCTGGGGTTTCTGACAGAAATCTTGAAAATATCCCTAAGTTAAAATATGAGGTTAGCTTTGGTTCCTGGCTTTTGACTCATATTGGTAACCCTTAGGTTTCATATTTAAAAGAATGAAAAATGAATTTTCACATAAGCCAGAAGGGGTTTTTTTGTTTATTTATTTTTTTTATTTCCAATCCTATCCTATGCAAGGGCTTGATTTCCTTGTTTTTTGTTGAATTTGAATAGTTTTTTTGCTTTTGTTTTGTACATAATCAAATGTTTTTTATCTCAAATTCTAGGCAGCCATTCCATATAGTTAACATGCAATCATATATTAATTATAAAACTAGCAATTTAATTTTAACTCCCACAACAAAAGATAATCAAACCAGAAAATTAATCTTAATAACACATTCTGTGAGGGTAATTTCTTCTCACACACTTTCCAAAGATCCAGAGAAGAAAAGTTCTTGCTCAATGTCTTAATGTCCAACAGATTGTTTTCCTCAGGCTTTGGAGTAGGTTCAGAACAGATCAGGGGACTTCACAAAGACTGACAATCTTTATTAAATTAAGACAGATCTGCTCAAAGGCATCTTACGATCACGTCATCATCTTGAAAAGCAGTCAGAAAAGTGACACTATGCCAGTCCAGAAAAGTGCTATGAACACTCACTAAAGAAATATGCTGTCACTTACATCTTCCAGGACTAATACCAAAATAAAACAGATATAAGGCATAAAACAGAAGGATAGATGAATGTCTTGCAGAGAACACGAGAAAAGACCTAGTGAATTCACCAGAGAAGTAGCCTAGTGTATCCAGCTTTTTATGAGGGAAGGAAGAAGTAACAATAAATGTACAATTAATAATGCCAGAGAATCTGGCATCTACACACATCTACTGCTGGATTTCTTGGAATTTTCTCAGGTACTTCTTGTAATAAGAATAATGACTACCAAGCCTTTCCACATAACAATTTATAAGACCCAAGTACTCTGTAAACTTCTATGGTGATTACTGAAACTACAGTCAACCCCAGTTTCAACTGAAGTGTGTTTTTTAGACAATTTGTGATGAAAAGCCCTGGCACAATCTGACATACTAAGACTGTACTATGGGCGATATTGGATGACTCTAGCAGGATGCTAAGCAAATTCAAAACAAACACTATGATGCATTTCTGCATTGAAAAGGTATCTGAACTATGAAACATTTTGTGAAAGGATGTTGCATATTTTTAATATATGTAAATATATATATATAAATATGTTTACAAAAGCTCAAAGTGATGTCTGACTCATTCATGGGGATCTATTGAGGGCTACTAATAGACAGAATATACATTAAGCTGGGGAAATTCTTGAAACTAAAGTGCCTGGAGGTTAGAGGAGTGTTATAGGAGAAGTTATCATACATTGTCCAAGTCTTATGTCCTTATACTCTTGCCTTTATATGTGCTTTTGACCACTTTCAGACACACGATGAAGCTAGGCAGATCTTAGATCTGGTGCAGCATGGTCAAACTAATTTTTTATACTTAAAGTCTAAAGTAAACATTAAAAGAAACAGAAAACTTTCAGAAAAAGAAATTGTAACTGAGCAGGAAAAAAAAAAAACTGTCAAATGAGTAAAATGTGAAATAATCACAACAAAGAGTGTGTTTTTGAAATTATATTCTCCATCTGAAAATATTACAATAAGCATTTAGCGTTTTGATGTTCTAGATTTTCTTTTTCATCAAAGTTAATCCAGAATTATATACTTGAATTGCGCACATAAAGACTCTGATGCAAAAGTTGTGGAATCTCACTCTAATGAGATTATTTTATTTTTTTCCAATATCACCACACAACTCATTCACAAAAAGGTAGCAAAGACTCCTACTGAAATTAATATAAAGAAATGTGTTTTAGCCTATGACTTGTCTGAAGTTTTTAGCATACTAATGAAATTAATGAAACTACTAATTAACTTCCTAAGTCTTGGAGAGATAAGAAATGTGAATTTAAAAATATGACACCTCCTAAATGTCCAGATTTCAAAAAGAATGCACCTGCTTTGCACTTTAGCCTTCTATCAGTAATGCAACACAGTTAACACATTTTCCAATTTTGATTGCAGACAGTGTAACTGAACTGAAGGAAGTTTCACTGTCCTTTACTCCAAAAGTGAATTTTCAACACTGTGATGTTTATTCATGCTCTCTTCTAAAGACACTGAACAAGTACTCTGAAATGTCTAGAATTGCTAATCTGAGAATTTATTTATTTTTTATTTGTTATGAAATTTTCCCTCTATACAAGGAGATATATTTCCATTGGGGAAACCTGGATGGGTCTGCCACAGGATATTCAGCAAGACAAAATGGGTTATAGAAGAAAATTCTGCCATTGGAGTCCTACTGACTTCAGACAAGAGATTTCTTGAAAAAACTTCCCAAACTTAGATTTTTTAGTTAAACCATGCCCCAAGTGTTGGGTTTTTTTTGTTTGTTTGTTTTGTTTTGTTTTTTTGTTTGTTTGTTTCAAAACAGGACCTCTTGGTAAAATTCCAAAATCTCCCAATGCTCCACCCAGACCCCATCCCTCACTGCAGTACAGAAGGATGCTTTTCCAGTCATATGGTCATGTCTTTAATTGCCTTCCCAGAGCTCAAAATGGGAATCACAAAAATAAATATATTAGGAAATGGCGAAAAAGGAATAGAAGTGGAGACATTATTCTGACTTTATACACAGAGGAATATTTTACCAAATGTAATAAAATCTGTCAGAACTTTAGAAATATACATTTGTTAATCTTTGATTTCTAAAACAACAACAACAAAAAAATTAACAAGTGTACAAAACACAACTGACGTACCTGGAAAGAACAATTGTTTTCTTTGTTCTTTGTGAGTGAAGTGGGGGGAGAATTTCATCTAAGCTTTTTTTGGTTCATTAGGCATGTTGGAATTAATTTTCAGCTTTTTTCCCTCTTGCATTTCCTGCTTATAGAACAACATCTGTTTAACATGCACTTTTTATGTCAAATTAGCTTCAATATTTATTTTGCATTTCTAATCACCATTTGTCAAAAATGCATCCTTGCATTTAAGGTCCAAATCTGATCTTCAGTTTTTCTGCAGTTACTCTCATTGACTTGATTTTTTATCAAATGAAATTAACATCTATGTGTCAAGTTTTCTTGGGAAACAAAATAATATAAGATAGGTAAAGATAGATTCCATTCTTTAATCTCACTTAAATTCACATTACACTCCTCCTTATCCTATATTCTGTATTTTATTTATGGATCTGAAAAAAAGAATGATATCAAGCTAATTTGTAGCTGAACTAAACAAGTTGCTCTTTGGAGGTCACTGAGTACTCACTTCCACAATGACCAAGTTGAAAAGACATAGCCAGTCTTTGAGATGCCTTTGCTTTTGTGAAGCAATGCCATAAATGTTCCCGCAGTTTGTTTTCAAGGCCAAAGGAAGAACTAAAGGGATTCATAAGCACTTTTATTGTTAGCAGTTCTGTCTGACTCTTTCATGATGTTGATACCCAAATGTACAATATCATCAAATATCATGATATTATACCAATATTTCTCTGAACTGTGAGGGCTCAGTGAAGCTTTGGGAGCTGTGAGTGCAGATCTTTTCGTCATTCTTCAATGCTAGCCCTGTGTCTCTAGAACTTTCAGCACTTAGTGAAAATTGCACCACATGACAGATTAGGGTCTCTCTCCCTTCTGCCTTCCACTGAGAGGTTAAAATATTTCATCTTTCCATCTCTTCCATTCATTCTCTAGAAGGGAATTAGACCATCATTGTTGGTATTGGGCAGACACAGGGCTGAGGAGATTGTGTTGACTGAGGAGTCCGAATAATGGATTGCTGAAGGGAAGGATTGTGAGAGAATGTGCAGCATAGGGCAGAAGAAATGGAGATGGGTAAACCAAATGCACAGGAGGCCTCCCACAACCTAGCAGACCAATACAGTATCTACAGCAAAACTAAAGCTACCTGATGTCCGTATCTAATTCTCTGTGGTTTCAAGCACCCCCCAGGACACACAGGTGAAAGTCAGAAATAGGGATAACCAGAATTGAACAAGTGTTAAAATAATGTTGTTACTTGAGGGACAGTCTCTTGATTTGAGATTGAGTTGAGAATCTTTGATTTGTCTAGGCTGTTCACAGTTTTAATCCAATGGCTATTTTTTGGCTTCACATAACACAGTGGTAGTCATTTTATAAATGCAACGTATTCATGATGAAATAAAATGAGACTCTGGAAGTAGAACAGAAGTGACAGGAGTTCCTTAGAAAACGTGTTTTTGATCACTCTGCTGTTCTCAATAATTCAGAAGAGTTTCGCCTTCTCCCTTCAAAATGAATGTTCATCAGAAACTATTTTGCCTGGTTGCATTACTGCTGTATGCTCTGTTATGATCAGGAATCTGCATGGAATAAAATAATAATAATTAATAATAATATAAATGAAAAAGGCATCAAATCTTTCAGTGAAACCCATCACGGAATCATAGAAAGATGGTTTCTGCTGATGGTTTCTGCTGTATCAATTAAGCATCTTAAAAACAAACAAGCAAACGAACAAACGAAACTTATTTTCTGTTCTACTGATAACCTATCAGCTGAGAAGACAGAGGGGCAATATGTTAAAGTCGAGCAAAAATTGTGAAGTCAAGGATTTTTTTAGAAAAGCTTGAACACTACTGTTCCTCTCAACAGGGAGACAGAGACTAGCTGAATGAACAGGGACTGACAAGCTGGAAAGTAAGGAGTATGGATTTTTTTTCCTAATAGAATGCAGTAGTGCAAAAGAGAGAAACTTTTTCAAGTGCTATTCAATAAGGCGTTGGCTTTTTTTTTTTTTTTTTTTTTCCAAAAGGATTTCCATGTTAACTTCAGTCTTTTTTATGGTAGGTTTCTCCTCCTTTCTAGATGCAATGTTGATGTTGTGGAAACACTGTCAAACTCAGGACAAATTAACAGCACTGTGTTCCTTCAGTTCTCTTCTTTAAAAGATCAACTGTCAGTAAGTGTTCATTTACCTCACCTATAAATTTTGTTTGAAAATGTAAAAATAATAATAATTTAAAAAAAACTCTCAATCATGTTCTTTTTAGTCTCTTCTAAGTCATTGTCTAAAAAACACTTCTTAATCACTTGGTGTTAAGGAAGGTTCCACTCAGAAATTACATGTAATAAACAATGATTTTTAATCACAATTATTCAAGGACATGTTCTAAGAAAATACATCATAAGAAGGCCATATATAATCCTGTCTTGCTCTCAGCAATGTAAGCACTTGTGTTTTAATTTCCAGCTAAAAACAACCAACCAACCAACCAAACAAAACTTCTGAAAACTCCTCTCCAATGAGAATACTATAATTAACACTTTTTCTCTGCATAAACAGTATAGTTTCAGTATGATAACATTTGCACTGTTGCATCTTTCCATAAACAACAAAACTTTGGACAGAAATACAGAATTTTAATAGATTGAATCCTGTTTCCACTAGAAAAAGATGAATTGAAGCCTATTATATAAAAGATCTTATTTTAAAGGAACTTAGTAACTTAGTGTAGCTGCTCAAAAAAAAAAAAAAAATTCCTTACAATGGAAATCTTGTGGTTCATCTCCTTCTCTCCTAATATTTTCCTCTCTCAAATCCAGTAATGTCACCATGAATGCCAAGATCTAAGAATTAGTAGGGTGTTAGAAATTAATAGTCTGTGAAAGTGAACTCAGTGTAAAAGACAGTAAATACTTTACATAGGTTTAATAGATCATGTATAACACTGGAAAACCAGACATTTTCTTTAATGAAACAACCCAGATTCTGCTTTCATTTACACCAGATCAAATATAATTTCAGTTATGGTGGAAAGCTTCTTCTGTACTATTTATCAAAATGCAATATGGCCAAATATGCAACAACAAATTTTGCAGAAAAAGCAATAAAACTGAAGACAAAGTTTACACACATGGCATTTTATAGATCAGCAGCTATCTCATACTGAAAGCTAAAATAAAGGGAATAAAAAAGTGGGAAAGTGGGTATAAGCAAAGAAGTCAGGTACAGAAGAGAAGAAATCTTTTTTCCTTGTACATAAGAGCTGATAGTGGTTGCAAAGTTTGTTTCTGAAAAACAGTTCAAACGTTTTATTCACATGGTCTAGTGTTTTGATGAAATATTATTTTACACAACATTAAATTTCAGCTGTTTGAGTACATATGCCTATTGTCACTGATTCAGAAATTCACAACAAAATTTCATCAACAAAATTCCATCAATCCAAAACCATTCCACCAGAAGCAGAGGTTTACTGATGCTTTCAAACATTTTGGCTTTATTTCCACTCTATAAGATGTTTAAAAGAAAGCATCTGTAAGGATTCAATAAACACATTAAAGAAATTATTGTCCAATTTTAACATCACAATTTAAAAAGTATGCCAACCAAGGGGCACAAGCAGTTACTTCTTTTCCAAAAAGCAAAATTAATCCAATAAAGTTTAAAGAATGGAATCCCAACAAACCCATATTTCATTAAATCTTTCTGAAAACTTAAATGTGCATAAATAAGCCTGAACTCGTTTGTTTTCCTGCACAGTGCTTAGTTTCTTAGAGACTCTTCACTACAGTCAGGAACTTCAAACATTGATCTGTGCATATCTGAGCTGTCTTTGATAATTCCTTCTTGTCACAAGCATATCCTGCACACAGAGGCTAGCCAGTTAACTCATGAATAACATTATTCAAAAGTTTTATATACCACACTAATGCACTTAACTGATTTCTCAGTTCTTATCATTAGGAAAATATACCCATTCTGTCAGTAACTGTACAAAATATATATGCAAATATATGTTATTATGTATTTATAGGAACAATAAACCAACATTATTAAAAGCTGCACTGAGAGGAAATCTGAGCTTTTTGGTTTCGACCATTGAGCTTTCAAATAATTACATAGCTTGACTTTTACAAAGCCTAAATCCTGACTCCAGAGCTCTGAGTTTTTAAGCACTAATCTCAAAGATTAAATTCCAAATTTTGACAGCAGCTTTGGACAAGTGAGGATTTGGGTGTGACACCTTCTCTGCCCTTCTGTAGAAGCTGTCATTGTGTTGGCTCAGCTGACCAAGTTCACATGAAGGAGTGCTCTAATGTTAGTACATACAGGGAAGGCTCCCGAAGGCAGTCAGCAACTCTCTGCCACTGATCAAAAGTAAAGAAAGACATTGCTGTAGTGCTATACACAATTTATGATCTAACTATGCAGGCATACAGAAAATACTAGCAAGATTTCTCTAAAAATTGTAGGTCTGGTTGAAGAGTCTATTCTCTCTATACACCCCTGCAAAGGTGCAATGTTTACCAGGATGTGTTTTCCACCTGATAAGACAAACTCAGAGACATCTGCCTTTAAAGGCATTGACTCACATACCTTACATGCTATTTTACCTTTGCTAGCTCCCAGTATCAAGGTGGGTTTTCTCAGGTAGTAAAGAATTAATCATCTTTTATTTCCTCTTCTCCTTAAGGAAGGGAAAAACATAGCAGTGTTGCATGTTTGCCACATCCCCTTTCTGGTGTGAAGATACAGGTTTTGTCCTGGCTTCTGTCAAACTCCCCTTATTTCCAGATTACTCCAACCCAAGTTCCCATAAAGGGAAATTAGTGTACTGCCAGAGCAGAAAGTGTTTAGGATTGTATTGATTTTCCTTGAGTGTATTTGATGTCTTCAAGTTCTGTGCATAGCACATTTATATGTGCACAGTCTTAACTAAAGGCTGTGGTTCCTATAATTTTTGACAGTTTGTAGCCAATGGTCATGAAAAAGCAAGGAACAGTGCAGAATTATCTATTTTAGAGGATTTATTTCCAAATAAAGAGACTATGGCAGAAATACTTTCCTTATTTCAAATTTAGAAAGCACAGTTCATGCCCCTGAGAAGAATCACCATATTGTCTATAGATCTCATGTGGAGATATTGAAAAGTCTGATTTAGAAACACAAAAGGTACCAGTCCTAAGATCCTTTGGTTATCCCTGAGGAAATAAACAGTCTCCTGGGCTGTACATCCACTGCTTCTTGCTAGTATGTATTGCTACATCATAGTGTGTCATTCCAGTCCACTTAGTAGGAAAAAGACGAATAGCAAAATATTTCCATTGTCACAAGTCTGTGCAAGCTGAGTTAGAAAACAATGAAGATTCCATTTCACTTAGGCACATTTGTTTTAATCAATATGTATGTCTCTTACAGGAGAGATTATGGCTCATTTGAGTAAGGAAAATTGAAACAGAGAAAAGCACCTGAACATCAGCTCCATGCTATTTTCTTCGTCCTATTCTAATGATCTAATAATCTTCTGGTCCCCCTAACATTTAGCATAATACATCGGAAGGTTATCAAACTGTATTGTTTCTGTGCAACTGAGATATGCACAAGGCTAATTACAGTAAACAATCTTAAAGAATTACACATTAACAAAAGGGAACTACTGAATTTGTTCACACATACAGGACATGTGCTGCAAAGACATGCACTATAAATTCCTCTTCCTCTGTGAAAATGTATTCATCTATGCGTAAACATCTAAAATTACTTGTGAAGCCAACAGATGTGTGAGCCAGAACTCTAACCACACAGAAAAGACAGCTAAAGAGTGGTCCTTTCTCCATGCATGCTTACTTTGAATTCAGCCAACGGATGCAGAGGGGATTCTTTCAGACTGAACAAAGCTTTTTAGTCACATTTATGCAGGCTCAAACTCTGGGAATTATAGATACTCTTGAGACATACTTTGTGATAGTTCCTTGTCTTTGGAAAACAGGAGACAATAGAGAGCTTTAGTCTTTGAACAGATTACAAAAGCAAATCTAAATATTTTAAGGGATTCAGCTGCCACGGTAAGAAGTTACTGATTCATAAATCAAATAAAATGAAATTCCTTTTACTCTTCCATTTGGCAATTCAGTGGCTTACTGTTACACAAAACAGAAGCTACCGAGGCAACTCGTGTTCCTGACTCCATCCTTTTGCCAACTGTCCTGTGTTCTGTCCAAGACTACTAAGCACCATACATTTTCTGAAGTACAATAAATCCCAACAGACACAGGTGAATGCCTCACAGTCTAGTGACTTTCTCCTTTAACTTTCCAAAAATGCCTAAAGGCAATCTCTAGGAAGTTATTGTGGTGGTTTTACTCAGGTGGGTGACCGAGCTTCACCACAACCGCTCTCTCACTCCCTCTCCTCAAAGAGGAATGGGGAGAAACTGCAATGAAAAGGGCTCAAGGGTTGAGATAAGGATGAGGAGATCGCGCAGTAATTATCATGACGGGCAAAACAGACTCAGCATAGGGAGATAGTAAGATATATTGCTTATTACTAACAAGCTAGAGAAGTGAGAAACAAAAGAAAGAAAAGAAAAGCACCTTCCCCCCCATCCACCCTCTTCCACCTCCTCGCCCCGAGTGGCGCAGGGGAACGGGGGAACGGGAGTTATGGTCAGTCTATAGTGCTTCTTCGCCGCCGCTCCTTCTCGGTCACTCTTGTCCCCTGTGCTGTGGGGTCCTTCCCACGGGATGCAGTCCTTGCTGAACTGATCTGGCGTGGGCTGCCCACAGACAGCAGCTCTTCAAGAACTGCTCCAGATATGGGTCCGTACCACGGGGTCCATCCCTCAGGAGCAAACTGCTCCAACCTGGATCCCCCATGGGCTCCTGCCAGGTCACCTGCTCCTGCGTGGTCTCCTCTCCATGGGCTACAGGTCCAGCCTGGAATCTGCTCCGGCAGGGGTCTTCCACAGGCCGCAGTCTCCATTGGTGCAGGTCCACCTGCTCCACCATGGTCTCCTCCACGGGCTGCAGCGTGGAACCCTGCTCCACCGTGGTACTCCATGGGCTGCAGGGGGACAACCTGCTTCACCATGGTCCTCACCACAGGCCTCAGGGGACTTCTGCTCCGGCACCTGGAGCACCTCTCCCCCTCCTTCTTCACTGACCTTGGTGCCTGCAAGGCTGTTCCTCACTCCTCTCACTCTCCCAGCTGCCGTGTGGCGCAGCGTGTTTTTTTTTTTTTTTCCCCCGCTCTCACAGAGGTGCAAAACAACATCACTTATTGGGTCAGCTCTGGTCAGCAGTGGGGCCCTTACCAAACATGGGGCAGCTTCTAGATCCTTCTCACAGAAGCCACCCCTGTAGCCCCCTGCTACCAAAACCTTGCCACATAAACCCACTACAGTTATCTAGAAGCAGCCCTGTGGAGAGAGACTTGCATGTTCTAGTGGATGAAAGGCTCAACATGAGTCATCAGTGATCACTTGCAGCCCAGAAGGCCAACTGCTTCCTGGGCTGCATCAAAAGAGATGTGACCAGCAGGTCGAGGGAGGTGATTTTCCCCCTCTACTCTGCACTTGTGAGGCCCCACCTGAAGTACTGCATCCAGGTTTGGGGCCCCCAGCACAAGAAAGATGTGGACCTGTTAGAGCAAGTCCAGAGGAGGGCTACAAAGATGATCAGAGGGCTGGAGCACCTCTCCTATGAAGAAAGGCTGAAAGAGCTGAGGTTGTTCAGCCTGGAGAAGAGAAGGCTCTGGGCTGACCTCATTGCAGCCTTTCAGTACTTAAAGGGGTCTTATAAAAAGGGTGGAGAAGGACTCTTTACTCGGATAGATAATGATAGGAAAAGGGGGAATGGTCTTAAACTAAAAGAGGATAGATTTAGGTTAGACATTAGGAGAAAATTCTTCAGTGCAACATTAGTGAGGCAATGGCACAGGTTGCCCAGAGAAGCTGTGGATGCCCCATTCCCGGAGGTGTTCAAGGCCAGGCTGGATGGGGCCTTGGCCAACCTGTGGCATCCCTGCCTACGGCAGTGGGGCTGGAGTTAGATGATCTTTAAGGTCCATTCCAACCCAAGCCATTCTATGATTCTATGATATTGCCACTACGAGGCATGCTCTATTTTTATTATCAAGTCAATATCCTCCACAGCACTGCTTATTGTCTTAAAACTTTGACATAGTTTCTGTGATTATCAACTTTATATATATATACATGCGTATTTATATATATATATATATATAACTGCGATTTTGAATTCAAAATTCCCTTTCCATAATCATTTTACTAAAACTGCCTATGGCCTGACTTAAAATCTTTAACTTCTCCTGCTTTAGGCAATTTCCAACCCAAAAGTTTTGTCCTTTTTAATTTATTTTTTTTTTGACTCCTTTTCACTTTCTCCTATCTTCCATATTTGCGTTCATGACTCTTCTTGGCTTTAATTCTCTATCCTTTCTCCTGCAGTTTTTACAGATTTCACCTATATCCCCTGCAGCTTTTACCTAACCTCTCTTACTTGGGATATTTCCTCTCTCTCACAGTAAAAATGTACAAAAAGTGGTTGAAAAAATAGATCTTACTTATCTTGTAAGACATTTTGTAGGTGATTCATTGACATTATCCAAATTCAAACACCTTCTTCTAGACCTCAACCTTCTTCACATTTTATTTTAGCTTCTTGAGTCCATATCTTTCAATCTGTCATTGTTTCTTGGGATCTTTTTGTTTGTTTCTTTGTTTGTTTTTAACAATGCAAATTTAATTATGCTGATCTGGCATATGAAGGTTACTATCTACCAGACGATTGCTTGTCACCACTAATCTTTCCAGTTGGTGGTACTAGCAATTCAGACTTCCCAGCACGAATAGTATTTAATGATCTTTATCCACTTAAGTACTTTAACAATTGATCTTTGGGAAAAAAAAAAAAAAAAAAAGACGGTGATTATTTTGATAAAACAAGATCAACTGCATATCTATATATGTCACTGTGTCTGAAGAAACTCCATCAGGAGAGTAGTGGGGAAAGGAGAGAGGAATAGCCATGAGTGAAGGCTGGCTACCCTACCTAGACTGAAGTCAGAGTGGCAAGCCTATTTATAGTCTAATTCTTTAAGTTAGGGGTCTCATCCCCAAAGAAACAGAACTAAACTAAAAAAAAGGGAGGAATAAACAAAGTGTATGATGATGAACCCTTTGTTCCTTGTTCCTTTTTTTTGTCTCTCTCCTCCATCATTATTTCCTTCTCAAATTGTAAGTTCTTTTCAAAGCAAAGATTTTTTTTTAACATATTGATAAAATTACAAGAATATTTTCAGCTTTAAAAAGCTAATGGTAATCTATATTGTAAAAATTCCTCCCACAGCTTGAAGTGGCAGTGGGGCCAAAAGGGTTCTCTGCTGAGTTGGAAACCTTCTCTGCAAATTTTTAATAATATGAGTAGTGTTTACTCACAAAAGCATTTACTTTAAATCAATACTGCTACTTGTATGAAGGTCACTTAAATGACTGCTTGCAATAGAGAGACTCGTTGGATTCCTACAGACTGAAACTATATAAATTATATGCTTTGATTCTGTTTGTATATTTTTATATGTGCATTACTTTAACTTAAAAAGAAAATGTATTTGCTTCTTATATTCAATTTGCTTTTCTATATTGATGTACAGCTTTTCTCTAATTGGAAGATTTTAATATCAGATAACAATCACAGAATATGCTTCTTGCATGTAGACAATTACATGTTGACAGGGGGTGGAAATGTTATTTTGTTGTGACAAATGAACATCATATTTACAGAGCACAGATTTATTTGTTGCTATGAATTATATGGGTGCTTATATTCTAATTACAACTGTAGAAACCATCAATAATTAGTATTTCTAGTAGAATACTTACATTATCAACACTATTATTTTTGGCAACTTTCAGACTGTTTCATTTTTTTTCTGATATCCTCCTTCTCATCCCTCTATTTTTGTTATTCTCATTCAGCAAATGGTCACCAGAACTCACTGGTTTTTCCTGGTTTTATATTATTCCTTCTGAGCTGCATTGCAACTCCTTATCAGTATCACTATAAACCAAAAATATATACTTCCTTTTGAACAGATGAGTAAGATAGTCTGTAGAGGGGAGAAGAATATATGAATAGAAATGCATTTTCTTCCAACTTGCAGTCATGTTGCAGAATACAGAGGGAAAACATTAGGCAAACGTGTGAAAGAACAGGGAAAAAAAAGTAAAGAAAAAAAAAGAATCATGAACGCACGCACACACACAAAAAACTACTATTATTAGGTTACTTTCTTATTTTTCCCTTTCCCTTGTATAGATGATATCACCCAATCAGCATTTTCTTGTTTCTGATTTAATACTTAACTGTGGGATTGCTATGCTATGAGTATTACCAATTGCACTGCAGGTGACTACCTCTACCTCTACCTCTTGATATGGTAGATATTGGCTAAGTAACATTCCCTGAGAAAATCTATAGTTCTACCTTCAGAGATCTATAATTGTTCCCCTTAAAAAAAAAACTCTATAACCAGGGCTATCAACAATCTTTTCCTCCCAAGTTGCCTTGATGTTTTAGCTGTATTTCCTATGCATATCTTCAGCAATGAAAAAAAAGTTCTTCTACAGACTACTTCTAAAGATTTCAGATAGACATTCGTTTTTAACCTGTACAGATCTGCTGCTGAGAAAAATATTGTATATAAAGAGTTGCAAAAGACACAAGAGAAAGGATTTTTCTTTAAAAGAAATTCTAGAGAAAAACATCTTTTCTAGAAATAACCTCTGATGTTCTGCAAATTCACATCATGTTTTGTTTCCCAATAGAACTGAAAATTGTCTAAACATTTCTGTTGTTACTGTAAGGCATTTCCCACTTTTATTAGGAAAATAGGGTCTTTAAACAAGTTATTAGCAGTGGATACCATACAAATAAGCTTGTGGCATTCTAAGGAGTTAAGGATTGCATGCAGGCTTTCCTGACTTGGTTTATATTTTGTATATATATATATTTGTTCAAAGACTTCCTTCTGATGAAGGTGCTATAAGAATCGAGGAACTTGAAAAGCAAAGGGCATGAACCAGGTTCCCTCAGCATGTGACATTTCATTTAGTATTCTGGAGACTCAGCTTGTTAGTGCAGACACCAGACTGCACTACTAAACAGTGCCTACTGCTGTTTGGTCTGTAAAAGCAGTAAAGGAGGTACAGCCCATTCCACTTCGTGTTCTCCCATTTTTCTGCAGGTAGGAATCACTGCCAGCAGTAAACTAACATTGTCCTTCCTGGCTGCAGTGTTACTGTTCCACTATAGATGCCCCAAAACCATTCTCCAAACTACCTCTGGGAGTCATTCATAAGTGTTTGTGTAGTGTGAGCCAAAATCATGCAAGAGATAAGGTTAAAAATTTAATTATCTGATTGTTTTATCTAGAAATATTCCCTACCATTGTTTCATTGCCTGGCAGAGACCTACCTCTTGAGCCTTATTGAAAGCAGAATTGTTCCTACAGTGCACCAGCTATAGGTGTAGTGGGTATCATGCACAACCAGTTTGAAGGTGCAGATAGCATTCAATCAGATATTTGATTCTCTCACTAATACTTTTTTGGTGTGATAAGACATTTTATTTAACAAATTTTTGGCGTTTGCTTTAAGCTTATCCAGCTCAAAATGTTCTCATTCAGAGTGTGAAACTGGAAAAGTGGTCTAGCATGTAGAAAAAAAGAAACAGATGCTAAAACTGGTTGTTAGGGTAAATTGAAGCTTTAACACAAGTAC
Organism: Anser brachyrhynchus; assembly: GCF_964034855.1. Classification (NCBI taxonomy): domain Eukaryota; kingdom Metazoa; phylum Chordata; class Aves; order Anseriformes; family Anatidae; genus Anser; species Anser brachyrhynchus. Next base: position 132,742,934 of record NC_137695.1, read on the forward strand.
TAGCTACTTGCATTGTTTTTTTCTTTGCTTGTTTGTTTTGTTTCGTTTTGTTTTGTTTTTAAGAGGTATGATATATCTTCTGCAAGAACTTTTGTTCTGTGGCATGGAAAGACTGTATATGTCAAAGCATGCTCAAATTAAACACAATTACATGGCAACTAAGTGCTTGTTTATTTTGCTGTTATTAAAATAGCAGAGGCACCCATTACAGGTGAGGTGTATTATAACAGAAAAGTGAAAGTTTTGTCTGTATCTACCAGATACCAGTAATGGTCTTTGGCTGCATGGGAATAATTGTCAGAAGGGTTGGGTACCCATGACTACAGTTTGATGTCATTTGGAATCTCTGAAGATCAGACTACACCAGGTTCTTAGTGGTGGCTCCATGGACAATTTAGAGTTTGGGACTTTTTGAACAGGAATACACATTGCAAATTTGCAGATTTCTTTCTTGGGGGAGCTGGTGTTTGGGCAATTGTAGGTAAGCAGAATAGAGACTGAACTACAACAGTGGTCCTTGCAGCAGTTACCTATCAAAAGAAGCTGCCAGGTTTGAAGAATCTCAATCCTTTCCAATATTTATTCATGCTCAAAAATCTTCCTTTATCTCATAGAAAGCAATGGGATTTGTTTGGATGGTTTTATATCTGATTGTAACATAGGAGAAGTCCATTCATATCAAACACAGTAACTGCCTTTTATTGGCAACTACAGAAAAAGAAAACAAATTTGAAAAGTTTGGAAAGGTAGACTTGAAAGAGATTTCAGTTTAGAATTGTAAATGATTTGGGGTATTTAACTTTTGTTAAGAACAACTGTATTTTTATGCTTCATGATGACTATGTATTTCAGGCTGGATCGTACCTTTGGGCATTATCCTGTAATAGAAGTAATTTGTAATGTAAGCCAGAAGGAGGATCATTCCCAAGTACAGTTTTTCCAGGCTTCCTCTATGTTGGCTTGAGGGAAGGGAGTATGCTGCATGAGTCATTTACAAGCTGCAAGGCACTCAAAGAGCTGCAGCAGTGCAGCGATTTAGCTATATGAACGAGCCAAATACAACCCCCCAAAAAAAAACCTCTCCATGCAGCTTTGCTGAGAAAGGAGGAAAAAGGGAAATCTGTCTCCTACAGATTTGCTAGATGGTGTCACAGGCTAATGATTTACCTCAGAAGAACAACAGGAAGCAGTCCTAGAACATGATACTTAATAAAGAGGAGATGGAGAAAAGGAACTGTGATTGTGAAAAAGAGCTTGTGATATTCTGGATAAAAGTAAGAGAAAACAAATTTATAAATGCTACTCAGCATGTCAATATATGTTTTCAAAATTACTGAACTCAGCTAACCTGATGTAATTATACAGTAAGTCTTCTTCTGTCTGTAGAAATTATCTGCATTATGCAGGGCAGATGATGTCAGAGCCAGACATGCCTCTATTATGAATTGCCTTTCCATTAAAAAAATTGAAATTATGTTAAATATTGTATAATTTTATTTTGAAGGAGTCTTGTACCTGTATTTTGCCTAGAGGAGGACACTGAGTGCTTTATGTTCTTGTGTGATGTTTCCATTTCTCTCCAGGACAACACATGAATAAAACAACATACACAAAAATCTTCTAGCCTCCAGCCATGCTGCTATGGACTGCGATCATGTCAGATCTCATTAGCGTGTTAAGATTAGCTCTTGTTAGTAGCTAGAATGGAGGGTCAAAAAAAGAAAATGGCAGAAGAGGTTATGTGATGCAGGTGTATGCGTGTATGGCTATATAATTATTTCCTACATGCAAAAAAAAAAAAAAAAAGTGCCTGTGAACAGTGGAATGTTAACATCAATTTCATTTTTCAGGAAATGCCTGGATTGGCATTGCCTATGCAACCTTGTTACACCTCACAGTACACAAACATTATGATAAACACCAGCTCCATTATCACATATTTACTTCACATATCCTTGCCTCCTGTGATACTCAAGAACAATACTCAGGATGTAAAAAAATACTGTGTAGTAAGCAATGGCACTGTGTGCAGCTCGTGTCTCAGTCACTTCTCTGAAGGCAAGAAGAACAAGGATGTTTTGAAGTTTAGGGAGGTGAACGTTTGGCTGGTAAACTGAGTTCCGACTGACACAGACACATTATAGCTGGTGAATCACTTAAACTACACTTAGAAAGATGAATGTAATTTGTGTTTGTTCATATTATGGGTGTCCAACTTGAGCTTGTGGGATCTGATCCATAGAACAGAAAGCTGTTCTTTTCCATTGTTTGCACACACACACACACCAAAAAAAAAGGTTGT